>NC_138776.1:60065042-60527542 GCF_965119305.1 Pelophylax lessonae
AATTTGGCGCAGAGTTCCCGGAAGTGATGTCATAACATCACTTTTGGGTTTTTACATGGAGACCCGATCAGAGCCGAATACGGCTTTGATCGGGTCTTCGGCGGCCGTGCAGGTAGGATGCCCGGGTCTCCCGGTGGGACAGGAGACCCGGACGAGCCGCGGAAGGCAGCGTGATGTCCCCTCCCGCTCCTTGTAATGACAGCTGAGCGGCTTCTTAGCCGCATCGGTTGTCATTACAAGACAGTCGACCATCAGCTATGGACGCCGGTACCGGGGTGATGCCTCTAGCTGCAGGCATCACCCCGGTACAAGCACTTTCCCAAAATATCAGGAACCTCAGGGGCCGATTCCGATATATCGGGGAAAGTGCATATCGGCCCCCGATAGATCAGTGTTGCCGATAATCGGTCGATCCCTAAAAGGATCCCACTGCAAGCGGAAGAACACACCAGGCATCAGATACCATCAACAGCACCCCCTCCCCTATACAATGGAGGAATGACATTTTGAGCATCAGATCTTGTCCAAGCCCCCATACAGCTAAGGAATGATATACTGGGCCAACTCAGGCATGCTACACCAGCCGTTACCCATAGCAACTAATGCAGTTCCTGGTTTCCATTTCCCAGAGAAGAAAATACTAAGGCCTAATAGGGCAAGCAATAAGGACTCTGCTTTCAGCATGTCCTGTTTTAGGATGCCCCATCACCCCAGTGCTTGGGGATCTGTAGCCTAATTTCAGCACATTTTGTAATGTTTACTTGTCGTTTTCAAGTGACACACTCAAGAATTCCTTTACTACTGTTCCATATTTTGTGTCATATATATGTGTTAATGCCGCTCTCTAATGGTCATCTGTACCCCAAGGAAAAACAATTATCTTGTCATTATTGATTGTGGATACAATGGGGTTGATTTACTAAAGGCAAATAGACTGCACATGCATTTGCTCCAGAGCTTAGTAAGAGGTGGTAAATCTTCACTTTGCAAAGAATACCCAACCACATGCAATAAATAAATAAAAGCAACAAGGCCAACAATAAATTCAAATTCAGGATATTAAAAAGTCAAATACAATTATTCATTATATATATATTTTTTTTTTAAACCTTCAATTTCGGGTTGCATCCTGAATTTTCAATTTTGATGCACCACTAGTACATTTGCCTTTGGTAAACCAACCTAAATGTATATGTTTTAGGGTGATTTCTTGGCTGGTCAGATTTGGGAGATCCCAGTCAAGTGCAGTCATTGTGCAGCACCACTAAGCCTGGTTGCCATATCTAATGAACCCATACCCCCCCCCCATGTAAACATAGGATTACACAGAACAAAAACTTAAGAGCTCATAAAATTAACCACTTCCCGACCACCCGCTGCTTATTTATTGTGGCAGAGTGGCTCTCCTGCGTAGATCTACGTCGGTCGCGTGCGGGAAGCTAGGGGGGCGAGAGCCCACTCGGTAGCGGGGAAGCCGATGCGTGTGTCAGGTAGCTCCGATTGCCGCCTGACACCCGTAGATCGTTCCCAGCTGAGAGAGGACGGTCAGCTGTTGTAAACACGGTCGACTGTTCTTCTCCCTGAAATGATCATAGAGTTCATGTGATCCTTCTATATAGGATCACGTCTCTATTGTCATCTCAGAAGCCACGCCCCCCCCTCCAGTTAGAATCACTCCCCTAGGGTCACATTTTCCTTGATCACCTATACTGTTAACCCCTTCCCTGCCAGTTTCATTATTAAAGTAACAGTGCATATTTTTAGCACTGATTACTGTAGTAATGTCACTTGTACCCCCAAAAGTGTCAGTTAGGGGTCCGATCTGTCCGCCGCAATGTCGCAGTCCCGCAAAAAAAAAAAAAAAAAACACACCGCAGATCACCGCCATTACTAGTTAAAAATAAAAAATACAAATCTTTCCCGTAGTTAGTAGACGCGATAACTTTTACGCAAACCAATCAAAATACGCTTATTGCGATTTTTTCTTACCAAAAATATGTAGCAGAAAAAAATTGGCCTAACATGTAAAATTTAGATTTTTACATTTTTTTTTTTTTGGAGAATGTTATAAAGCAGAATGTGAAAAATATATTTTTTTTTTTCAAAATTGTCACCATTTTTTTTGTTTATAGGGGGGGATATAAAATTCTCTCGAGATGGTACCGCGTACCTTACTTGCTCCATAAAATGGATAGCAATGCCTCGGTATTGTGCTGGCATTGCAATCAAGCGGTAGGTACGATGGCTCATATTCTGGATGGATGTGACAGATACCATCAAACATCTGACATCGGTGGACCTAAGTGGGAATCCAGCGGCGTGACTCTTGCACCTGACGGGGAAACCCTTCCAGAAATACAAAAATTCTCACTATACACCTGGTGAATGCTGCTAGAGTTTGCATTCTTTCACTCTGGAGGCAGTCACAGCCCCCAACTAATGTCCTGTGGTACGCTAAAATCAATTAAATCTTACACATAGTGGAACTAACCGCCACCCTGAACAATGAGGAAGTCACCAGGGAGTGTTGGAGGCCATGGAGATATTTTACCTGTACAGATGGTTACCTGCAGACTGAGGCCCAATCTGCGCCGCCTGCTGGTCAAACCTCCTGTCGGTTGTTTCTTGGTCTGGGGTTAGTTGCCCGTTGCTGGCTCTCTGGAGGACGATCACCCCGATTTCCTGTGCGTCCTCCCTATCATTTTCTTACCCTTTTCTGAATTCCTTTTTGCTTCTGACTGCCCAATCCATCTTCTCTTTTTAATCTGGCTACTTCTTTCTCAGAGGAAATCTCTGATGCTTGATTTTGCAGTAATTAATGTGATACGGTTTGTTCTTTTTATCCTTGAGTTATAACCAGGAAATAGTTTGTACCTCTCTACTAGCCTTCCTAAGTCCTCTGTGCACACTTGACAAGTCTAGATTATCAACATATGGCAAGCCTCATCAGTCCTACGATGATTATTCACTGGCTACGAGGCCACAGTTGAAGCCTTGGTTTGCCATTTTTTCCTTCAGTTTTGTTTTTTTCTCTATAATGCTGAATTGTTTTACATCCTGATGCTCTACAGTTTCCTTTACATAAGATGATTGATTGTAACCATGACAAGTTAGTAGTGGTCTTAGATGAGTAGTTTATGGCTATGGTCATACACGTTCCTGTTCAATCTTTTGCACCCGATTGTAGCCATCAAAAATGGAATTTAAAAAAAGAAAAAAAAAAAAAAAATATATATATATATATATATATATATATATATATATATATATATATATATATATATATATATATATATATATATAGGATGGGAATGAAGGCTGCAAAAAAATGATTGCGTGGCTATCATGCTGACCCAAAAGCTTCAAAACTTCATAAACCACTACCTTGGGAATACATATACAGAGCTTTGTCACTCCTCTGACTTCAATAACTACACGATTGCCCCAGATCATTTTCCTACTGAAAACAGCCAGACAAATGGCATTTTCAGAAGGTTTTAAGAGGAAGTAAACCCTCCTCTGACACTTTTACCTATAGGTAAGCCTATGATAAGGCTTACCTATAGGTACTGTAAATATCTCCTAAACATGCACCGTTTAGGAGATATTTACCTTACATGCAGCCAGTGACGTCACTGGCGCATGCGCTCTGAAGGAACGGCCGCTGGTGCTGTTCCTTGAAAGCCCCGTGCCGTGACCGTCGGCTCCCGCGCGGGAGTGACGTCACCGCGGCTCCGGCCAATCAGATGGCCGGATGCCGCGATCCCGGAAGATGGGCGACTGGACATGTCGCCCGTCAGAGGTGAGGGACGGCACGGCGGGGGCTCGTTCTAAGGTAAGTATTTCATAATGAGCTAGTATGCGATGCATACTAGCTCATTATGTGTTTCTCTTTCAGCTTGTAAAAAAAAAAAAAAATATCGAACTGAGTTTACAACCTCTAAGTATTGGCAGCCCCCATATTTTTGATATTAAGTGCCAGTTCACATTCTTGTGGCTGCGGCGATCGCATGTAATATCGAAGCGCACTGCTCCTTCATTACATGCGATTGGCTGTGCGGTGCGAATTCAGCCATACACTTTGTATGGCTAAATTCGCACAGCACCCGCACCAAAGTCGCACAGGGCCCTTTTTTTCAGCCGCATCAGGATCGGATCGCACAGTGGTTCACACTTGTGCGATCCGATCCTGTGCGAACTGTAAAGATCGCACTGCGATATGCGATCAAACTGGTGGCGTCGTTAACATTTCATTGACACCCCCAGCATATCGCATATGGCAGTGTGAACTGCCAGGGGTGCGTTTGCGATGCGGGAACAGGCTGCGAATTTGCAGCCTTCCCGCATCGCATAAGTATGACCCGGCACCTACAGTTACCTACTCTATTCTGCAACATTTCAGAGATCAGTCATCTCCATAAAAAAAATAAAAACACACACACAACAAACCTGACTGTTTAGTGTAGAAAAGCAACTATTAAAATGCAGTCTTTTCAAAGCTGCAGGTTTGTACAATGTTCTCTGTACAGCAAGCTCCCAGACCTGGTTTATTGTGGCCCACCAGCTTCAGGGACAGTACCATAGCAGACCCGAATTAGGGAAAACGTGCATGAAATTGGAGCACGTCCTACTACAAATTAGCTTCATCCAACCCACTAGGAATATTGATGGTCAACAAGGAAGTGAGAAAGCCAATAACAAGTCTAGACTATGCACTCACCAAGATATGGGCAGGCTTAATGGCGGATACTGCTTTGGATAACACAGAGGACATGGCCGTCAGTTGGTTCCGAATATGCTCAGAGGGCATGTTCTGCAGGTAAGGTCCAACAGGAGCATCCTCCCGAGCAGAATAATTCAGGTCTGAGCCAAAGCTCAGCGTACGTGATGAGTGATCTATCCGGACCTGTGGAGAGACACCGTGAATACAAAGAGCATCCTGTATGGTAAAGGCCGACAGGAGGCCAAAGGTCAGCCATGTATGAAAGTGACTGGCACTGCAACTACAGCCAGTTACACTGCTAATTAACTTTCACATTTATCTCGCACACCAGAAATAGCGGCACTCGGCTGGGTGCACTGAATGCGCCAATGAGATGTGCCTGGAAAACACCACAACACACAATAAGAGGATAATGCTGGAGGCTCACCTGAAGGTCACAGTGACGAGCAGCATCAACAATGGCTCTTTCCAGCATAAAGGCATCAACGAAAGGGATCAGCGTGGTAAGACGAGAGAACTCGATACTCTGATATATCTGAGCCACCTGGAAATAGAAAGTAAGCCATTAGTTGTGGCCCTCAGGAGCAGGAAAACTCCAAGGCTACAGATGCTCCAAGCTGTATATTTTATACAGAAGAGCAGATATCAGTCAGATACAAAATAATAGCCAAGAATTTCCTGATCAGGGTTCCGGTTCATAGGTAGCTAAGGGTTCTTGAGCTTATCTTGACACCAAGATATTAACCACTAACTCCCAATGATCTTTTTAGCTATATGCAAGGAAAACATTCTTCCCAGTGGCCACCAATTAAAGCGGAGTTCCAGCCATTTCACTCACCTGTCCAACGGTCCAGCGATGCGGCCACCCGAAGCCTCGATCCTCTCCCTCGGCATCACTGCTGTGGGCACCCGGCTGTGACAGATTGCGGCTTCACAGCTGGGTACCCACTGCGCATGCACGAGTCGCGCTGCGCGTCTTGATTGGCCGGCAATCTTCTGGGACCTTTGACGTGTCCCAGAAGATTGCAGGGAGGGAGGGGGAGAGGAGAACTTCCGTTCAGGGCGCCGCGGCGCTCCGAGCGGAAGTGGGAGCGGGTACCTGTCAAAACCAAGTACCCGCTCCCCCCCCAAAAAAAATGACATGCCAAATGTGGCATGTCAGGGGGGTTAGAATACATAAAGCGGAAGTTCCATTTTTGGGTGGAACTCCGCTTTAAGAAGCATTCTACCTACTGACCATTATTCTAATGCATTATGAGCTGTAGTACAACCTAATAGTCATTAGCAGGGCTTCCCTATTAGGTATTATATGGATTCCTCCAAGTTAAAGCAGAACTTCAGCCAAAGGGGGGGTGGGGGGTGCCACTTCAAGTCTCGCCCCACCCCCTTTCTCTTCCATATTTGGCATATTTTTTTTGGGGGGGGGGGGGGGTCTTCTAGGCGATCTGAGTCGAAGTTCTCCACTCCTCTCCCCGCAGTCTTCTGGTACACATCAAAGCATAGCCGGCTGCCCAGGGTTAGGATGCCAATGCTGGGAACTCGAAAGCTAGCACAGAACTAGACCAGGAGAGGATCGTGCTGGATACTTTGCTGAATTTTATTAAAAAGGACACTTGCTTGTCAGCTAAAGTATTTGTCGCTGCTGGCTTATTTTTTTCCCCCCAGACTGGACAACCACTTTAAAAAGTTGAGAAAGGCTAGAATACCTGCTGCAGCAGACGAAGAATGGTGTTGTTTTGTAGTTGCAGAACATACTGCTGAAGTTCTGGCTCCTTCTCGGCCTGTTCCCTCACCCAGTCCAGGACCTGTTTATGGATAGAAGTTAACAGTCAGCATATAAAGACAACACAGCCAGAAACACAAGACAAAACACTTTCTGACGTCTCTACCTTAGTAACTCGGGAACAAAGCTTCAGAGGGTGAAACTCCATCTCCAGCCAGTTGTAAAGCTCCTTCACCTCTGGAACCACATATTGGAGCACATTAAACCGGACCTAAGACAAAAAAGCCATCAGACCAACGATCAACATTCTCTCCAAACCAGGAGAATAAAATCCACCCGTTTCCAGTTCCATTCATCCATAATTCAAACAGAGTTGCTGCTGCCACTCTGAACGCAAACTACACATTACTAAAATCCCAGACACTATCCCCAATACACGCTGTTAAAAGGATAAGTTCACTTTAAAAAGGATAAAAAAAATAAAAAAGGCACTTTTTTTTGCAAGCAAAAAAAAAAAAAAATTATGTTCATTAATGGACACAGCTCCTGATCTCCATAACCATTGGGTATACTGCCCTCTGGAGCCTGCAAAACCTTGCGGCCAAAAAAAGTACCCGCATATGCCAACATATCCACTTTATAAAACTTTGTGAAAGTGTGTACCGACGACCAGGTGGCCGCCTTGCAAACCTGCTTCACTGATGCCTTATGACGTAAGGCCCAGGAGGCACCAAGCGCCCAAGTAGAGCGCACCTTGACAGGAGAGGAGGAACCTGACCCCTGATGGAATAGGCCTGAATAACCGTCTGTCTGATGCATCTGGAAATGGTCGATGAGGAAGCGGCCAACCCTTTCTGAGGGCCTATCTGTGAGCACAAATAGTGCGAGTCTGACTTCCTAAAAAGACTCTGTAGCTGCCAGGTACTTCCAAATTGCCCGGACCACTTTCAAGGCAATTTCCGTCGGGAAATAAGGGACTCCTCATAGGGGTAATGCTTTTTGCTAGCCCGTCACCCGAAAGCCACCTCCACCCAGGACCACTGTCAGTGCATCGATGGATGGTTGGGACCCGGAGGGCCCTGCAGCTTGAGCGAGGGGATCAGGTGGGGAGATGTGCTCCAAAGACTCCAAGAGACACCAGGGGGACCCCACAAAAAGTGTAAACACTGCAAAGGGACAACCCCCCACAACACTCAAAACTACCCAAGCGCTCAACAGCGCCCTAGTAGTTCATTGAGAACTACAAGCCAACAGCCACAAAGGGTGTCGGTACTTGAAGTTCATTGATTCACAGAGATCAGTAAATAAATGACAGGGCCATGCGGGGCTCTGCTCTTTTAAAATAGTGACAGCAGGTACGGGGAGAAGATCCCTGGTCTGTTGTCAAAGGGAACGCGAGGCTAGGCTGCAGGATCAGAAACATGTTCCACCCTAAAAAACAAGTCCTCCTGTTGTCATCCTGCTCCCAAAGGTGAACTTATCCTTAACAGTGATACTAAAGCGAACATTTGCATTCCTTGCATTAGAGTAAAAAAATTTTTCTATTTCTCTACCCCCTCTCCTCTGTATAAAGAGGGAAGACTAGATCCAGCGCTGTGCATGGCTGCCTCTGGCTCCAGCTACTATCAATCAAATGCAATTAGGAAGAAAGTGGGGGCAGGGCTAAGTCCCACTGTGTAAATCTATGGAGCTTGGGAGCGCGCAGACACTGTGTGCACCTCCATAGTAAGCGGCTCCGAAGGAGAAGCAGCCAAGATGATTAGGATCGGGGGCGCTATGTGCAATATCACAGCACAGAGAAGGTGAGAAGAACATGTTTGGTATTTTACCAAAAAAAATTTGACTTTAGTAACACTTTGCCGGCTGCAGGATCTGTTTACAGTATTCTGAAAACCTCCATTTTAGACATTAAGGTGCACATCTAATTGTAAACAAGTTGGAAGCAAACCATCTCTATGGGCCCTCAACCAGCTCACCATGTCATTAATAAGGCCGACTCGATTGGGTGGTGATTGCAACCCCAGCAAGGTGGCCAAGCGTCTCTGCTTCTCCACAATAATGCCATCCATGTCCAGGAGGCGCGCAATATCTGTGCGTTCCGGGGTTATGGGAATGGAAAGCGTGGCCAATAGGACTCTGGTGGACATCCTGAAAAGACAGAACAGAGGAGGTAAGTTGCAGCACTATATTTAGATGTTGGAAGAGGAGGACTAATGAGAACATGGTAGCATACAGGGAGGCGAGAGAACAGCTCAAAAAGATAGAGTAGAAAATGGCAAAAGCCAGTAAGACCAAGCAAGGGAAAGGTTGGTAGAATAGGCACAGGAAACATACAACCATTTTTCATGATTAGTGTTATTACTGCCCTGAAGCTATTTTTTTTATATTCAGTTAGCCTCACTTGCTTTCACATATACTGAGCTATTTTCTTCCTAGGTAGATCCATACGGTAGAAGATCTACTAGAAAAATTGGATTTTTGACTTACCGTAAAATCCATTTCTATGATGTTAATTGACGGACACAGCTCCTGATCTTCTTAACCATTGGGTTATACTGCCTCCTACAGGACGACACTAGGCAGAAAAAAAAAAAAAATCTAGCTACGCCTATGGGCAGTCCCAGGGGGTATACTCCCCCTCTCTGCTATAGGTACTCAGTTTAGTTACAAGCAGTGTCAGAAAGAATTACAACTTCACAGAGTTGTAGGTGCTGTGTCCATCAATGAACATCAGAGAAATAGATTTTACGGTAAGTCAAAAATCCCATTTTCTCTTTCGTTCATTGACAGACACAGCTCCTGATCTTAACCATTGGGACGACCCAAAGCAGTGTTAAACATGAGGGGTGGGAGCAGCGAAAAATTCAAGGCTAAACTATAGCTAACCAGGTAAACCGAAGCTTAACAGAAACTGGAGCCCAACTGAAAAGAACAATACACCCTCAAAGAGGACCAGGTCCTCTGAACAGCAGCCTGCAAAACGCTGCGTCCAAAGGAAGCATCCGCAGATGCCAACACATCCACTTTATAGAACTTTGTAAAGTGTGCACCGATCAGGTGGCCACCTTGCAATCCACTCGGTTAGAGTTTGCGACACCAGTGCAATGGTAAATACCGGCCTAAATGCCAAACCAGCCACAGTGTACATATTGCGGGTCACAGCCTCCGCCTTCCTGTCAGCCAGGCCATTAAAAGCTGGGGACTCTTGAACCAGAATCATGGTTGCCTTGTTTAATCTAGAGACCGGAGGGTCCACCACCTGTGGAACAGTCCACTTTTTAAGAAGGGACTCCACCATAGGGGTACTGCATAGCAAATCACTTAGGGACCACAAGGGGACGTTTTGGCCATTCCCACTCTTTAGCGACAATTCTGTCAAAATAGGCAGAGAAAGGAAACACATTTGCTGCTCCGAGTGGCTTAGTCCTCCATTTTTAGGGTCTCACGCACAGATACAAGCAGTGCTTCCACCAGCGCCTTTTCGCGTGCGGCTACAGGAGTGGAGGATTCATTCTCACTATCTGAGAACTCAGGGCATGTGGTGGCAGACCCAGCAGGGTGACCCATGTCTGCAGCGGCAGTATCAGATTCAGGATCTGATGAGACAGAGGAGGCAGGAGAACGTGGGGGGCGCTTTTTGCTAGCCATCATCCAAAAACCACCTCCACCGGGACACAATGAACGCTAGGACCGCCGTCAGTGCATCTATGGATGGTTGGGACCTGGAGGGCCCTGCAGCCTCTTGGGGGGGGGGGGGGGGGGAGAGAGAACAGGTGGGGAAATGTGTTCCAAAGACTCCATGAGTCAATAGGTGTAAAAACATTTAGATTAGAAGAGATACAGAATAGGGTTTTAAAGGTGCCAAGACAGTATATATAAAAAAAAAAAAAAAAAAACCACAAACCTTTCGTTTTGATACAAAATATTATAACAAAATATTAAAAGCCATAATTAAAAAAGCTTTTACATGTTTTCCAAGAAGAAAATCCAGTATATTCTGGACATGTTTCGCTATATAGAGATAGCTTCAGGTGATATATTTCTGGATATTGCTCATGTAAACTGGCAAAAAACAGTAACATACAATTAGTCATTACACAATCTTAAAAAAATGAATTATATATACACAGTACAGACCAAAAGTTTGGACACCTTCTCATTCAAGAGTTTTCTTTATTTTCATGACTATGAAAATTGTAGAGTCACACTTCAAGAGGTAGTCACCTGAAATGGTCTTTCAACAGTCTTGAAGGAGTTCCCAGAGATTCTCAGCACTTGTTGGCCCTTTTGCCTTCACTCTGCGGTCCAGCTCACCCCAAACCATCTCGATTGGGTTCAGGTCGGGTGACTGTGGAGGCCAGGTCATCTGGCGCAGCACCCCATCACTCTCCTTCTTGGTCAAATAGCCCTTACACAGCCTGGAGGTGTGTTTGGGGTCATTGTCCTGTTGAAAAATAAATGATGGTCTGTAGCGGAATGGACACTGAGGGTGTGGTTTGTGTTGAGAGAGTGAGAACTCTTTCACTTGGGACTATCATATTTGTGAGCAGTGTCCCTCGGAGATGTGTGGGGATGTATTGCAGATGGCTAGAAAATGGTAGAAGTGTTTCATAGACCCATGTCAGTGGGGTTTGTTACTGTGAATACCTGCATTCCATTGTCCTATTGTTCCTGTCTGCCTTGTAAGCATATTATGGGATGTGTGTTTGTGTGGAATGGTTCGAAGAGGGAGGGGTTTTGGCAGAGTGTAGATCTCTTGTGTTTTCAATAAACATTCATTCTAGTTTGACTCCCAGAACTGTGTCGTCCAGTTACTGGGGGGGAATTTGCCATGGATATTGTAGTACTTCCTCAGCTTCAAGGATTATACAGCGGAGATACCTAGGCTGGGTATTAGAGCTCCGTTACATGGTCCAACAAAACGCAAACCGGATGGAATAGCATGCCGCTGCAAGATGCTGTGGTAGCCATGCTGGTTCAGTATGCCTTCAATTTTGAATAAATCCCCAACAGCGTCACCAGCAAAGCCCCCCCACACCATCACACCTCCTCCTCCATGCTTCACGGTGGGAACCAGGCATGTAGAGTCCATCCGTTAACCTTTTCTGCGTCGCACAAAGACACGGTGGTTGGAACCAAAGATCTCAAGTTTGGACTCATCAGACCAAAGCACAGATTTCCACTGGTCTAATGTCCATTCCGTGTGTTCTTTAGCCCAAACAAGTCTCTTCTGCTTGTTGCCTTTTTTTAGCAGTGGTTTCCTAGCAGATATTCTACCATGAAGGCCTGATTCACACAGTCTCCTCTTAACAGTTGTTCTAGAGATGTGTCTGCTGCTAGAACTCCGTGTGCCATTGACCTGGTCTCTAATCTGAGCTGCTGTTAACCTGCGATTTCTGAGGCTGGTGACTCGGATGAACTTATCCTCCGCAGCAGAGGTGATTCCTGGTCTTCCTTTCCTGGGGCGGTTCGCATGTGAGCCAGTTTCTTTGTAGCGCTTGATGGTTTTTGTGACTGTACTTGGGGACACTTTCAAAGTTTTCCCAATTTTTCGGACCGACTGACCTTTATTTCTTAAGGTAATGATGGCCACTCGTTTTCCTGTACTTAGCTGCTTTTTTCTTGCCATAATACAAATTCTAACAGTCTATTCAGTAGGACTATCAGCTGTGTATCCACCTGACTTCCGCACAACACAACTGATGGTCCCAACCCCATTTATAAGGCAAGAAATCACACTTAATAAACCTGACAGGGCACACAAGTGAAAACCATTTCAGGTGACTACCTCTTGAAAGTGTGACTCTACAATTTTCATAGTCATGAAAATAAAGAAAACTCTTTGAATGAGAAGGTGTGTCCAAACTTGTGGTCTGTACTATATATATATATATATATATATATATATATATATATATCACTATAATGCTCACATACGTAGGTTGGCAGTGAAGATAAACAGTCTTGCTTTATCAATGAAGGATGTATCAAAAAAAAAAAAAAAAATGGATGAACTTAAAACTACAATGGAGACACTTGGGCCTTATTTATAAGGGTGCTTACGGGCAGACATTAGTGTACCAAAAGGACAGTAAAGCTCAGAGATACCTGTGGGAGGACATAATAAAGGACTTCTGTAAATTATTTAGGACTAGTGACAACTTTATGCCTTTACAAAAGGTAAATATAAAGTACAAATGTACCTAAGGTCACATCTAATGAAGCCATCAGACTGGACAAAGTGGTTTAACCTCCTCCCGCCCGCGCTATAGCCAAAAGACGGCTACAGCGCGGGCTCTAATTTCCGGAAGGCTGTCTTTATACGGCCTCCCAGTAACAGGCTCCTGCGAGCGTGCATCGGGGAAATCTGTGTCAGCCGTGTCCCTTGGACATAGCCAATCACAGATCGTGGTGAATGGCCAATCACAGCAGCCATTTACCATGCGATCGGAACGTGCAATGAGAGATGATCTCAAATGTAAACATACGAGATCATCTCTCATCGCCAGCTCTCCTTCCTCACACAGAGACTGCGTGTGAGGAAGAGGAGATCCGATCAGACACAGAGAAATGTAATCAGGAGGGGAAAAAAATGCCATAACTGCCCACAGTGCCCGCCATCAGTGCCCACAATCAGTGCCCATAGTGCTGCCAGTCAGTGCCCATCAGTGCCTGCTCATCTAGGCACTGATGGGCACTGAGTGTGGGCACTGACGGTGCCGCCCATCAGTTCCACCCGTCAGTGTCCATCAGTGCCGCCTCAGTGCCCAGCAGTGCCACCTCTCAGTGCCCAGCAGTGCGGCATATTAGTACCTCCTCATCAGTGCCACCTCATCAGTGCAGCCTATCAGTGCCCATCAGTGCCGCCTCATCAGCACACATCAGTGGAGAAAAATTTTTTTTCAAAATTTACTCAGAAAATAAGAAAAACTTTTTTTTTCTTCAAAATTTTCTGTCTTTTTTCTTTTTTTTTTTGTAAGAAATAAAAACCCAGAGGTGATTAAATACCACCAAAAGAAAGCTCCATTTGTGTGAAAAAAATGATAAAAATTTCATATGGGTACAGTGTAGCATGACCGCGCAATTGTCATTCAAAGTGTGAGAGTGCTGAAAGCTGAAAATTGGCCTGGGCAGGAAGGGGGTAAAAGTGCCCTGTAGGCAAGTGGTTAAAAACACTGCTAAAGGGAAACCCCCCCCCCCCCCCACCGCTCCGGCAGCACCACTTGGTTGCCAGTAACAAAGCACTTAATCAAGAGGGAGAGAACCCCACCAGAATCCCCACCTAGCAGAAACAGGCACCTGCAGCCACCAGGATAATCTGCACTCCACGTGCGGCAATGAGGAAGTGAGAAGATCCAGGGGATGAGGAGGGTCTCCCACCACCATAGGGCTCCATTGTCATGGCCGTCGCTATTTTCAATGGCAAACCACTGCTAAATGGCCACCAGACTATACAAATATGGCCACCGTGCATTGAGCACACAGGCTACAGCAAAACGGCACCACACGGCTCCCAGGAGGGATTCCTAGGCCTCGGAAAACGAGACAGGTAGGCCCCCCCACAGCCGATTTCCGGCAGCGTAGCCCCTGCCCTAATCGCCAGCACCCTGCCCTCACCCCAGGTGGTGGACCAGGCCACCCCTCAACCCCAGCGCAAGTGGAAGGGGGGGGGGGGGGTGTTTGAGATGGCCCACAGGGACCACCATGAGGGGGGGTGGCTAAGGGGAAGGAGGGGAACCCTGGCGTCCGACCGTCCTAAGAAGGGACCCATGTCCACCCCAAAATTCTTTCAGGGGGGGGACAGTTACTTACCATACCAGGAACCAAGCGGGCACCGCTCCAGACAGAACCTCCTCTCCATCGAAATGAGGAGGCCGTCAGCCAGGAGGAACGCTGTGACTCGGGCCGAGACCCCGGTCATACAAGACCTCACGAGGCTTTTAACTCGCAGGCCAGCCCCCATCCAGTGGGGCTATGCCATTGCCGACCTAGCGCGGAGTTGAGGTCTGCGCGTGCTCGCAGGCCAGACTGGGGTGACCACTGAAACCAGGTTATCCATCTGTCAGCCAGTCCGGCGGTTTATTGTAGATCTCACAGGAAAACACCAGGAAAAAAAACTATCTAAAGAAAAAAATGCCAAGACCAGAGATCCCAGCAAGAAACGAGGTCCTGACTAGGCAGAAAAAAAAACTGTGTAACTATAGCAGAGAGAGGGAGTATACCCCCTCGGACTGCCCATAAGCGTAGCCAGACTGTTTACTACCTAGTGTCCTACTCCCGTAGGGGGCAGTATAACACAATGGCTAAGAAGATCAGGAGCCATGTCCGTCAATGAACAAAAGAAATATTGCTGAATACACTCTTCCTCCCAGAGGTGGCTACACTACTTTGCAGGGTATCCCTGGAGCCTAGTGTAGCCACCAGTACATGTGAGCGCTCCAAACAGGGACTACAGCTGAACAGCAAGTCCACTGTCTGTACAGCATATCTTTGTCCCCAGACTGCTCACAGGCCACTCGAAATGATAGGAGCAATTGCCAAGCAATCCAGGAGGGAGAACTTTGTGATTACTGTAGTGTGATGTGCCTGCCAGTAGACCCACCACCACGTCATATCTGCCTTTATAGACTGCCCACCAGCCAATACACAAATATGGAGTCCCAGATCCAGGTCTCATGGCAGTACATGTCGGAAGGTGACTGACAGTGTCAAGCACCACAGAAGCTGCACTGCTAATTTCCTTCCACTTTAATGTGGCACATGAGAAATATCCAAACTCCCACAGAGAGAGAGGAAGACAATGACATGTGCCGCACAACATAGGATGACCTCACCAACCTCTGCATCTCCTCCTGCGTCAGATTCTTCCTCATCTCTCTGGACAGATGGTAAAGGCGATGTAAGGTGGAGGCATGGAACAAGGCATTCCCCGACTTCCAGAACACCGTGGAGACCTTGTTGTAGTAATTTGCCATCAGCTGAGGCTTCGGTGGCTTCTTAGACAAGGCGAACAGACCATGAATGTCCTCAACAGCTTTAAAGGCTTCCTTCAAAGGGGAAAAAAATAAAACATTCAGATAAGGAGACAGCCATGAGTAGCATGAAGATTTGAAGGTTGTAGGGCAGTGGTCCTCAACCCTGGCCTACAGGACCCACTAACAGGCCAGATTTTCAAGATAACTGAAATACATCCCAGGTGATATTTGCTGCTCAGTGATTGCAGTATTCTAGTCTGCATCTCCCCAAGATAATACCTAAAATCTGGCCTGTTAGTGGGCCCTGTAGGCCAGGGTTGAGGACCACTGTTGTAGGGGAACCTCAAACACACCTGCCAGAGCTCCATGCTGATGGCGCTGTCCAGCTGGACCAGCCGGGTCTCCAGGTGCATGGACTGACTTTCTGGATTGTTCAGATTAATGGCAGTGCTCTGATTGTGATGGCGCTGGATCTGACCCAAATGCATCCTCAAATTGTCACAGAGCTTCCGAAACTCAGCCTTCCTGGTGTACAGCAGGCAGAACTTGAAGGCTGCAAACAAACCAAACAGTCAGGTCATAAAAGAATGTCACCAGAACACCAGATAGACGCAGGGGTCTTCAAACTATGGCCCTCCAGCTGTTCAGGAACTACAATTCCCATCATGCCTGTGCATGTCAGAGTTTTACAATGCCTCATGGGATGTGTAGTTCCGCAACAGCTGGAGGGCCGTAGTTTGAGGATCCCTGAGATAAGAGGATAAGGACCTCCAGAGAACCACTCACCTTGCTGGGCGATGTCGTGATACAGACGCTCCACCTTGGAGTTGTTTCGTAGAAGATCCAGACATTGTCTGTAGGATTCCCAGAGAAACTTTACCCATGGTGTTAGAAGCAGCCGGTCGGTTCGATCTTGAGTGTCTTCCCCACTCACTGCACTCAGGAGGACACTGCAAATACAGAAGACGTGAGTTCACCTTCTAGAACAAATCAGGAGATGATCCATTCAATTGCACCTTCCTGCCATACCTTTCCGGAGTCTGAATGTTATCCAGATCCTCAATATCCAAAACCATCTGCTGGGAGGACTCCTTAGCGGCCTCAGTTCTTTCCTCTGCCAACTTCAGGTAGGCTCGAACCACATCTTCCAGAGACTTGATGTTAACCTATCCGACAACAAGACAGAATTTAGAGCTCTGGCATACGCTGCAGTGCTGTGCAGAGAACACTGAGCCAGTCACATCAGTTTATGCACCAGAGGAGCTTACATTTCAATGCCCCCACCACAGTCACACACATAGTCCACGCGTGTCTGGCAGGAGAGCCACGTGTTGATCCCTCCCAGGCCATGATTGGCTGGTGCCCTCACCTGCTGGCAGATGTTCTTGTACTGGTATAGACCCTCCTTGGCCAGGTGGCTCTTGCGGAGGTCCACACAAAGCTCCAGGTACTTCAGCATGATTGGCTCGTGGATCTTCTGCCATGTTCGGTGCTTTTTACTCTTTATCACGTCGTACAAAACGTCCAACGCCGGCTGCTTCTTCCCGACTTCAAGGAACTCTGTGGAGACACACATTTAGGGTCAGAGAGCCCATGGGACACCCCTCCCTTGTGTGTTCCCTGTACCCCAATCTACCCTCCCCACATGTGCCCCCCTATACTACATCATCAACTCCATGTGTCCCCGGTACCCCACCAGCCCCCTTCCCTGCATATCTACTACCCCCCCCAGTTGTGTCTCCTTTACTTCATATGCTCTCCCCATGGATGTTCCCTAATCTACCTCCCCCCAATGTGTCCCCTGTACCTCAACCCACTGCTCCCCATATTTCTACTGTTCCTTATCCCCTGTACTCCCATCTACTGCCCCCACATGTGTCCCCTGTACTCCTATTACTGTCTCTCAACGTTTTCTCGTCCCACTTGTGTACTCTGTACCCCCATATATTGTCCCCATGTGTCCCTGTACTCCACCTACCTGTACCCCATCTCCCATTGTCCTTCCCATGTATACCCCCCCATGTGTCCCCTGTGCCCCATCCACTGTCCTCCCCAATATGTGTCCCCTGTGCTGTGCCCCATACTCTTATCTACTGAACCCACCTTCCACGTGTCCTCTGTAGTACGTCAATTGTCCCCTGTACCCCATATACTTTCCCCTATAGTACACTCATGTGTCCCTGTACTCCACCTACCTGTCATCTGTACTCCATCTATCCCCCATTATGAGTCCCCTGTGCTGTGCCCCATCCACTGCCCCCTACCCATGTGTGTCCCCCTGTACCCCACCCACTGCCCCCCAATAGTTCTCCCGACCCTTACTCACTGCCCCATGTGTACTTCGTAACCCCCTCCCCCCCCAAAATCTATATTCACCAAGTATTCGTGGTCTCCATCTACCGTTCCCCCATGTGTTCCCTATATGGCATTTATTGCACCCCCATTGTTTTAGTGTCAGTACCCCCTTTATCTACTGCCACCTGTACCCCAACAAATGACCACAATATACTGTCTCCTACATATGTTTTTTTCTGTACCTGATCTACAGTCTCCTCACCCCCCCCCCCCCAAATGTGTCCCTTTACTCCATCTACTGTTCCCTCAAGGTGTCCCCTGTACCCCATGGTTGCCTTCTACTGTCTGTCCCTCATATGCCCCTGTCACCTGTATACCATCTACCCCCCGTGTCCTATCTGTCACCTGTACCACATCCACTGCTAACCCATATGTCCCTGTCATCCATCTACTGCCCCCCATATGTCCCTGTCACCTGTACACCATCTACTGCCCCCATATGTCCCCGTCACCTGTACACCATCTACTGCCCCCATATGTCCCCGTCACCTGTACACCATCTACTGCCCCCATATGTCCCTGTCACCTGTACACCATTTACTGCCCCCCATATATCCCTGTCACTTGTACCCCATCTACTGCCCCCCCAAAATGTCCATGTCACCTGTACCCCATCTACTGCCCCCTCCATATATCCCTGTCCCTTGTATCCCGTCTACTGCCACCTTTACCCAATATGTCCCTGTCACCTGTACCTCCATCTATTGCCCACCCTCATATGTCCTTGTCCCCCCATCTACTGCACCCCCAAATGTCCCTGTCACCTGTACCCCATCTATTGCCCACCCCATATGTCCGTCACCTGTACCCCCATCTATTGCCCACCCCATATGTGTCTCCTGTACACCATCTATTGCCCACCATATGTCCCTGTCACCTGTACCCCATACCTCATCTACTGCCCACCATATACCCCTGTCACCTGTACCCCATCTACTGCCCCTGTCACCTGTACCTCATCTACTGCCCCTGTCACCTGTACCTCATCTACTGCCCCTGTCACCTGTACCTCATCTACTGCCCCCCCCGTAGCATATGTCCCTGTCACCTGTACCCCATCTACTGCCCCCCCCCCATATGGCCCTGTCACCTGTACCCCATCTACTGCCCCCCCATATGGCCCTGTCACCTGTACCCCATCTACTGCCACCCCATATACCCGTCACCTGTACCCCGTCTAATGCCCCCCATATGCCGCTGTCACCTGTACCCCATATGTCCCTGTCCCCCATTTGCCACCCCCCATATTGCTCCCCATATGTCCGTGACCTGAACCCCATCTACTGCCCCCCATATGTCCCTGTGACCTGTCCCCCATCTATTGCTGCCCATATGCCCGTCACCTGTACCCTATCTACTGCCCCCCATACGTCCCTGTGACCTGTACCCCATTTACTGCTCCCCCATATGCCCGTCCCCCACCTACTACCCCCATATGGCCCTGTGACCTGTACCCCCATCTACTACTCCCTCATATGTCCATGTCCCTGTACCCCATCTACTGCCCCCTCCCCCAATATGACCCTGTACCCCATTTACTGCCCCCCCATATGACCCTGTACCCCATTTACTGCCCCCCCATATGACCCTGTACCCCATTTACTGCCCCCCCCATATGACCCTGTACCCCATTTACTGCCCCCCCCATATGACCCTGTACCCCATTTACTGCCCCCGTATAACCCTGTACCCCATTTACTGCCCCCCCCATATGACCCTGTACCCCATTTACTGCCCCCCCCATCCCATTTATCCCCCCCATATGACCCTGTACCCCATTTACTGCCCCCCCCCCATATGACCCTGTACCCCATTTACTGCCCCCCCCCCATATGACCCTGTACCCCATTTACTGCCCCCCCCCATATGACCCTGTACCCCATTTACTGCCCCCGTATAACCCTGTACCCCATTTACTGCCCCCCCCATATGACCCTGTACCCCATTTACTGCCCCCCCATCCCATTTATCCCCCCCCCATATGACCCTGTACCCCATTTACTGCCCCCCCATATGACCCTGTACCCCATTTACTGCCCCCCCATATGACCCTGTACCCCATTTACTGCCCCCCATATGTTTTCCCTATACTACATCCACTATCACCCCGTATGTACTCTGTACCCCCATCTGTTGCCCACACTGCCCACGCGTCCCCTTTGTCTTCTTTTACTGTCTGTCCCCCATATGTCCCCTGTGCTCCTATTTCTCTCCCCGTGTGCCCCCCCTGGCACAATCTACTGCCCCCTCGCCCATGTGTTCCCCCTCCTTCAGTGGTGGGATCGGATTGGTTAGGTCTTAGAGGAATATGGAGGCCGCCATTGCTGGGCCCCCTATGGCAAGTGCCAGCTGATGTCATGCTGATCCCCTAGATTGCCGGGAGGAAGCAGATGGCACTTCCCGGTAAGTGGGATGAATCCAGAGGATCACCATGACGGTCCCCCCCTCGGTGGATCACTCACCGTTGGCCCTCTTCAGGGCGTTCTCCGGGCGTTGGAAATAGGCCGGCATGGCGGCGGATGATCGGACACCACGCCGGGAGAAAGGGAGGGGCGGAGCCTAGGGACGTCACTTCCTTCGTTCCCCGGGGCGGAGCTGGCGGGAACGTCAATTCGTCACATGGACCCTCCCCGAGGGGCGGAGCGGGATGGCGGCGGAGGGGCTGAGTAGCGTCGCTCTGATCGGTGAGGTATCGCCCGACCTACAGACAGACAGATAGACACAGGGTGCTCTGACACCGATATCACCGACATTATTATTATTATCCGTGCCGGCTCCACCCTAACATGGGAGGGAGTTCAACTCCACCTTATATCACCCCCCATGTCTGACGCTCCCTCACCCATGCATGACCTCCTCCACATATGTGACCCCCCTCTTTTTTCTTTACCCCCCAATAAAAATGCCCCTATATATCACTTTCCACCTTTACCTGACATCTTCCCCATAAGTGTCCCCCCCCCCATATTCGATAACCCCCACCCATACCTGACATCTTACCCAGAAGTGCCCCCCATGTTCGACCCCCCCATAGCTGACATCTTCCCCATAAGTGTCCCCCCCCCCCCATATTCGATACCCCCCCCATACCTGACATCTTCCCCATAAGTGTCCCCCCATGTTCGACCCCCCCATAGCTGACTTCTTCCCCATAAGTGATCCCCCCACCCCCATATTCGATACCCTCCACCTATTCCTGACTTCTTCCCCATAAGTGCCCCCCCCCCCCGATATTCGATACCCCCCACCCATACCTGACCTCTTCCCCTTAAGTGTCCCCTCCCATATTAGATAGTTACCCCCTCATCCATACCTGACATCTTCCCCATATGTGACCCCCATAAGCGCCCCCCTTCTAATGTATGATTCCCCCTCACCCATACCTGACTTCTTACCCATATGTGACCCCCATACATTGCCCCCTTCCATAAGTGTCCCCCTACCCCATATATGACCCCGCAATATATGACTGGTCCTCCCCCATTGTAACCCATTTCTCCATACATGCCCCTCTCCTCCCCCATATTTTACCCCCTCTTTCATATATGACCCCCCTGCCCATATGTGACTCCCTCTTTCATAAGCGACCCCCCAATATTTGACCCCCTCCCTCATATGTGACTCCCTCCCCCATATACAGGGCTGCTGTTAGAAATCGCGGGGCCCCGTACAGATTACCTGGCAGGGCCCCCCCCCTCCAAGAAAATATTAAAGATATATATTAGCTAAAATTACAACAAAATCACTATTATCAGACACAAATATAAGTTGGAGCTCAGTGATCAGAGAGACAGAGGAAGAGAAACAAAGTTACAAATAAACTCCTGAGCAGAGATAGCATTAGAGCCAGTGCTGGGAGGGGGGCCCACACAAGGGAGGGGGATTAGTGAGAGACGACTGTCTCTTTCTCAGCAGATAAAAGCTGATAGCAGGGAGAGGGACAGATCAGATTTAGGTGCTGGAGGAAGACTTCTGTATTTTTTGTCCATCACTATTCCCCCTCCCTGTGTGGGCCCTCCTGTGTGCTCGGGCCCCCTACAAGAGGGCTGGTGGTCCCCCCCTATCAGCGGACCTGCCCATATATGACCTTCTTCCTTCTATATTACACCCTCTTATATGTGACTCCCCCCATATGTGACTTCCTATTTCAAATGTGACCCCTCAATATTGGACCCCCATATGTAATCCCCTCTTCCATATGTGACCCCCCCTTTTCCGTATGCGGTTTCCCTTTTTTCTGTATGTAACGCCCTCCCCATATTTGACACCCTCTCTCTCCTTCTGCTCCAGAGAGGGACCAGAATGGAGACACCCTGTGGGTTTGGTGTTACCCGTCCGTCACAGTGGAGCTGCGAATGCTTCTTCTTAGGAAATGTCGCCTGCAGGAGGAGGAGCGTCCTTTCTACAACTTCCTTTATGGCCAGCACCGAAGGACCTGGTTCTACATCACACTCACCCGGGTAGATGGTGGCTCCGCATCGAACAAGGTAAGTCTCCCCCTACACACACACATATCCTGGGGGCCACAGCATCATGGCTGTCCACCGACTTTCCTCCCGTCATGGCCGTCCACCGACTTTCCTCCCATCATGGCCGTCCACCGACTCTCCTCCCATCATGGCCGTCCTCCGACTCTCCTCCCGTCATGGCCGTCCTCCGACTCTCCTCCCGTCATGGCTGTCCACCGGCTCTCCTCCCGTCATGGCCGTCCTGCGACTCTCCTCCCGTCATGGCCGTCCACCGGCTCTCCTCCCGTCATGGCCGTCCTGCGACTCTCCTCCCGTCATGGCCATCCTGCCACTCTCCTCCCGTCATGGCCGTCCTGTGACTCTCCTCCCCTCATGGCCGTCCTGTGACTCTCCTCCCGTCATGGCCGTCCACGACTCTCCTCCAGTCATGGCCGTCCACGACTCTCCTCCAGTCATGGCCGTCCACCGACTCTCCTCCGGTCATGGCCCTCCACCGACTCTCCTCCGGCCATGGCCCTCCACCGACTCCTCTCCTCCCGTCATGGCCGTCCCCCGACTCTCCTCCCGTCATGGCCCTCCACCGACTCTCCTCCGGTCATGGCCCTCCACCGACTCTCCTCCGGTCATGGCCGTCCTCCGACTCTCCTCCGGTCATGGCCGTCCTGCGACTCTCCTCCCGTCATGGCCCTCCACCGACTCTCCTCCCGTCATGGCCGTCCTGCGACTCTCCTCCCGTCATGGCCCTCCACCGACTCTCCTCCCGTCATGGCCCTCCACCGACTCTCCTCCCGTCATGGCCGTCCACGACTCTCCTCCCGTCATGGCCGTCCACGACTCTCCTCCCGTCATGGCCGTCCACCGACTCTCCTCCGGTCATGGCCGTCCACCGACTCTCCTCCGGTCATGGCCGTCCACCGACTCTCCTCCGGTCATGGCCCTCCACCGACTCTCCTCCGGCCATGGCCCTCCACTGACTACTCTCCTCCCGTCATGGCCGTCCACTGACTCTCCTCCCGTCATGGCCCTCCACCGACTCTCCTCCGGTCATGGCCGCCCTCTGACTCTCTTCTCTATCCTCAGGTAACACATTTCTGTGTAGTTCTGACAGCGAAGGACTTTAATCCGGAGAAGTACGCGGTGTTTGGGCGGATCCTCAGCCGGTATGTGTGTGATGCTCTGACAGTCTGCTGTGTCTCCGCCCACTTCTGGTTTGGATGGAGTCGGGGGAGGCGGATGGGCATTAAGGCGGAGCTCTGACCTCACACAGCATTTCCTCTCTCAGAATTTACGAGACGCATGGCAGTCCGGTGCCCATGGTGGAGGCTTACATCTCTGTATTCACCAAGGGGACCTGTCAGAGCGAAGACAATGGGACCTTCCTGTGCCGAGACTATGAACAGCGCAAAGCCTTCATGTCTGGATCTGTGAAAGGTATGTGCAACGCTACAGCCCACTCCCACCTGAACGGGACTCCACACTGACTGCATGGTTAGTGGGAGGGCTAGTCTCTGACCAAAGGGGGCATCTGCTTGTGATGAGTGTTTCCTTAACACTTAGAGTATTTGCCAGAGGCTTGGTGGAAGAAGCAGTTGCAGGCCATATTGGGTTGGGGATTGATTGGAGGGGAAGTTTGAAGGCAATACTGGGTGGAGGCTCAATGTAAGGGATAGTTGAGGCCATATTGGGCAAAGGCTTATTGACAGAGGTAGCTGAAGGCCATATTGAGTGGAGGTTCAGTGGGAGAGGGGGCTGTAGGACATGTTGGGTGAAGCGACAGTTGCAGGCCCTATAAGTGGGAATGGCAGTTGGGGGCCATATTGAGTGGAGACTCGATGGGAAGGGACAGTTGAAGGCCACATTGGGGGGCTCGGTGAGAGAGGCCATATTAGGGTGGAGGTTCAGTGAGAGGTGGCATAGTTGGAGACCATATGGGAAGCTCAGTAAGAGGGGCAGCAGTTTAAGGCCATGTTGGGGGGGGGGGGGGTTCAGGGGCAGTTGGAGCCCATATTAGGTGAACGCTCAATGAAAGGGGTAGTTTGAGGCTGTATTGGGGAGAGGATCAGTGAGAGAGACACTTGAAGGGCATATTGGGGAAGATACAATGGAAAGCGCTCTTGACAGCTTCTGACTCTGTCTTACAGATGTGGTGTTGCAGTTTGGGATGGAGTCAGTCATTCTGTACACGGCTCTGATGCTGAAGAAGCGTATTGTTGTCTATCACCCCAAAGCGGAGGTGGTACTGGAATTTAGCAGGTACTCCTCACACAGGCAGCACAGAAGGAAATTGGACAGTGATCCTTATGGTGCGGACATTCCAGGCTGACATTATTCTTGTTTTAGGTCTCTCCCGGCTCTGGTGTGGCATCGGCAGGACTGGTCAATTCTCCAGCCGTACGTCCACCTGACCCCAGACGAGATTGACGCTCTGAAATGTGTCTCAGGTACGATCAGATGACTCCATAACCTGATTGGCGGGGGTCACGTGGACTTGTCACCCGAGTGGCGGGGGGGGGGTCACGCGGCCCAGTCACCCGAGTGGCGGGGGGGGTCACGTGGTCTTGTCACCCGAGTGGCGGGGGGCCCATGCAGCCCTGTCACCTAGCTGGGGAGGAGGGGGGTCACAAGCTCCTCTCATCTGACTAGCAGGGGCCACGTGGTCTTCTCACCTTAATGATGGGGTCATGTATTCCTGTCCCCTGACTTTTGGGGGGGGGGGGGGGGGAGTCATGTGGTCTTCTCATCTGACGGTCGGGTCACGCTGTCCTCTCACCTGAGGGTCTCCAGGTCGGTCTCTGACATTTCCTTTCTTCAGGTTATATTGCGGGATTTCACGAGGCTGAGGTCAGTAACCGCTCAGATCTGTACGACGTCTTTGTGAATCTGGCAGAGAACACCGTCTCCATCTCTCACAGCGCTAAAGGTAAACATTACCCTGCAGTGCCCCCATCCTCTCCAGACCTGTGAGGTTCCTGCTCCGTGTTTAGTACATGTAGAATAATATACACCATGTTCCCATCAAACCTATATACTTTTGCTCCCAGGAATCCGATGTACCAGGTGTTCCTAGCAATCCTGTTCACTCTATGTTTCCGGCGATCCCGTGTATACTGCCTTCCTAGCAATCTCATGTACTCCGTGTTATCAGCAATCCGGTATACTAAACGTTCCTAGCAGTTCTGTACACTCCATGTTACCAGCAATCCCTTGTACTCTGTGTTCTCAGGAACCCTATTTATTCTGTGTTCCCAATAATTGCATGTACCCCGTATTCCCAGCAATCCCGCATACCCTTTGTCCCCAGCTATCTCGTGCACTCCTTGTTCCCATGGATCCCTTGTACTCCCTGTTTCAGGCTCCTATTGGGGCCACCATAGCTGATCTCCTCACAATGCTCATCGCCTGGCTCTCTCTTCACAATGCCCATTCCCTGACTCTACCTTCTGGCCTCAACCAATCCTGCCAGAATGTGAGAGCCCCTGTTTTTTTCTGGGCAGTGACTGAGGAAGAACTGTAGCTGCAGGACTAGAATGACAACAAACTAGGGTTTCACAGAAAGGAGCTCCACTGCTAAGGTTTCCTGTGCCAGTCACATGGAGAGTTGGTTGAAACAGGACAGATCTCAGGACGCTAATCTCTGGTTTATGTACATAGTATGACTACTGGGGAGATATTTACAGTAAGTCACTCCTGGGATCTGTAAAGAGACCTTTCACTCAAATCCTACAAGAATGTATCCAGTTCAGCCAAGGTGACGGTCAGAATAGGGAGTACGTTGCATCACCTGAGCTGATTGTGTCTCTCTCTCCTCCCACAGAGGCGCTGACATTGGGCAAATTACACAAGGAGATTGGCCAGTTAATGGTGCAGTCCTCAGAGGATTCGGATAAAACGGAGAGTCAGGTGATTAAGGTAAGGGATACAGCTGGCACTGTGGCATTCTAAAGTGACATACACTAACATCAGTTAGGAGGTTACTTTAGCATACCTTAAGTGCACTTTAAAATACATTTAAAGGCTCTTGTGTCTAAACGTGTCTCAAATATAGTTACTGGACGCACAAGGCTCATTAATTCAAGTGGAGCTTTTGTCTCCCCAAATAATTTAAAGTCCGCACCTACAAATACTGTAGCTGCTGACTTTAAATACCTGTCCAGGGCGGCTTCACAGCCAGATTCACACTGCACATACATGAGCCACACTGCACTTTTTGAATGGTCCTGCTGTTTTCTGTGACCTGTGATGTGTCCCAGAATGCTGTGGGCAGAGGCGAGGGTGAACTTCTGTTCAGATCAAAAGCAGGTACCTGCCCCCCCCCAAAAGAAAAAAAGTTCCAAAATTGGGAGAGGAGGGAGGGAAGAAACAATTGCTAATTCCCCTTTTGGGTGAAGTCCAGCTTTAAACAATTATTTTATCTCTATTGCGTCAGCCAAACTCTCCTTCATTTCTGTCTCATGATCCCCCCCCCCTCCCAGACGCTGCAGCTCACTGTGGGATAGTTTCAGGAGTAGAGGCAGTGCTGTCAGTCAAGAAAACAGTGGCCAAGTGCTGATTGACAAGTTACAGGCTTGTGATTCAGCAAGGACCATGCTGATAGCTACGCCCATTGCAACAGCTCCTCATCTCACTGTAGTGCAAACAAGCACAGCTTGTTTAAGGCAATGCGGCCCCTGTGTTTGTTGGGCTGTGTCATTATATACTATATATTGGATTTTAAAACCCATTTTTTTTTATGCCATGAAGAAGGCTTTGTAAGCAGAAACATGTTAGCACTTTGGATTCTGTTGCACTTCAGCACTTATGTAACCAATAAATAATTTCTATTAAGAAGCATCTGAGTTGCCGGCTAACTTCATTAGGGCTTAACCCCCCCCCCCCCCCATGCCTAATGGTAAAACAAATGTTAATGCCTAAGCACAAGTTTGCAACTTTGACATGTGTTAGTAAAACTACATATCATCACAGGACAAATCTTTTTTTCATTTGGCGGTAAATGATAATGGATATCTCCTGATTTTGATTTTTATTATCAAAGGAAAACAGGCCCGAAATAGAAAAAAATATATATATTTTTTTCAATTTAGCTATATATCTCCTGTTACTACCATAATCTACCACCAAAGAAAAACCCTAAATAAATTCTCCTTCTCCGAACAATTGCAGCAATACCACATATGTGTATGGTATTGGTTGTGTGTTTTGTATTGCTCAGAAGCAATAGTGCGCATTTTACTTCTTTTTTTTTTTTTTGTCCTACCTAAAATATACTGATGCAAATTAAAAAAATATATACTAACCCTGTCCCTTACTTGACCCAAACACTAAAGCTGGATACACACTATACAACTTTTGTTGTTAGATTTCCTTTAGATTTACCTTCAACTATATAGTGCAAGGGTCGGCCTGACTGCATGCAAATTGAAAGTGTTTAGGTTTGACCTCATATTATATGGTTTTAGTAAATCTAAAGGAAAAAATCTAAAGACAATTGTATAGTGTGTATGGCCAATTACCCTGACGCTAACCTAGATCAAACCTTGATCTTGCTATTTTTTCTTTGTTTTTTATTTTTTATCACCCTTCTTTTTTATTTTTTATCACACTTTTTTTTTTCCCTCTCTGCAAGGAAAGAGAAAGATACAATGTATCTTTCCTCTTCATTCACAGAGAGAGAAACACGTGGGTGGGCTTCACAGTGACTGATCACTGTGGTAGCCAATCAGAGGCTAACACAGTGATCAGGTGACCCAGAATTCAGAGTTTCGGGGCTCCCGGTGAGACCCCGGTCTCTGTGCTGGGAGTGCACAAAGGGAGATATGCATATATGCGATCCCACAGAAAAAAAGCCCAGTGCAGTGGAGCCGCATATATGTGTTATGTTGGTGGGAAAGGGTTAAACAAGCACATGAGAGTGGCCACTCTGCTCTGAGTTTAGGAGCAGTGCAGTACTGTTGTCACACCATAACAGGAAGCTTCATTAGGTGGACCTAACAAGTATTTGTGGGGCTTTGCAGGGGGGGTCTAAGAAAAAACTGAAAGCACAGATGAACTTATAAGTGTAACAGCACTTCATGTTTTTATGGGGAGCTGATAAATCTATGATAAGGTGCTGCACATACTGTGCTTTATAAATCGGGGCTGTTGTGCGTTTTGAATATGATTGATTAGCTTTAGACAGTTTTTTTTAATCGCACATCACAGGGCAAGGGGCATATTTATATTCATGATTCTTTGGGTTATGTTGATGCCGTCAGCTGAATGGACACTGGCAGAGGAAAAAAGGCAGGAATCCCTGATGGGGGAAGGGCTTTCTCCAGGTTTCCTGGGATGCAGAGAGGTGGGACCCAGACCGCTCTGTGGAAGATCTGAAAAGGCTTGTAATGTTGTCAGTTGGCACTGAATCCTGCGAGCAGCACTCTCCAGGGTATGTAGTATCCGGTGAGCACAGGCCCAGGGCAGCAATCTCTTGAGGGCGAGTCATGTCCCTCAAATGGCCCTCTGGGCAAGCACACTCTGATGGGTGAAGATTGGGTTTTGCATAAGTCCTGCAGCCTGGACCAGTGACTGCTTCTTTGTTCGTTGGAAATCTCCTAAGCATGGAGCATTGTCCCATAGCAGTGTTTCCATTCAGGTTCCTCAGCCTTTTGCTGCTTTGTGAGCACGGCCTTAATGACATGTGTGCACAGGCATGGCCTGTGTTTAGTAGAGGTGGAACCACCTGCACTGCACATCCATGATGACATCTATCCGACTCATTTGCACATGCATGGCCACCATTTTGTATCATCTGGGGTTCAGACTACACATGCTTAAGTGGGTACAGTGAGGTACAGAACATCTCTCCCGCATCCAATCGGCAGCATGGCCACAGATGGAGGAAACGTGAGAAAATGCTGCTGGGAATGGGGAATAAAAGTGTGTGTAAACTCTTTAACAATGAATTTCTCTCATTTGCTCCCATGTGGTTTTGGTAAATATAGCAATGAAAGTGTTTTATTATTTCTGTTCAACTAGTGCAAAAAAATAACGTCACCCAGGCAGAAATCTTGTGAGCTGATAATCAAAACACACTCCCTGTGCCAGGGTGACAATGCTGTTCTATACAGTTGTCTCTCTAAGACAGGAAGTGAGTTAATGGCAGGATTATCAGGGGGAAATAAAGGGAAAACTGTGAAAAAAAGAAAACCAATGCAGACACCACATCTCCGGATCAGTAAGCTGTAATAATAGCAGTTTTTACCCTTGGGTTTAGATATCCTTTAAAGTGAACCAGTCAGAAAAAAAAACTTGGGAGGCAACCATTGCTGCACTGTCCTTCTAAAAAAAATTCTAGTTGCCTGGCTGTCATGTTGACCCTCTGGCTTCCATGCTTTGAGTCACTCTCCCAGAACATAGTTGCAAATAAGGATTTCTAACTTGCTCTTGTTCTGGGTTTGTGACTCAGAAAGTACCAGCCCAGCGGATTGCAGAATAGCATGAGATTATTCCTACTGGTGTAGTTTGATCCTTAGGTGACCATGTGGGGAGTAGAGCAGACTAGCTTTGTGTATTCACCCCTTTTATCTCTGCAGGATATTTGTGTGAAGACCAGAGAGATCCTGTCTATTCTGTCCTCGCTCAGCCAGGAGACGGGGGACCGTGACAGGCCAACTTTAAACCTGGAGCAACTCCAACAAAAGAAATTCCCTCCAGCTACAGAAAATTTCTTGATGCATCTGGCAGCCGCTGAGCAGATGTTACTGACGTGATTTAGGGACAGAACTGATGGAGTGTGGTATGGGACCAGTATTCATTTTGTGCATCACCTAGAGGCACCTGGCGGATCTGTCCTGCTCTCCGGCACTTTCCAGAGGGCACTGGGGCTACAGTGGATTTACCTACCAGCAAGACGTGGTTTGTTTGGCCAGACAGGATGGCCAGTGATTTCTCATAATAAAATGTTTGTATTCTCAATACATGCTGTCAATTTCTTTATTTCCCCAGTCAGGAAACAGTCTATACACCAAGACTGACCTGTGATATCAGAGCCTTGTCTACACTAGGACTGACATGTGACCTCAGAGCCTTGTCTACACTAGGACTGACGTGTGACCTCAGAGCCTTGTCTACACTAGGACTGACGTGTGACCTCAGAGCCTTGTCTACACTAGGACTGACGTGTGACATCAGAGCCTTGTCTACACTAGAATTGACCTGTGACATCAGAGCCTGGTTTACACAAGGACTGACCTGACATCAGAGCCTTGTCTGCACTAGAATTGACCTGTGACATCAGAGCCTTGTTTGCACTAGGACTGACCTGTGACATCAGAGCCTTGTCTACACTAGGGCTGACGTGTGACATCAGAGCCTTGTCTACACTAGGACTGACCTGTGACATCAGAGCCTTGTTTACACTAGGACTGACCTGACATCAGAGCCTTGTCTGCACTAGAATTGACCTATGACATCAGAGCCTTGTTTGCACTAGGACTGAAGTGTGAGATCAGAGCCACGTCTACACTAGAATTGACCTGTGACATCAGAGCCACGTCTACACTAGGACTGACCTATGACATCAGAGCCACGTCTACACTAGGACTGACCTATGACATCAGAGCCTTGTCTACACTAGGGCTGACGTGTGACATCAGAGCCTTGTCTGCACTAGAATTGACCTGTGACATTAGAGCCTTGTCTACACTAGAATTGACCTGTGACATCAGAGCCTTGTCTTCACTAGAATTGACCTGTGACATCCAAGCCTTGTCTACACTAGGACTGACCTGTGACTTCAGAGCCTTGTCTGCAGTAGAATTGACCTGTGACATCAGAGCCTTGTTTACACTAGGACTGACCTATAACATCAGAGCCTTGTTTACACTAGGACTGACCTATAACATCAGAGCCTTGTCTGCGCTAGAATTGACCTGTGACATCAGAGCCTTGTCTGCACTAGAATTGACCTGTGACATCAGAGCCTTGTCTGCACTAGAATTGATCTGTGATATCAGAGCCTTGTCTACACTAGAATTGACCTGTGACTTCAGAGCCTTGTCTACATTAGAATTGACCTGTGACTTCAGAGCCTTGTCTACATTAGAATTGACCTGTGACATCAGAGCCTTGTCTACACTAGCATTGACCTGTGACATCAGAGCCTTGTCTACACTAGAATTGACCTGTGACTTCAGAGCCTTGTCTAAACTAGAATTGACCTGTGACATCAGAGCCTTGTCTACACTAGCATTGACCTGTGACATCCGGGCCTTGTCTACACTAGAATTGACCTGTGACTTCAGAGCCTTGTTTACACTAGGACTGACCTATAACATCAGAGCCGTGTCTACACTAGAATTGACCTGTGACATCAGAGCCTTGCCTACACTAGAATTGACCTGTGACATCAGAGCCTTGTCTACACTAGAATTGACCTGTGACATCAGAGCCTTGTTTACACTAGAACTGACCTGTGACATCAGAGCCTTGTCTACACTAGAATTGACCTGTGACATCAGAGCCTTGTTTACACTAGGACTGACCTATTACATCAGAGCCCTGTCTACACTAGAATTGACCTGTGACATCACAGCCTTAGCTACACTAGGACTGATCTGTGACATCACAGCCTTGTCTGCTCTAAACTGAGGGGATAATATAAGGGAAATCTTGGGAGAAAGCTGAGGGAGATTTAAGAGGGAGGTTATGGAGATCTTAGAGAGAGATGGGGAAGATCTGGGAAGGGATGTAAGGGGAGGAGTGTGAGGGGAGGCAGGGAGACCAAAGGAGGGAAATTCAGTTCAAGTTGAGAGAAATTTGTAACCGACTGTCTAGAAAATGTTTTATTGGAGACAAAAACAAATGGTCACTCAATCAGGAGTAACAGATGAGGGATTTGTAGTCCCAGAAGTCCAGAAAGTCATAAGTTCACCATTTAGGTCAGCAGTTCATACTTCCTGGTCTGGTGTTGTGCTGCAAGAAGGGAGGCCTTCTGCCCAGGCATCTCTCCCTGCAAGTTCTAGGGGTCCAGCAAACACTTGGCACTCAGAGTCCACGATGGTAGAAAAGTTCTGAGGCTGATGTCTTCTCTTTTAGTTCATCCTCAAGATTGTCTCTCTTGATCTAAAACAAAATGAAGGGATCAGAATGGAACAGCAAAACTTCCTCTACGAACTTGAATATATGCTAAAAAAAATCAGGCCCTCCTAGCCATATAATTCCTAGACATAAACTTTTACAGAAATAATTAGGAGATTATAAATAAAGCCGGGCACACAAGGCAAGAGAAGATTGTCTATCTGTCCCTAAGGAACATATATTTTTTTTTTCTGTATCTGGGTGTGGACCAGGTCCTTAGGCAAGCCATAGACAGTGCAAATTTCTTTCCTACAACAAAATAAATTTGTACAATTTCCCCATCAACACAGACAGTGCTGACAGGGGAATCCCTCCTTCCAAGCAATTGTTTGCTCATGGCGGGGGAAGCCGTCCCTGCCGGGAGAAGATAGTGATTATTGCAATGGCTATAGCAGCCGCTAGCGATAATCGCAAGTGAATCCAGCAGGCTTGTTGTACCCAAGTTGATCGATCAACTTGGTACATTCAGCCTGCCAACACACAGTTCGAATCTCGGCCAAGTAATGCTGAAGGCAAGTCTTTGCTATCATCAAGGTTCAGGTCTTTGCATTAAATGTCCTGTACCAGATGCTTTTGATATCTCACCCTTTAATTAAAGCCCTTTGTCCGGGGGTGTCATTCTTGTGGCTCTGCCTGTCCAATCTTTTTTGCCTCCATAGGATTTGAACCTTGTCCTGTTGGTTCTTCAAAGGCTTCCCTTTGAGCCAAATAGGGACATTCCTGTTTTTTCCTTGACTGAACTCACAATGTGGCTTTTCTTGTGGCCATCAACTCTGCCAGATTGGTGTCTGAACTGGGTTGCCATGTCCTGTAAGGAAAACGTTTAGGTTCTTCACAGGAATAGAGTAGTTTTGAGACCTAGGCCTTCCTTCCGAAGGTAGCTTCAGACTTTCACCTTACTGAGGACTTTGTCTTGCCATCATTGTGTTTGGCACTATTTAACCAAAAGGAGATTTCCCTTCATTGCCCAAATGTGGTCAGAGAATTCCGTTGTTGATCTCTCAGCTGCACATTCTTTCAGAAAAACAGATTCCCTGTTAAGCATTTCGGATGGGCCCAGGAAGGGGCATGCTCAGCTTCCAGTTTCACCAATTTTATGTTCACGGCTTTCCTTTGAAAGCTCACTCTACTGGATCTGTCAGAGATATTTCGTCATTAGGCTCAGTTTCCCATTTCTCTAAAGACTGCCCATTAACTTCTGTTTACATGTTCTCAAAGTTTCACCAACTGGATGATTCAGCCTCTGCCCATTCCAGCTTTGCATGCAAAGTGTTACAAGGCAGCTCTTGCAAGTTGCCCACATTTTTTTGTTTTTGTTGGGCCTGTTTACCTGTGTAACTGTGCTACCCACCCTTCTGATGGACTTCTGTTGTCCCAGAATCCTATGTCCCTCAAGGAATGATACAAAAAACAGGATTTTTGTACGCACAGTAAAATCATTTTCCTATGCGTCCATTGAGGGACATAGAGCCCACCCCTCTGTGTTTATGCTAATAAGTTATATTCCCTAGGACTGGCCTACAGTTTTTTTGTTGTTTTTGTCTTCTAATGTCCAATGCTTCTGTAGGCAGCAGTATAACCCAGTTGTCTTCAAAATCCTGTGACCCTCAATGGACTCCAGCAAGGAATTTTACAGTGAGCAAAAAATCCCATTATTCAGTGCTGCAGACTTGGGGCTGTCATCTGAATAATTGTGACAGATTGTCCTAAAACAAGCAGAGGGGTGACCTTGGAACATACCTTTCCTTGCTGCGGAAATAAGGCGAAGGATATCGGAGTCATTATCCCAAAGGTAAGAGCAGCAATCAGAAGTTTAACAACCGTAAAAATTCCAGGATTGCGGAGCATGTGAGGAGATCTGTGGAGGTGGGGGAAAAAAATCCTTCTTAGAAGATGATAGGTTACAGTCACATATATCCTGCCGCAAATGAGAGCAGATCTATCTAGTCACCTGACAACTGCCGCAAATAAAAGCAGTGATGGAAATTCCAACATCTAACAACCAGAGGCTGTTCTCATTTCACCATAAAGTTCAACAACTGTACTGTTACCCCCACATTGTCCACTGTGCACCCTACTGGAGTATCCTTGTACAAACAGCCGCCTTCCAGTGGGTCATATCGTAAAGTCTGCACTCTGCCAACCATATTGAACAGTCAGTATTCCACCAGAGCATCATATTATACAATCTGCACTCTACCAGACCATCATATTGTACAATCCGCACCCTGCCAGACCATCATGTTGAGCAGTCAGCACTCCACTAGAGCATAATATTGTAGGTAATCTGCAATCCCCCCAACCATCATATCGTTCAATCAGCATGCTGCCAGACCGTCATATTATACAGTCAGCACTCCGCCAAACTGCCATATTGTACAATCTGCACCCTGCCAGACCATCATGTTGTACAATCTGCACCCTGCCAGACCATCATGTTGTACAATCTGCACCCTGCCAGGCCATCATGTTGTAAAACCTGCACCCTGCCAGACCATCATGTACAATCTGCAGCCTGCCAGACCATCATGTTGTATACTCTGCACCCTGCCAGACCATCGTGTTGTATACTCTGCACCCTGCCAGACCATCATGTTGTACAATCTGCACCCTGCCAGACCATCATGTTGTATATTCTGCACCCTACCAGACCATCATATTGTAAAATCTGCACCCTGCCAGACTATAATATTATATAATGTGCACCCTGGTAGATTGTCATATTGCATGATTTGTACCCTGCCAGACCACCATATCATACTGAACTCCACCAGACCATCTTATTGAACAATCTGTACACTGCCTGACAATCTCCAGCTTGCGCATACATTCGCCACTCTGCCAGACCTTCAAAACCGTACAATCTGCACTCCACCAGACCATCATAATGTCCTGTCTGCAGCTTCATATTTATATGTAGTGTAGTTTTACACAATAAGAAAATAAGGTGCTGTGTCCCAATCAGGTCCTGTGAGAAAGTTGGAAACGATAGTTCAACAGGCTGGGCAGGGGGGGACAATTACCTTCTCACCAATGAGGGAGTAAGTGCCGTGACACCACACAGAAATGCTCTAGACAGCGCCGTCTCCTTTACTGCCTGAAAGAAGTGATTTTGTGGTTAAAGGGGCATTCCAGTAAGACATATAAATTTTACATTACAATAAACCTGGGGAAAGGAGGGCATTACTGGGTGCTCCAATTTATAAACCCTTCTGGTTGTCGGACTCCTCAGGATCTAAATGGCCATAATTCTCCCAATGCATTTTTATTGGAACTCCACCCACACATACTGGAGCAGGAGAGGGTTTTTGCACTACACAGTCATGCTGCAGGTTCACAAGAACTGGATGGATATCTACACCAATCAGCTTCCTTCTTCCTTTGAGACATGCAACGGAATAGGTTGATATAAGTGACTAGTGTAGGTCTACCCATAACGTAGTTTTATTACCTGTTAATCCTGCCAGTAGATCTGCTATGTTTCCACTTCCTATAACAAGGTGACAACACTGCTTGTTCTCCAGTCAAGCCACCCACCACACAGCACCATTGACACCCTGTGGCTAGGGTTATGTTAGATGAAAATGTAGCATTACATGGACTTTACCAGCTTGCATAACGTGGGAGTGTTACTTGTGCTCCAAAAAAAATGTAAAGTATACACAGCATACGTAGCACACTCTGTCCCTCTGCTACTGCTCCCCACTCTTACCAACAATTCCTAGCTGTCAAAATGACAGCCAAGACTTGCAGAGTAAGGGCTCTTTTACACTCGTGGTGGAGTGCGAATCGCTCTTCAAAGGGCACTTGACAGGCGTGAGAAGCATTGAATCGCCTCACTGCCTGACTGAACTCTATAATGCCGCACCAAAGCATCACAATCGCATGCATTGCAAGTGGATGAGGTGTGACTCAAGTGAATTCAGCAGATGAGTTTTAACAAGCTGTGCTGCAGAGTTAAAAATGCTGTGAAGCAAAGTGCTGTGGCATGTAAATGGCCCCATCCAGCTATGCTTTTACCGTTCAGGTGGACGGCCCAGGACAGTAAAATTGTGGCTCAGTCGCCCGTTTTTACAGCCTAACTGAAAGAGATCTGTCTCCTACCTGTCCCTTCTCCACTGAGAAGCAATACCTTGGCCTCCCCATATACTAAACCATGAGTCACAACCCAACCCTCATGCCCTAATCTTGTGAAGCCAAACCCCCTTTTTAAGCCATACCCTTTCCTGATAAAGAGATACGTCCCTGACCCAAATACCAACAACCCTTTCTGAGGACCAGTTCCTCCTAGCTCACCGTCATACTATAGTAAAAAAAAAAAACAACGCTAGAGGAGTGACTTGCATGAAACATTCCCAATCACTATAATATAAAATACACAGGCCTGGAAGATTCTCCTCCAGGGAATGTTTACTGATTGTCAAATCCACTGTGTTATAAATATGCCTTATTGACTTGTGACAGTCATAGCTACTCCAAGCAAATAGAGTAACACCCTACACACTTTCCAATCTAGTCATGCACAAATACCCCCCCCCCCCCTCTACCCTGTAATCGCTTTCCTATTATGCAACGTGAATTCTATGTATAACTATAACTCATTTTTACTAGCTTTAAGTTCAACACACATTAAAGCGCCTACTTCTTCAACATGCTTTTTTGATGTGCTTTTGATGCTTTGATAATGCTTCGGTGGTGATTTATTTGAAGCTTTAATGAAGCTTGGCAGATGCCCTGTGTGTGTATTGAAATACCATACCTGCAATTTATCCAAAACAAAGCGAAGCTAAAGCTGAATAAAAACCTCTCCAAAGTTTCAGGTGCTTCAAGCGACCTTTGCCATACACTTCTATGGACGCCTTAAAGACGCTTTGAAGCACCACTAAAGCGACACGAGGTATAATTATTGAAGCAAAGCAAACACAAGGTGTAAACAGAACTGTAAGGTAACCAATTTATTTAGGGGCAGGCGCTTTAATTGGCGTTCAGAGTGCTTTACAAAAAAGCGTGTCCAATGCCGTATTTTGAAGCAAGTATAAATGATCCCCAAGAGGTTGTTTACAGTTACTTCAAAATAAGGCACTAAACATGAATTATTGAAGCGTTTTGAATGCCAATCAAAGCCCCTGTCACTAAATAAAATAGTTACCTTCCAGTCCTGTTTATACCTTGTGTTTGCTTTGCTTCGCTTCAAAATAATATCCCATGTCACCTTCTTGGTGCTTCAAAGTGTCTCTGAAGCCTCCATAGAAGTCTATGACAAAGCTTGCTTGAAGCACCTACAGATTTTGAGAGGCTTTTCAGCTTTAGCTTCGCTTTGTTTTGGCAGTATTGCAGGTATGAGGATATTATTATTATTATTATTATTATTATTATAACACAGGATTTATATAGCGCCAACAGTTTGCGCAGCGCTTTACAATGTGAAGGAAGACAATACAGTTACAATACAATTCAAAACAGGAGGAACTAGAGGACCCTGCTCGTACACTTGTAAACCTACAAGCGAACCTTTACATCCAGATATACATCCAGAGCCACTGATGGACTTTTCATTTCAAAATATGTGTAGTACTGAGGAAAATCATACATTGGAAATACATGCATTTATATATAGATTATATAAAAGGCTATTCTGTCTGTGTATTCTTTCTCCCTTTTCAGTGGATAACAGGTTATGCTTTCAGAAGCAACGTAACATATATTTCTAGCTCATATACTATATGGATAAAGGTTTTGTGGACACCTAACCAGAGAAAAAGGGCTGAGCAGCAGAGGATCAGTGGAGCTGGGGGACCAGAGCAGGAGAAAATAGCAATGTAACACATGCTGCGCAGCATGAGAGCAATAACGTGGGAGGAGAGCGGGAACCAGAGAGAGAGGAGGAACAGCAAACCAGAGGATCAGCAGAGCTGGAGGTTACTACTGTAAAGAGGATCAGCGGAGCTAGAGGATACGGAGTGGGGCATCAGCAGAGCTGGGAGTACCACTGAGTAGGGGATCAGTGGAGCTAGGAGTACTACTGAACAGGTGATCTGCTGAACAAGGGTAATAATAAGCTGGGGATCTGCTGAACGAGGGTAACAATGAGCCGGGGATCTGCTGACTGGGTTACTACTGAGCTGGGGTACTACTAGGCCTCTTTAAAACTAATAGAAAATCAACACACACACAGAGCATTAGCCAAGTTTATTAAAGCTTCAAAAAAGCATAATTGAAGCATAATCGAAGCATTAAAAACCCATAAAAAAAGCATGCTAAAGCACTAGGCGCTTTAGCCGCCTTAATACTGGGCACTTTTACCCCCTTCCTGCCCAGGCCAATTTTCAGCTTTCAGCGCTGTTGCACTTTTTTCTTTTGGTAGAAACCCACCAATGGGTTTTTTATCCTTTGATAAAAAAAAAAACGAAAAAAGACTGAAACATCTTTGAAAAGAAAAAGTTTTTCTAGTCAGAAAATTTTGTAAAGAAGTAATTTTTTTCCTTCAATGATGTGCTCTCATAGGCTGCACTGATGGGCATTGATGAGGCGGCACTTATGGGCACTGATGAGACAGCAATGATGAGGTGGCATTAATATGCTGCACTGATAGATGGCACTGAGGAGTACTAATAGGTGGCACTTATGGGCAATGATAGGTGGCACAGGTAGGCTGGACTGATGAGCAGGCACTGAAAGGCAGCACTGACTGGGATCACTGATGGGCACACATTGGCATCATTGATGGGCACAGATTGGTGTCACTGATGGGCACAGATTTGTGTCACTGATGGGCACAGATTGGCATAACAGCTGGTCACTGACTGGCATCACTGCTGGGGCTGCATTGATGATCAGTGCCCTGATTATCTGTACAGGTCTCCCCTGCGAGGAGATGCCGCTGATCGGCTCTCCTCACACTCTGTCAGTGTGAGGCGAGGAAAGCCGATTACCTGCACTTCCGTGTTTACATGTGATCGGCTTTGATTGGACACAGCCAATCACATGGGTAAAGAGCCGCATCATCTGATCTTTACCAAGATTGGGATCAAGAAACAGCAGTGAGACTGGGGTGACATCAGATCGAGAGAGGATCCCACCCGCCATCGTTTTACTATACGGTGGGCAGGATGGAGGTGGTTATTGTGTGCTGAAGTCAAAGCAAATGTAAATGAGCCCCAACTGTACTACTTCCTAACGTTGCCTCTTAAAACTGAACTCTGGGCACAAAACCTTTTACTTAAATATATTCCCCACAGAAATCCACTCTGTGTGCAACAACTATGATTAAAAAAAAAAAGATTAATCTAAGTATGTATTCTTAACTTAAAAAATGTCCTTTTATGCATCCTCCATCCATCCATAATCCACCCTCTATTCTTGTATGACATCCTTGTTGTGGGCTTGCTGTATGGAAACTGTTAAATATACATGTATGTCCTTTATATTCAATAAAAACGAAGATTAAAAAAAAAAAAGAAAAAGTCCTTTCTATTACTCTCAGCCTCCTCCAAATATCTTTTTTTTGTTGTTGTTGGTGTTGTAATCTGACTTCCTGTTAGAGGGTGATTATGTTCATCTTCCCCTGTATGTAGGAACGTAGCCACCCTCCCTCTCTTGCTTTCTCCTGAAATGGACTAAAGAGTAATGGATTTGCAGTGTGCATACTGCAGAGCAGAGCACATGACTGCAATTACCATGCACCGCTTGTTCCAAACAAACAGGGGAAAAGAAGAAGTGGTTCAGGAGCTCATGGTGGACATTACAGGCATAAAAGGCAGAAAAACAAAGTAAGAAACAATTTATTGAAAAAATAAATTACAGGGCCATTAGGTAGTGGATGTGTTTCTATTATTTTTAGAGAATAAGGATATTGTTTAGTGTCACTTTAGCCCATTCACACTGCCGCGACTTGTCAGCCTGACAAGTCGCGGTCGGTCGCGATCCATTGAGTAGTACAGGACCCGTTCTAATAGCAGCGACACAAGTCGCTCCGACTTAGAAAAAGGGTCCTGTACTACTTCGGGGCGACTTCGGAGCGACTTGCATAGACTTCCATTATGTGAAGTCCCTGCAAGTCGCGCCGAAGTCGCGGTGCATGCGACTTCACAGGTCGCCCCCCAAAGTCGTGTCGCCTCAGTGTAAACCGGCTCTAAATAGGGAATGTATAAAAAAAATTCAAAAAATAAATAAAATAGTCCAGCAGCAGCGAAGCTTCTCAAAGCACAACCCCCCTAAACAATGTTTGTAAGTTCAGAGATACAATGTAACATTATTGTTGTTTTCTTCATATGAAAATCAAAAGGATGAACTTTCAACTGCATATGATGTCAGTTAAAGAAGAACTTTACCCACATAAAGTGGAACTTCACTTAAAAGGGGAAGTTTGGCTTGTTTGCAAACCCCACCCCACTGTCATATTTGGCACTTTTTGGGGAGGGAGTGGGTACCTGGTTTTGACAGATACCAGCTCCCCCTTCCAGTTAGATCGTCATCTGTGCAGAAATTTGGCCCCCTCCTTTTCCCCCTGCAGCCTTCTGGGTCACATCACAGGTCCCAGAAGACGGCGGGATCATTCACAAAGCACAGCAAGGCTCACGCATGCGCAGTAGGAAACCAGCTGTGAGGCCGGAATGTTTCACTGCTGGTTTCCCTTACCTAAGATGCCGTTGCCTGCATCCAAAGCCAATTGGAGAATTTTCTCGGGTGTGGACATCACTGGATCACTCGACAGGTAGGTGTCCTTGTATTAAATACTGAAGCTGCTGACTTTAAATTTTTTTGAGGGGAGACTGAAGCTCCTCTTTAACTTTTGGAAAAAAGGTTTAAACCATATATGACTAATGCTCCGTTCACATATGCTGCGGCCACGGCTTGGACTCACAGCATGGGGTCCGGTGCGTCCCTGTTCACCGATGCAGGTGGGAATTAGGTCTAAATTTTGGCCGGAATTCGCACCTGAATCAAAACCAAAGACATACAGGACCCTTATAAATTGCAGACCACGGCCACCCTGAAGATGTGTGAACTGGCACCATCGCGAGTCAGGCACACTCTCCTGTCATGCAAATTGGATGAGGGAAAATCCACATACAATTCGCATATGTGTGAATCCGGCCTAAAAGCTGCATGTGGCAAGTCCCCCTCCCTTTCCTCAGCAGTCTTATAGTTTGTCCTAACCCCTGTAATGGAGACTTTCGCTGGACAGCTTGGTTCATTACAGGAAAGTAAAAAAAAAAACAGATCTACTAACAGGATTAACAGGTAATAAAACTTCTACAGGGGTCCTAATGCTACTTACAGATTGAATCATATTTGTCATTTTTTTATTTTACCCAGAGCTCCACTTTAACCACTTCAGCCCCGGAAGTTTTTACCCCCTTAATGACCAGGCCATTTTTTGCAATACGGCAGTGCGTTATTTTAACTGACAATTGCGCGGATATGCGACGCTGTACCCTGATAAAATGTATGTCCTTTTTTTCCCCACAAATAGAGTTTTCTTTTGGTGGTATTTAATCACGTCTGTGGTTTTTATTTTTTGTGCTGTAAACAAAAAACACAATATTTTTTACTTTATGCTATAAAACATACAAAATAAAAAAAAAAAATCTAATTTATTCTGTCAAATTTAGGCCGACATGTATTCTGCTACATATTTTTGGTAAAAAAAAAGTCTGATCTTTTTTTGTAGAGTTATCACGTCTACAAACTATGGGATAGTTTATGGAATTTTTATTTTTTTTGTAAATTCTTTATTTATAGTATTTAAACAAGGCATACATTACAGAGTGCCGGTTCACACTGATGCAGCTGCGGCGATTGCATGTAATGTCGGAGCGCACTGCTCCTTCATTACATGCGATCGGCTGTGCGGTGCGAGTTTAGCCATACACTTTGTATGGCTAAATTCGCACCGCACCCGCAGCAAAGACGCACAGGACCCTTTTTTGCAGCCGCATCAGGATCGGATCGCACAGCGGTTCACACTTGTGCGATCCGATCCTGTGTGAACTGCAAGATCGCACTGCGATATGCGATCAAACTGGGGGTGTCGTTAAGATTACATTGACACCCCCAGCGTATCGCATATGGCAGTGTGAACTGCCAGGGGTGCGTTTGCGATGCGGGAACAGGCTGCGAATTCGCAGCCTTCCCACATCGCATAAGTGTGAACCGGGGCTCAGGAGCAAGTACATAAATCATACCAATGTGACAAGTAAAACAGAAATCCAACAGATTGCGTAGGAACCAAAGAGGTAGTCAAGGAAATATCACACATATGATTTTGTGAGCAGAAAGCAGTCCGGGAAAACCGATATCCCTGACGAGAGTCAACTAACATTTTCCAGCTATAGCTTGTAGTGTCTGAGAACTGGGAAATGCTGGTAAGATGACATGGCTCTGGGATAATTCCCACGCCCACCGGCATTTATCAAATGGCCGGTATACAGGAGCAAGGAAGTATGACCCAAGTAAAATGTGGCTGCAGCACTTTCCAAGAGATTCGTCGACTGTTAGCATGCCCGATGGGGAAGGAAGTGGTTTCCATGCCCGCTAGTCAGGCATGTTTGAGGAAAAAAAAAAAAAGAGGAAAAAAAAAATAGAAGAAACAACTAGGAGAAGGATAGGCCAGGAGGCAAGAAAAGTAGGAAAGGGAAAACAGAGGAGAGGGGGAGAAGGAGAGAGAGAGTAGGGGCAGGGGGTGGAGATGGCCACCAGCCGGGCGCGATGGACTCCGTGCCAGTCATTTCTTTTTTTTTTTACTAGTAATGGCGTTGATCAGCGATTTTTAGCAGGACTTCGACATTGCGGCAGACAAGTCTGACACTGAGTGACACTTTTTGGGGACCAGTGACACCAATACAGTGACCAGTGCTAAAAAAAAAAAAAAAAAATGCACTGACACTGTACTGACACTGGCTGGGAAGGGGTTAACATCATGGGAAGATCAAAGGGTTGAGTAAGCTCCTAGGGAGTGCTTTATAACTGTGTGTGTGTGGGAAGGGGGGGTGGCTTAACTGGGGGAAGACAGAGATCCGTGTTCCTGCTTAGCTCTATCTTCCTCTCTTGTTTACATAGGCAGACTGCTGTTCTGCCTCTCCTCCGTACAATTGGCGGGTCCCAGCGGACATTGCGTCCGCCGGACCCCCTGATTTTGCTCCCACTGTGTCCAATCACTGTGGGTCGCCATCGGTGCGCATGCGGGCCCAGACCCAAAGCATGAGCTGACGTACAGGTATGTTGGTTCGTGGCCGCCCTGCCGCAGTATATCTGCATAGGGCAGTCCTCAAGTGGTTAAAGTGTTACTAAAGGCAAAAAAATATTTTTTTAAATTAAAAATAACAAACATGTTATACTCACCTGCTCTGTGTAATAGTATTGCACAGAGCAGCCCTGAACCTCCTCTTCTGGGGTCCCCTGCCGGTGATCTTGGCACCTCCTCTTCTTCCTGTGGCCCCCCCATAGCAAGCCTCTTGTTGTATGGGCACACGATGAGTGCTCGATCCCAAGCTGCGCGTGTCTATGGAGTGGGGCATAGCCCCACTCCCCGCTTCCTCCTTACTGCATTTAATTGAAAGCAGCAGGATGAGCCAATGGCTGTTGCCTGAGTCCCTGTGTGAAGAGGGAGAGAGTGGAGAAGAGATACAGCCATGTACAGTGCTTGATCTCTTCTTCCCTCTCCTACTCCTCACACAGGGAAGGGGGAGGACTGAAAGCTGTAAAACATTTTTTGGCTTTAGAACCATATTAAGCACAGTTGATAGGTCTGTCAGACAGAATTTGCGACTCCTCTCCAGGGGTCTGCTTTACTGTGTGCTCCACCTTCAAGGACAAAAAGATAGGAGCTGTGGAGGATGGTCACTATTGGTCAGCCACCAATGGGGGATGGATATTATTAAAAGGGAAGGGATATACACCAGGCCAGACCATAGTCAATCTGGGGAGGGGGAATTTTAGATTTTACCTTTTTTCCAGCTTTAGGAGACACCCCGACAACATTTCCTGCTCTGTCCACAACCTGAATTCCGCCATCCACTTCAGAAATTCTCACAAGTAAAACGTTCAGGCCACCCAGCAATGCTGAAAAAAAGAGTCACATGATCAGTATATTGAGACACATTATGGTGCACTCAGCTTTAATTGATGAGTTATGTATTTCACATTGACTAAACTGAAATCGTACACAAAGCTCACACAGTGCATTCACACACCAAGCTCCCACATTGCATTCACACCCCAAACCCACACATTGCACTTACACACCACAGACACCGAGGTCACAAACTGCACTCACACAACGTGGTGACATTGCACTCAGATATTGCACCCACACATAGAGCTCACCCATTGCACTCACATACTGTCCACACATTGCGCTCACATACTGCTCACACATCGCACTCACATACTGTCCACACATTGCACTCACATACTGTCCACACATTGCACTCACATACTGCTCACACATTGCACTCACATACTGTCCACACATTGCACTCACATACTGTCCACACATTGCACTCACATACTGTCCACACATTGCACTCACATACTGTCCACACATTGCACTCACATACTGTCCACACATTGCACTCACATACTGTCCACACATCGCACTCACATACTGTCCACACATCGCACTCACATACTGTCCACACATCGCACTCACATACTGTCCACACATCGCACTCACATACTGTCCACACATCGCACTCACATACTGTCCACACATTGCACTCACATACTGCTCACACATTGCACTCACATACTGTCCACACATCGCACTCACATACTGTTCACACATCGCACTCACATACTGTCCACACATCGCACTCACATACTGTCCACACATTGCACTCACATACTGTCCACACATTGCACTCACATACTGTCCACACATTGCACTCACATACTGTCCACACATTGCACTCACATACTGTCCACACATTGCACTCACATACTGTCCACACATTGCACTCACATACTGTCCACACATCGCGCTCACATACTGTCCACACATTGCACTCACATACTGTCCACACATTGCACTCACATACTGTCCACACATTGCACTCACATACTGCTCACACATTGCACTCACATACTGTCCACACATCGCACTCACATACTGTCCACACATTGCACTCACATACTGTCCACACATTGCACTCACATACTGTCCACACATTGCACTCACATACTGTCCACACATTGCACTCACATACTGTCCACACATTGCACTCACATACTGCCCACACATTGCACTTGTATACTGTCCACACATTGCACTCACATACTGTCCACACATTGCACTCACATACTGTCCACACATAGAGCTCACCCATTGCACTCACATACTGCTCACACATTGCACTCACATACTGTCCACACATTGCACTCACATACTGTCCACACATAGAGCTCACATACTGTCCACACATTGCACTCACATACTGTCCACACATTGCACTCACATACTGTCCACACATTGCACTCACATACTGTCCACACATTGCGCTCACATACTGCTCACACATTGCACTCACATACTGTCCACACATTGCACTCACATACTGCTCACACATTGCACTCACATACTGTCCACACATTGCACTCACATACTGTCCACACATCGCACTCACATACTGTTCACACATTGCACTCACATACTGTCCACACATTGAACTCACATACTGTTCACACATTGCACTCACATACTGTCCACACATTGCACTCACACACTGTCCACACATTGCACTCACATACTGTCCACACATTGCACTCACATACTGTCCACACATTGCGCTCACATACTGCTCACACATTGCACTCACATACTGCTCACACATTGCACTCACATACTGTCCACACATTGCACTCACATACTGTCCACACATCGCACTCACATACTGTTCACACATTGCACTCACATACTGTCCACACATTGAACTCACATACTGTCCACACATTGCACTCACATACTGTTCACACATTGCACTCACATACTGTCCACACATTGCACTCACATACTGTCCACACATAGAGCTCACCCATTGCACTCACATACTGCTCACACATTGCACTCACATACTGTCCACACATTGCACTCACATACTGTCCACACATTGCACTCACATACTGTCCACACATTGCACTCACATACTGTCCACACATCGCACTCACATACTGTCCACACATCGCACTCACATACTGTCCACACATAGCGCTCACATACTGCTCACACATTGCACTCACATACTGTCCACACATTGCACTCACATACTGCCCACACATTGCACTTGTATACTGTCCACACATTGCACTCACATACTGTCCACACATAGAGCTCACCCATTGCACTCACATACTGCTCACACATTGCACTCACATACTGTCCACACATTGCACTCACATACTGTCCACACATAGAGCTCACATACTGTCCACACATTGCACTCACATACTGTCCACACATTGCACTCACATACTGTCCACACATCGCACTCACATACTGTCCACACATTGCGCTCACATACTGCTCACACATTGCACTCACATACTGCTCACACATTGCACTCACATACTGCCCACACATTGCACTTGTATACTGTCCACACATTGCACTTACATACTGTCCACACATAGAGCTCACCCATTGCACTCACATACTGCTCACACATTGCACTCACATACTGCTCACACATTGCACTCACATACTGTCCACACATTGCACTCACATACTGTCCACACATTGCACTCACATACTGTCCACACATAGAGCTCACCCATTGCACTCACATACTGCTCACACATTGCACTCACATACTGTCCACACATTGCACTCACATACTGTCCACACATAGAGCTCACATACTGTCCACACATTGCACTCACATACTGTCCACACATTGCACTCACATATTGTCCACACATCGCGCTCACATACTGTCCACACATTGCGCTCACATACTGCTCACACATTGCACTCACATACTGTCCACACATTGCACTCACATACTGCTCACACATTGCACTCACATACTGCCCACACATTGCACTCACATACTGCCCACACATCGCACTCACATACTGTCCACACATCGCACTCACATACTGTCCACACATCGCACTCACATACTGTCCACACATCGCACTCACATACTGTCCACACATTGCACTCACATACTGCTCACACATTGCACTCACATACTGTCCACACATTGCACTCACATACTGCCCACACATTGCACTTGTATACTGTCCACACATTGCACTCACATACTGTCCACACATAGAGCTCACCCATTGCACTCACATACTGCTCACACATTGCACTCACATACTGTCCACACATTGCACTCACATACTGTCCACACATAGAGCTCACATACTGTCCACACATTGCACTCACATACTGTCCACACATTGCACTCACATACTGTCCACACATCGCACTCACATACTGTCCACACATTGCGCTCACATACTGCTCACACATTGCACTCACATACTGCTCACACATTGCACTCACATACTGCCCACACATTGCACTCACATACTGCCCACACATTGCACTTGTATACTGTCCACACATTGCACTTACATACTGTCCACACATAGAGCTCACCCATTGCACTCACATACTGCTCACACATTGCACTCACATACTGCTCACACATTGCACTCACATACTGTCCACACATTGCACTCACATACTGTCCACACATTGCACTCACATACTGTCCACACATAGAGCTCACCCATTGCACTCACATACTGCTCACACATTGCACTCACATACTGTCCACACATTGCACTCACATACTGTCCACACATAGAGCTCACATACTGTCCACACATTGCACTCACATACTGTCCACACATTGCACTCACATACTGTCCACACATCGCGCTCACATACTGTCCACACATTGCGCTCACATACTGCTCACACATTGCACTCACATACTGTCCACACATTGCACTCACATACTGCTCACACATTGCACTCACATACTGTCCACACATTGCACTCACATACTGTCCACACATTGCACTCACATACTGCTCACACATTGCACTCACATACTGTCCACACATAGAGCTCACCCATTGCACTCACATACTGCTCACACATTGCACTCACATACTGCTCACACATTGCACTCACATACTGTCCACACATTGCACTCACATACTGTCCACACATTGCACTCACATACTGCCCACACATTGCACTTGTATACTGTCCACACATTGCACTCACATACTGTCCACACATAGAGCTCACCCATTGCACTCACATACTGCTCACTCATTGCACTCACATACTGTCCACACATTGCACTCACATACTGTCCACACATAGAGCTCACATACTGTCCACACATTGCACTCACATACTGTCCACACATTGCACTCACATACTGTCCACACATTGCGCTCACATACTGCTCACACATTGCACTCACATACTGTCCACACATTGCACTCACATACTGCTCACACATTGCACTCACATACTGCCCACACATTGCACTCACATACTGCCCACACATTGCACTTGTATACTGTCCACACATTGCACTTACATACTGTCCACACATAGAGCTCACCCATTGCACTCACATACTGCTCACACATTGCACTCACATACTGTCCACACATTGCACTCACATACTGTCCACACATTGCACTCACATACTGTCCACACATTGCACTCACATACTGTCCACACATCGCACTCACATACTGTCCACACATCGCACTCACATACTGTCCACACATCGCACTCACATACTGTTCACACATTGCACTCACATACTGTCCACACATTGAACTCACATACTGTCCACACATTGCACTCACATACTGTTCACACATTGCACTCACATACTGTCCACACATAGAGCTCACCCATTGCACTCACATACTGCTCACACATTGCACTCACATACTGTCCACACATTGCACTCACATACTGTCCACACATTGCACTCACATACTGTCCACACATTGCACTCACATACTGTCCACACATTGCACTCACATACTGTCCACACATCGCACTCACATACTGTCCACACATCGCACTCACATACTGTCCACACATAGCGCTCACATACTGCTCACACATTGCACTCACATACTGTCCACACATTGCACTCACATACTGCCCACACATTGCACTTGTATACTGTCCACACATTGCACTCACATACTGTCCACACATAGAGCTCACCCATTGCACTCACATACTGCTCACACATTGCACTCACATACTGTCCACACATTGCACTCACATACTGTCCACACATAGAGCTCACATACTGTCCACACATTGCACTCACATACTGTCCACACATTGCACTCACATACTGCTCACACATTGCACTCACATACTGTCCACACATTGCACTCACATACTGCTCACACATCGCACTCACATACTGTTCACACATTGCACTCACATACTGTCCACACATTGCACTCACATACTGCTCACACATTGCACTCACATACTGTCCACACATTGCACTCACATACTGCTCACACATCGCACTCACATACTGCTCACACATTGCACTCACATACTGTCCACACATTGCGCTCACATACTGCTCACACATTGCACTCACATACTGTCCACACATTGCACTCACATACTGTCCACACATTGATGAAAAAAATGGGTGCGCTAAAACAATATAAATTATCCAAACATCTAATTGCAAACCAGCAAACAATTGGATAACGGATGAAAAGGTGTATTCATAAAGTCCAAAACATAAATCTTTGAATGTCCATATATGATAAAATCAAATTGGTGCTCAGCAACAAAGAAATATCTTCAACTTCAGTGTGATTAACACTCCACCACCAGGTCGCCTGGCATAGAGAAGCTGTGGACCCGTTCTGATAGGAGCGACACAAGTCGCTCCGACTTAGAAAAAGGGTCTGGAGCTTCTTTGGGGCGACCCGGAGCGACCTGCATAGACTTCAATGTTATGAAGTCTGTGCCGGCCGCTCCGAGGTCGCGGTGCGAGCAGCACGCCGCGACCTAAGAGGTCGCCCCGGGAAGAAGCGTCGCCCCAGTGTGAACGGGGCCTTAAAGGAACAGGATCTAATTTTTTATTTTTTTTAGGGTAACAAACACTTTACACACACCACATTCACACTAACACACTGCGCTCACACACCTCACGCAGCACTCTCACATCATTCATGCTCACATACCCCTTACTTACCCAACAGCGGCGGAGGCAATATTCTACCAATAAAGTTTTTTGTTGATGGACCACTAAGTTTCAACTTCTTCACAACATAGAGTGGCATAGCCTGCAGATGACAACAGTGATGTATCCATGTAGTGTAAAAAAATATATCTTCACCACAAGCTGTAACCCCCCCCCCATCAGCCACTGTAAAGAAGGGTACACACACATTTTGTTTTCTTTCCGTTCAGCCTGCCAGCTAACAAACTAACAGATTCCTGTAATCACACAACCAAGTGGGATGCAGGCATCCCCCCTAAGGGACTTGGGTATTCCGACAGTGGGGACTCTGCGCTGTCAAAATACACTGATCAGCGCTGCAGGTCTTTTGGCTGCAAGTCTCTGATTGAAGAAAGTTTTCAAGCCGTCCCGTTCTAACGATCGGCTTCTGTCAAACCAGGAGGGCGACACACAGATCGAAATTTGTCCAGTCCCTTCGTAACTGGCAGACTTTCAATCCATGTATACCCAGCTCAACCAGTTCCCACCCAGCCTGGCAGGACGTCATATGCTGTCCTCCCAGATCGGGTAGATCACAGATCACATGACAATTGTAAACAATGGATGGCTTCCTTTCATGCCATTCATTGTGTACAATTGTGTTGCTAGCTGTGATTGGTACAAACTGGGCCAATCACAGCCCATCTGTACCATGTGAGTAGATGTGACCAATCACAGCTATTCACAACAAAACCCACTGAATGAATCAATTTCATTCAGTCGAAAAATGGTTGCTTTTACCAGTAAACTTCACTGGTAAAACAATCAGCCTCGGTTCACATTTATGCGATGCGGGAAGTCTGTGAATCCGCAGCCTGTTCCCGCATCGCACACGCACCCCCGGCAGTTCACACTGCCATATGCGATACGCTGGGGGTGTCAATGTAATCTTGACACCCCCAGTTTGATCGCATATCGCAGTGCGATCGTGCAGTTCGCACAGGATCGGATCGCACAAGTGTGAACCGATGTGCGATCCGATCCTGATGCGGCTTCCAAAAAGGGTCCTGTGCGTCTTTGCTGCGGCGCGAATTTAGCCATACAAACTGTATGGCTAAACTCGCACCGCACAGCCGATCGCATGTAATGTCGGAGCAGTGCGCTCCGACATTACATGCGAACCCCGCACACGCACAAGTGTGAACCGGGGCTCAATGTGTAAAGAAAAAAAATCATGATCACGTCTCTAGAGTAGTACAATGTTACTATGGTAAAACTGTATTGCTCTGGTCACAGTGTGTAACAAAAACAAAAACAAAAAAAAAAACAATGAGTATGAATTTTTTTTTTTTTTTTTTTTTTTTTACATACTGTCACTGGTCACTATACTGTACTGGTGACAGTATGTAAAAAAAACAAATAAATAAATTGTGAAAAAAATAATTTTTTTAATTTCTTCATATTTCAAAACACTGTGACAAAAAATGACAACTTTAAAAAACTCGCCATGCCTCTTACTAAATAACTTGAACTTTCTAATTTCAAAAAAGGGGTAATTTGGGGGATATTTGTACTGTTGTGGCATTTGTTGGGCCTCAAGAAATGAGATAGGGCGTCACTACATCAGGATTGATCAATTTTCAGACACATACTATAGTTTGTGGACTCTATAACTTTCCTACAGACTAAATGATAAACACTGATTTGGGTTATTTTCACCGAAATATAGAAGCAAATAAATTTTGGCCTAAATTAATGAAGAACGATTATTTATTTGCAAAATTTTATTTTTTATATTTATATTTTTTTTTTTTCAAAATTTTCATTTTTTTTTTTATTTAGCAAAAATTAAAAAACCCAGTGGTGATTAAATACCACCAAAACAAAGCTCTAATTGTGTGAAAATAAAGATAAAAATTTAATTTGGGTACAGTGTTGCATGACCACACAATTGCCATTCAAAGTGTGACAGTGCTGAAAGCAGATAATTGGCCTGGGCAGGAAGGGGGTAATAGTGTCTGGTATTGAAGTGGTTAAGAATGGTGGAAAAAAAAAAGTCCACATTTCTGGCTGATCAGAAAACAACAGAAAAATAAATCTTCACCCTAAGTATAGAGAGTGTTTATTATAGATGAAGATTATCCCAATACTTGCTAGTTACAGTGCGGACACAGATAGGTGCAGCGGATGCAGGGATAGAAGACTCACCCCAAAACATGCCACGTAAAGTGCGGACCCAGACAGGTAGAGAGGATGCTGGGATTGCGATCTCTTGGTCTGTAGGAAACAGAAGTTAGGTCAGGTCACATATCACCCCAATTATTCCCCTTCCCCAGGCCAGTACTGACCTTTCCCGAGAGATTCCTGTTCATCACTGTGAATCCAGCACTGTACGCCTGGAAGAAAAGCTACAACACACGGAACACGTTACATACATGTAGACGTCCTCAGGGCCCTGGAGCAGCTTAGTGAATTATCTTACCTGAGAGATGAACGCAGACATCGCACTTTGGTGTGGCATTAACGTGCAGACCATCTATAAAGGGAAACAGAGGGAGCTGTACATAATTCACCTACCCAGCCTGGCCATGAAAGGAGACAATTCACACATCTACACATCTGTCAGACAAACAACTGTGTGTACTCACCGCTGGACCTCCCATGAACAGGTACGCTGAAATACCAAGAAAAGATTTCATGTGAAAATCTACATACAAGGGCCAAAATATGGTTTATAAGGTGCTGAGTTATATTTATTACAGGGGAAGACTCAACTGCATAAGTTACAGTACAGAGCAGAGGGGTACACATGGCAGAGATGGGTACATAGCATGGTCCACAAGAGAGGGACATGCATGACACAGTATATGGTAGAGGGACATATACAGTACAGTACATGGTCGAGGGATGTATACAGTACATGGTAGGGGGATGTATACAGTACATGGTAGGGGGGTGTATACACTATAGTACATGGTAGGGGGATGTATACAGTACAGTACATGGTAGAGGGATGTATACAGTACATAGTAGAGGGATGTATACAGTACAGTATATGGTAGGGGGATGTATACAGTACATGGTAGGGGGATGTATACAGTACAGTACATGGTAGGGGGATGTATACAGTACAGTACATGGTAGAGGGATGTATACAGTACATAGTAGAGGGATGTATACACTATAGTACATGGTAGAGGGATGTATACAGTACATGGTAGGGGGATGTATACAGTACAGTACATGGTAGGGGGATGTATACAGTACAGTACATGGTAGGGGGATGTATACACTATAGTACATGGTAGAGGGATGTATACAGTACATGGTAGGGGGATGTATACAGTACATGGTAGGGGGATGTATACACTATAGTACATGGTAGAGGGATGTATACAGTATAGTACATGGTAGGGGGATGTATACAGTATAGTACATGGTAGGGGGATGTATACAGTACATGGTAGAGGGATGTATACACTATGGTACATGGTAGAGGGATGTATACAGTATAGTACATGGTAGGGGGATGTATACACTATAGTACAATGTAGAGGGATGTATACAGTACAGTACATGTTAGAGGGACGTATACAGTATAGTACATGGTAGGGGGATGTATACAGTACAGTACATGGTAGAGGGATGTATACAGTATAGTACATGATAGGGGGATGTATACAGTACAGTACATGGTAGAGGGACGTATACAGTATAGTACATGGTAGAGGGATGTATACAGTACATTACAGTACATGGTAGGGGGATGTATACACTATAGTACATGGTAGAGGGATGTATACAGTACAGTACATGGTAGGGGGATGTATACAGTACATGGTAGGGGGATGTATACAGTACAGTACATGGTAGAGGGACGTATACAGTATAGTACATGGTAGGGGGATGTATACAGTACATTACAGTACATGGTAGGGGGATGTATACACTATAGTACATGGTAGAGGGATGTATACAGTACAGTACATGGTAGGGGGATGTATACAGTACAGTACATGGTAGGGGGACGTATACAGTATAGTACATGGTAGGGGGACGTATACAGTATAGTACATGGTAGGGGGATGTATACAGTACATTACAGTACATGGTAGGGGGATGTATACACTTTAGTACATGGTAGGGGGATGTATACAGTACATGGTAGGGGGATGTATACAGTACAGTACATGGTAGGGGGACGTATACAGTATAGTACATGGTAGAGGGATGTATACAGTACAGTACATGGTAGAGGGACGTATACAGTATAGTACATGGTAGGGGGATGTATACAGTACATGGTGGGGGATGTATACACTATAGTACATGGTAGGGGGATGTATACAGTATAGTACATGGGAGGGGGACGTATACAGTACATGGTAGGGGGATGTATACAGTACAGTACATGGTAGGGGGATGTATACAGTACATGGTAGGGGGATGTATACACTATAGTACATGGTAGAGGGATGTATACAGTACATGGTAGGGGGATGTATACAGTACAGTACATGGTAGGGGGATGTATACAGTACAGTACATGGTAGGGGGATGTATACAATACAGTACAGTACATGGTAGGGGGATGTATACACTATAGTACATGGTAGAGGGATGTATACAGTACATGGTAGGGGGATGTGTACAGTACAGTACATGGTAGGGGGATGTATACAGTACATGGTAGAGGGATGTATACAGTACAGTACATGGTAGAGGGATGTATACAGTACATGGTAGGGGGATGTATACACTATAGTACATGGTAGAGGGATGTATACAGTATAGTACATGGTAGGGGGATGTATACAGTACATTACAGTACATGGTAGGGGGATGTATACACTATAGTACAATGTAGAGGGATGTATACAGTACAGTACATGGTAGAGGGACGTATACAGTATAGTACATGGTAGGGGGATGTATACAGTACAGTACATGGTAGAGGGATGTATACAGTATAGTACATGGTAGGGGGATGTATACAGTACAGTACATGGTAGAGGGACGTATACAGTATAGTACATGGTAGGGGGATGTATACAGTACATTACAGTACATGGTAGAGGGATGTATACAGTACATTACAGTACATGGTAGGGGGATGTATACACTATAGTACATGGTAGAGGGATGTATACAGTACAGTACATGGTAGGGGGATGTATACAGTACAGTACATGGTAGAGGGACGTATACAGTATAGTACATGGTAGGGGGATGTATACAGTACATTACAGTACATGGTAGGGGGATGTATACACTATAGTACATGGTAGAGGGATGTATACAGTACAGTACATGGTAGGGGGATTTATACAGTACAGTACATGGTAGGGGGACGTATACAGTATAGTACATGGTAGGGGGACGTATACAGTATAGTACATGGTAGGGGGATGTATACAGTACATTACAGTACATGGTAGGGGGATGTATACACTTTAGTACATGGTAGGGGGATGTATACAGTACATGGTAGGGGGATGTATACAGTACAGTACATGGTAGGGGGACGTATACAGTATAGTACATGGTAGGGGGATGTATACAGTACATGGTGGGGGATGTATACACTATAGTACATGGTAGGGGGATGTATACAGTATAGTACATGGGAGGGGGACGTATACAATACATGGGAGGGGGATGTATACAGTATAGTACATGGGAGGGGGGATATACACAACGCAGTACATCTTAGAGATATGTACACAGCACAATACATGGTAGAGGGCACAGCATTCTGTTGGATGAATACATGTTCCTGGGACTCACCCAGTTCTATACTCTGTTCTGGGGATTTGTTCTGATATGGATTGAAATTCTAAATATCAGGCACTTACCAACTGGTCTGAAGAGGACAGGGATGGTGCTGCCGGTATCAGGGTGCACAGACACCTTCATATCAGGAAAGAAATATCAGATTGGTAGATTTATACATTAGACATGACAAGAATACATTCAGACGTGGTGAGTATTGCAAGAATACTATTGGGGGGGGGGGGGGGGAATCGCAAGTGGGAAGTTTTATGTCTGGATTACTGAAGTGGGGGGGAAGGAGGGGGGGGGTAAGCCTTTCCTGTGTCTGGATCATTTGGGGGGGGGGGGTTCTTATGTCTGGATTGATAGAGGGAAGGTCTTTCCTATGTCTGGATAATTGGGGAGGGCTGGAGGCCTTTCTTACATTTGAATCATTTGGGTGGGGGTCGTTTTTCTTGCTATGGTTGTACTGGACTGACTTTTCCAGCCCATGTGACTACAGTATGTAATAAAAGGTGTCTGCTGTGACATTCCACAGTCTGGGGACAATACAAGACTCACACAACTCTCACCACAGACTGACATGTACACAGATATCAACAGTGTCTCACCTGGACCAACCTCCGGGCCTCCACCACCTGCACAGAGAACATAAAGGGTCACCATCCGAGCACACTCCCTGTATCGGTTTTCATTCTGTATGTATGGACTCTGCATAGTACCACCCCATATCCCGGGTATAATTCTCAGTATCTGTTCTTTATTCTGTATGTATGGACTCTGCATAGTACCACCCCATATCCCGGGTATAATTCTCAGTATCTGTTCTTTATTCTGTATGTATGGACTCTGCATAGTACCACCCCGTATCCCAGGTATAATTCTCAGTATCTGTTCTTTATTCTGTATGTATGGACTCTGCATAGTACCACCCCGTATCCCGGGTATAATTCCCAGTATCTGTTCTTTATTCTGTATGTATGGACTCTGCATAGTACCACCCCATATCCCGGGTATAATTCTCAGTATCTGTTCTTTATTCTGTATGTATGGACTCTGCATAGTACCACCCCGTATCCCGGGTATAATTCTCAGTATCTGTTCTTTATTCTGTATGTATGGACTCTGCATAGTACCACCCCGTATCCCGGGTATAATTCTCAGTATCTGTTCTTTATTCTGTATGTATGGACTCTGCATAGTACCACCCCGTATCCCGGGTATAATTCTCAGTATCTGTTCTTTATTCTGTATGTATGGACTCTGCATAGTACCACCCCATATCCCGGGTATAATTCCCAGTATCTGTTCTTTATTCTGTATGTATGGACTCTGCATAGTACCACCCCATATCCCGGGTATAATTCTCAGTATCTGTTCTTTATTCTGTATGTATAGACTCTGCATAGTACCACCCCATATCCCGGGTATAATTCCCAGTATCTGTTCTTTATTCTGTATGTATGGACTCTGCATAGTACCACCCCGTATCCCGGGTATAATTCTCAGTATCTGTTCTTTATTCTGTATGTATGGACTCTGCATAGTACCACCCCGTATCCCGGGTATAATTCCCAGTATCTGTTCTTTATTCTGTATGTATAGACTCTACATAGTACCACCCCATATCCCAGGTATAATTCTCAGTATCTGTTCTTTATTCTGTATGTATGGACTCTGCATAGTACCACCCAGTATCCTGGGTATAATTCTCAGTATCTGTTCTTTATTCTGTATGTATGGACTCTGCATAGTACCACCCAGTATCCCGGGTATAATTCTCAGTATCTGTTCTTTATTCTGTATGTATGGACTCTGCATAGTACCACCCCGTATCCCAGGTATAATTCTCAGTATCTGTTCTTTATTCTGTATGTATGGACTCTGCATAGTACCACCCCATATCCCGGGTATAATTCCCAGTATCTGTTCTTTATTCTGTATGTATGGACTCTGCATAGTACCACCCCGTATCCCGGGTATAATTCTCAGTATCTGTTCTTTATTCTGTATGTATGGATTATGCATAGTACCACCCCGTATCCTGGGTATAATTCTCAGTATCTGTTCTTTATTCTGTATGTATGGACTCTGCATAGTACCACCCCGTATCCTGGGTATAATTCTCAGTATCTGTTCTTTATTCTGTATGTATGGATTATGCATAGTACCACCCCGTATCCTGGGTATAATTCTCAGTATCTGTTCTTTATTCTGTATGTATGGACTCTACATAGTACCACCCCGTATCCTGGGTATAATTCTCAGTATCTGTTCTTTATTCTGTATGTATGGACTCTGCATAGTACCACCCCGTATCCCGGGTATAATTCTCAGTATCTGTTCTTTATTCTGTATGTATGGACTCTGCATAGTACCACCCCATATCCCAGGTATAATTCTCAGTATCTGTTCTTTATTCTGTATGTATGGATTATGCACAGTACATCCCTGTGTGTTGAATGTAATTCTCCGTATATGTTCTTTATTCTGGATGTACGGACTCTGCACAGTACCACGTCTCTTGTCCTGTATGCTGGGTGTAATTCTCAGTATTTGTTCTTATTCTGTATGTATGGACTCTGCACAGTACCGCTTATCTTGTCTTTTATGCAGTAGTGATCGAACGATATTGTTTTTTTATTGCCGATACCAATCGTTTGGTCATCGCGTATCAGTATCGGCCGATATTTTCGTACATTTAAAAAAAAAAATTTTTATTTCACTTGACAGGTACTCTTGTGGAAGGATCTGGGGGTCTAAAAGACCCCAAACCCCTCCTCTGCACTTAAAAGCATTTAAAATGCCAAGTTTGGCTGTTTTGAATGCTCACATTTTTCTGAATCTGCCGCCAGTACCTGGTTTTGATGTCATGACATCACTTCCGGGTTTTTGCATGGAGACCCGAATTCGGCTTTGATCGGGTCTTCGGCGGCCTTGCAGGTTGGTTGCTCGGGTCTTCCGGTGGGATAGGAGACCCAGGCGAGCCGCGGAAGGCGGCGGGAGGGGGGGGGGAACGTTCCCTTCCGCTCCTTTTAATGACAGCCGACCATTGGCTATGGACGCCGATACCGGGGTGAGGCCTCTAGCTGCAGGCATCACTCCAGTACAAGCACTTTCCTGAAATATCGGTAATATTGACCACCTTGGTGGCCGATTCCGATATATCGGGGAAAGTGCATATTGGCCCTCGATATATCGGCTTTGCCGATAATCGGTCGATCCCTAGTATGCAGGGTGTAATTCTCAGTGTCTGTTCTTATTCTGTATGTATAGGCTCTGCACAGTAGCACTTCTCTTGTCCTATATTCTGGGTGTAATTCTCAGTATCTGTTCTTATTCAGTATGTATAGGCTCTGCACAGTACCACTTCTTTTACTCTGTGTCATTCTTAGTTACTATTGTACAGACTGATGTGATGGGCAGATTGTTATGTCTGGGTTACAGAAATGTGCAGCACCCATATGAGTTCATCAGCGTTGGCACCTTTTCATCGTCGTTCTTGTTCGCTCCGTGTGTCCCCAGTAGATCTTTTCGCTTTTCTATCTCAGCCTGTGACAAGACAGAATGGGAGGTGAGGGCAGAGCTGACTCTTTGGAAAACATACAGAATATACTAATGTAGCCTTTTGCTGCTATTGTACTCTGATCCCCCCTACAAACAGTGATACTGAGGCTCCTCCCTCATACATATGAGAACAGGGTGGAGTCATAAGAGACAGGGAGCTCCTCCCCATAATACTATTACAGCATTCTGACATATACAGTGCGGAGTTATAACAGTTAGGAATCTCCCCCCTCCCATTAGTACTAATACAACATTCCAACATACACATGAAGGCAGAGATTGAACAGTCAGGGACGCCGTGCACACTTACATCTGATGAGAGTAACAGGGAGGGATCCAGAGCATCGTGCCAGTAGAGACATCTCTGCAGAAAAGACTGACAAGATACAATAATTATTCTTCCCAGCAATACCAGTCTCCATAGACTCCAGTGATGGTCACATGATTGATGAATGTCACCACAAGGTAAATATCACCCGCCACATTCACACACATTTATATCATCAAATATTTCTCTAACAAAACCCCCAAGCATATTTTTTTTTTTTTTGCTAGTAAGAAACAAACATTAAATATGTTCTTGTCAATGCGGGAAGAGTGCAGAAGCGGTGCAAATAACAGATCACACCGGGACCTCCCTCCACTCTTCTTCCACCAGCACTGCCTTTAGGCTGGGTTCACACTGATGCCATGCAGAAACCACAGCAATTCCTGTGGGGGTTCCTGCATCGCATCAGACTGGCAGGCCGATCACACTGCTCTCTGCCAACCACAGCGGGTATCAATGTAAAGTTAAAGCGGTAGTATCCCGCTTTTTGACACTTTTACCTACAGGTAAGCCTATAATAAGGCTTACCTGTAGGTACAATTAATATCTCCTAAGCCGGCACGGTTTAGGAGATATTTGCAGTGCATGCAGCCGCTCACGCGAGTGGCGCATGCGCTCTGAAGGTCCAGGGGGACCTTCAGTTTTTCTTGCCGGGAGCTTGCCGGAAAAAAATCACTCCCGCACGCATGCGCGGGAGTGACGTCATTGCGGCTCCGGCCAATCACATCGCCAGAGTCGCCGAACCCGGAAGAGATGCCGAGGGATCATGGCAGCGCCCGCAGCGATGTCCGGGGGTCCGTGTCGGGGCTTCGTTCTAAGGTACCGTAAGTAATACATAATTGAGCTAGTATGCGATGCATACTAGCTCATTATGCCTTTGTCTTGCAGGTTTTTTTTTTTTTTTTCGGGTTTACAACTGCTTTAATGACACCCCCAAATCGGTTCACAGAACGCAGAGTGAACTGTAAAATCGGACAGGAAACAGATCGCACGGGTCTGAACACCCATGTAATCCGATTTCAGTGCTGACAAAAAAAAGGTTCCTGCACCATTCTGGTCCGAATACGCTGCGATTTCAGCCATACAAACTTTATAGCTGAATTCACATTGCACAGACGTCGCATGTGCGGTGCGAATCACATGCAATCTCTGGCATCACACTAGACTGAACCCAGACTTAGTGATGACTTTGCAAATTCCATGTAGTCTGAAAATAATGTTGGAATTATGTGGACACCTAATATATTGTTAATTTGAGGCCAAGTTTTTACTTGTGGCAGGGGAGGTAAAATTAGTCAGTTTTAATTCCCCCAGACCTCACATCTTAGGCTGGCTTCACATTAATGCGATAGCAGACATTGCATGTAAATCGCGCCATGTTTACATCCCATGCAATGTCTGTGATCCGAATTCAGCCATAAAATTTGTATGATTATAATCGCATCGCATTCAGACCAAAATGGTGCAGGACCCTTTTTTTGATCCACACTGGAATAGGATCGCATGGGTGTTCAGACCCATGCGTTCCGATTCCACAGTTTGCATTGCGTTCTGGGAACAGATTTTGGGGTATCATTAACTTTACATTGACACATGCAGCGGTTTGCAGAGAGTCAGTCTATTGCGATGCAGGAACCCACGCAGGAATGGCTGTGGTTCCCCGCATCACATCAGTGTGAACCCAGCCTAAAGCTACAAAGACAGCCGGATGGGGGTGTATACAGATCACCCCCTTCACATTCACAGATACATACATATTCACCAGCACACCAGGGATCTTGCACAGCAGTCCGAAGAAACTTTTTATTGCAAAAGGATCACATCAGGATAGGGGCAACGTTTTGGAGTCACGCAGGACCCCTTTGTCAGGCATGTGATGGGGTACTGATGAAGGGGTCCTGCGTGACTCCAAAACGTTGCACCTATCCTAACATTGGAAGATTGTGTTTGTTTAACCACTTGCCGACCAGTCACTGGGACTGTACTGCGGCAAAGTGGCTCGATTCCGTCCAGTGATGTAGACCTCCGTCGCTGGACTCCTCCCCTTGTAGGCGGCGTTCGCACGCCGCCGAAGACGCGCTCCCGCTGTTTTCATTCACAGCGGGAGTCGGGCCAGGGGAGGAGCGGTGGCGATCGCCGCTGCTCTTCCCCGATCGTCGGGGAATCGAGTCTGGAGATCCGCCCGCTTGTGTAAACAAAGTGGGCGGATCTCCTAAGTGACAAACAGTGACAGATTGCAGGATTCAGCATAGCTGAACATGCGATCTGTCCCTGTGTCACTCAGTCACCTCCCCCCCCACACACGTCAGTAAGCACCAGGCATACATTAACCCCTCCCTCTCCAATAAAATTAACGCCTTCCCTGCCAGTGTCATTTTTACAGTAACAGTGCATATTTATAGCACTGATTACTGCAGTAATGTCACTGGTAACCCCAAAAGTGTCAAAAATGTCAGTCAAGGGTCCGATCTGTCCGCCGCAATGTCGCAGTCCCGCAAAAAAAAAATCGCAGATCGCCGCCATTACTCGTTAAAAAAAAAAAAACACCAAAAATGACAAAAATCTTTCCCTTAGTTAGTAAACGCAATAACTTTTGTGCAAACCAATCAAAATATGCTTATTGCGATTTTTTTTTACCAAACATATGTAGCAGAAAACAAATTGGCCAAAAATTTAAAAAAAATTTTGATTTTTACATTTTTTTTTTGGGGGGGGGGGATTTCATATTGAAAATGTTAAAAATATTGTTATTTTTTCAAAATAAACGCTCTTTTTTTGTTTATAGCGCAAAAAGTAAAAATCGCACAGGTGATCAAATACCACCAAAAGAAAGCTCTGTTTGTGGGAAAAAAAGGACGTAAATTTCGTTTGGGTACGGCGTCGCACAACCGCGCAATTGTCAGTTAAATTCGCACAGCGCTGAATCGCAAAAAGTGGCCCGGACGTAAGACAGCAAAATCCTCCGGGGGTAAAGTGGTTAAAGAAGATTACATCTGATACATACATCCCAATTTCAAATGAGATATTTGGACAAACCAAAACCCTAATGAGAGACATGGTAATTATATATATAGATCAGACCAAAATGAGGGACACATGAGGAAGGAAGAGGGACGTTGGGAACTATGGGGTGTACATATTATGGGGGGAGGGGGGGAGGTGTATGGATACAGACTGTTTTATAGAAATAGGAAGTGGAGGACTAAATTGCAACATTTTAGAACTCTGTGATTGGTGACTTTAAACCCCTCCCCTTTAGAGACTGGAGGTCAATCAGATGAATTCTGGCGGGAGAATGAGATCACGTGCAGCGCTGTGATTGGTGCAACATTTCTCCTTTGTCCCCCTTCATGTAGCCTCCCTCCGGGTCACCGCCGCCCCATCCCTTTCCCTGTGACCCCCTTCCCTTAACCTGTGACCCCTCACTCACCGGAGAGTCAGGGCTTTGCAGAGACATATTGCTGTGTGCACCGCTCTCTGCTTCCCCCCGGGAACAGTGCCAGAAGAGATCAGTTCCGGGCCGCCCACTGCAGACAGCTGAGATTGATAGAGGAGGGGGAGGGGAATTCACCAGCACTGGAGCAGCTGTGTAACCAGCTTGGTGGGACTTTAGAGCCCATTGCTGAACAGAAAGGCTTTTTTTTAACCCTTTCCCTGCTACAGCTGTTTTGTATCTTTTTTGCTTACATGTTTTAACCACTTTACCACCGGAGGATTTTGCTGTCTTACGTCCAGGCCACTTTTTGCGATTCGGCACTGTGCGACTTTAACTGACAATTGCGAGGTCATGCAACGCCGTACCCAAACGAAATTTACGTCCTTTTTTCCCCACAAACAGAGCTTTCTTTTGGTGGTATCTGATCACCTGTGCAATTTTTATTTTTGGCGATATTCATAAAAAAATGCGACAATTTTGAAAAAATAACAATGTTTTTCTACTTTGACAGTTACAAAATATCCAATATATTCAAATTTTGTCATATATTTAGGCCAAAATGTATTTAGCTACATGTCTTTGACAAAAAAATTCTCAATGAGCGTATCTTTAACCGCTTTAAGACCGGAAGATTTTACCCCATTCCTGACCAGGCCATATTTTGCGATTCGGCACTGCGTTTTTTTAACGGACAATTGCGCGGTCATGCGACGCTGTACCCAAATTAAATATATGTCATTTTTTTCCCCACAAAGAGCTTTCTTTTGGTGGTATTTGATCACCTGTGCGATTTTTACTTTTTGCGCTCTAAATAAAAAAAGAGCGACAATTTTGAAAAAATAACAATATTTTTCACATATTTTTAACTAGTAATGGCGGCGATCTGCGATTTTTCTTGTGGGACTGCGACATTGCGGTGGACAGATCGGACCCTTGACTGACATTTTGACACTTTTGGGGGTACAAGTGACATTACTACAATAATCAGTGCTATAAATATGCACTGCTACTGTAAAAATGACACTGGCAGGGAAGGGGTTAACTTTTATTGGTGATCAAGGGGTTAATGTATGCCTGGTGCTTACTGACATGTGTGGGGGGAGGGGACTGAGTGACACAGGCACAGATCGCAGGTTCAGCTATGCTGAATCCTGCAATCTGTCCCTGCCTGTCACTTAGGAGATCCGCCCGCTTTGTTTACACAAATGGGCGGATCTCCACACTCGATCCCCGACGATCGGGGAAGAGCGGCGATGATCACTCCCCTGGCCCGACTCCCGCTGTGACTGAAAACAGCGGAAGCGGGCCTCCAGCGGCGCGCGCGCACGCCGCCCACGAGGGGAGGAGTCCAGCGACGTAGGTCTATGTTGCTGGACGATATCGAGCCACTTTGCCGCAGTACGGTCAACGTGACCGGTCGGCAAGTGGTTAAAAAAAAAACATTTTAGGGCTGAAGATTACATAACATTGTATACGGTCTGAACGCAGATATCCTGGAGAGTAAAATAGTGGTAGTTCCAGTTTTTTATGTCACAGAGTAATAGGATAACAGCTTATAAAATTACAGTAAAAATACATTAAGGCCCCTTTCACACATTCCGGTCCATCAGCGGACTCAGTTTTTCTCAGCGGGGGATCGATCCGCAGATCCCCCACTGAGCAGGCGGATGGCAGCTCTGTCTCCGCGCTGTGAGCGGAGACAGAGCTGTCAGGTCCCTGCTGTTCTCTATGAGGGAATGGGATAGGAACGGACAGTCTGTCCTATCTCACCCGATCCCATCCGATCTGCTGGACAGATCGACAATAGGGTTTCCATCCGTCCAGATTTGACGGATCGGATGTCAGCGGACATCTCTCCGCTGACATCCGATGCCCCATAGAGATGGAAGGGGCATCCGTTCATATCCGCCAAAAAATCGGACAGGCGCATTTGAACGGTCCGCCTGTGTGAAAGGGGCCTAAAGTTAATGTTAGGATAGATAAATAAATTACCCAATTTTTGGACAAAACATAAAAGATGAGTAAATAGATACCCAACATGTCAAGCCTAAAAATTGCGTGTGCCCGTGAAGTGGCGACAAACTTCAGTACCCTATATTTTCCATATTTCCAACTTTAATAGCGAGATGACCATGAATAATGGCCCTAGAATTATTGCTCTCACTCCGACACACGCAGCAATATGTAACGTGTAGCCCAATCCACTCTTTCGTGCGTAGGCGCCCCTGACACGTACAGTTACCTTCGTACATGCATGGGCGGAGGGGGTTGGGCCCAAACAGTTTTTGGGTGGGATTTTAAGTACTTTCATTTTGTGCAATTTTTTTTTACTTAACCACTTCAGCCCTGGAAGGTTTACCCCCTTTCATGACCAGGCCATTTTTTGTGAAACAGCACTGCGTTACTTTAACTGACAATTGCGCAGACGTGCGACGATGTACCCAATTAAAATTGATGTTTTTTTCCCACAAATAGAGCTTTCTTTTGGTGGTATTTGATCACATCTGCGGTTTTTATTTTTTGCGCTATAAACAAAAAAAGACTGACAATTCTGAAAAAAAAAAAAAAATTCCTAACGCCTCCATGGCAGCCTACATGTGGGTTAATACCGCCTCCTCCCCAATGCTTTAGGACCCCACTCCCATAAATTTTAGAGGCTGCGTTCCTTTTTTTCCTCCTCTTGTTGACCCTATATGCACCTACCAGGAAGATAGTTGCATCCTAGTTCCAATCGTTGAGCCCCAGCTGTGGGTCGGATTGGACACTTTTGATGGTGCGGTGTCACCCAACCCAGGGCCCAGCCATTGACAGGCGAGTGGCGGTCAGGCAGGATGCCCCATGGACGTGTGGGTTGCCTGTATGTTTGCCTGGGATGAATGCGGTTGGTGCAGCTGGCAGGTCTCAGAAGATGGTCCCCACTACCGGCCTTAATGGCAGCAGTTTATGTCATTATGGGTCCTGTTTGCTCCTCATCTTCTTCCTTCTCTCAGGCTCTAGCTAAACAGCCTCTCATGGCAACTGGAGCGCTCCTGCATTCTAAGCCTCCACACCTCTTCTGGCTGTCAGGCCACGACAGGGCTCCTGCGCATGCGCGAGGCCGCGAGTGAAACTGAGGCCTGGTTTTGTGCATGTGCAGTTGCTACGGGGTTGCTCGCGCATGTTCTGTTCATGTGACCCTTTCTGGTGGCCATGACGTCACAGGGCGGGGGATTTAAACAGCTGTCAAGCCCCTGTCTATTGGGAAATCCTGCGGGCAGTGTGCTGCAGCTTCCCCAGGCCCTGGGTGTCTTTCCACAGGTACCAGCTGCTGTTGGTGGTCTGGGGAGCTGGGGGGTTCTTAAAGGGGAAGTGGAATGCTTTTTGTGTGCCTTTTTTTGTCTTCCCTAAAAACCCTGCTTCCTCCCAGCACTCCGGCGGGACCCCCCCCCCCCCTTCTGCCCTATAAGCAATGGATAAATCGCCGCCACCCTGTGGTCAGCATGGTCCTTCACAAGTTCCCACCTTCTCAGGTTCGTCCCTACTCTGTTGCCTCAGTCGGAAGAAAAGAAACGGATCCTTCTATCCTATGTGGAATCACTGGTGGCTCAGGGCGCTGCAGTGTCCGTAACAAAGGACGACGAATTCCAGGGCATGTATTCACCTCTTTTTCTGGCTCAAAAAAAGAATGTCTCATGGCGTCCAGTGATAGATCTTACAAATCTGAACAAGTACGAAAGGTTCAATATGGAGACTCTATCTACAATAAAACAAGTGGTCCAGCCTGGTGACTGACTAGTCTCCATAGACTTAAAAGATGCCTACATCCATGTACCCATCACTGAAGAGTACCGCAAATTTCTCCGGTTCACAGTCGGGCCTTCAGTTCCCCTGCCTCACTTTCGGCACTTTCGGTCTCTCAATCTCACCTAGGGTATTTTCAAAGGTCCTTTTGGCTATGGTAGCCAATATCAGGACGAGAGGCATATGCCTTCATCATAATCTCGAGGACCTCCTTTTGGTGTCACAGGACAGGGATCAGCTGCTGCTTCATAGGACTCAAGTCATTTCCACTCTTGGAATTTGGATGGCTTCTGAATCTAGAGAAGAGTCACCTGGAATCATCACAGTGCCTGGTATACCTAGGGGCCCAGTTTGACACTGTCAAAAAGCTCCCTGCCCCTGGAGAAGATACCGGTGATACGAATGGATGCGCTCGGCCCTGTCTTCCTCACGCCTAACAGCCTCTCAATGCCTCAGAATTATCGTCACGATGGTCTCCACGACCCCCATGGTCAAATGGGTCCTTTGGAGGATGTACCCCATCCAGAAGGGGTTTATTCAGCGATGGGACCCAGACAGGAGCAAATAGCTCATTTATTTAACTTCAAGCATGAGGGATAGCCTCTTCTGGTGGCTGCATCATGGGAAACCTGCTCAATTTCCACTTCATCGCTCCTGTTCTCTGGGTCATAGTCACGACTGATGCCAGCAGTACAGGTTGGGGGCCCATTGCGGGTCGGAGATCACCCAAGACACCTGGGATCTCAGCTCCTGCACCCCAGTCTCGAACGTCCTGGAGCTTAGAGCCGCCTTCTGTGCTCTTCGGCCTTCCACCGTCTGGAAAAGGGGGAGTTGGTGCTGTTAAGAATGGGCAACACTATAACAGTCTTGTACATGAAAAGACAGGGAGGGACTCGCAGTCTTCAGCTTCTTCAGGAGGTGGAGCCAATCATGGCATGGGCCCAGAGGAATCTGGCTAACATCTAGCAGCAGTCTATGTCCTGGAGCATAGAAAAAACAGGCAGACTTTCTGTCCAGGTTCCAGATGGACAACGAGTGGTCCCTTTATATGGGGACTTTTAGCTGGATTCTGTCTCTGGGGGTCGATCCCGAGGTCGACCTGTTTGCATCCCCATGCAATTTCAAGTTCAAGAAATTTTACACTCCGGCCCGTTGCAGCCAGGCCTTCGGGGTATATACCCTAACAGATCAGTGGAGGTTCAGCAGGGAATAAGCCTTCCCTCAGATTCCAGTCATCCCCAGATTCTTACAGAGGCTCAGTGCGGAGGCCGTCGAGGTAATGGTTGTGGCGCCATACTGGTTGAACAGGCAATGGTTTCCCCTATCAACACAGCTCAGCTTCCGGCCCCAGTACCCCTTCCCTTCAGGCCGGACATTCTGTCCCAGGGAGCAGTGCTGTACCCATGCCCAGTACTCCTGGGGCTGATGGTTTGGTTCTTGAGAGGGAGAGGCTGGAAGCCCTGGGTTGCACATTAGGTTCGTCTCTACCCTCATGAGTTCTAGGAGGTTGAGTAAGAATATGGTCTATGCAAAAATTTGGACTAAGTTTGTGGACTTTTCATCTTCCATGGGAAGGTCTTACAGGGACTCGGGGGTGCAGGACATCCTGGACTTTCCTCAGTCTGGCTTTGATCTAACTCTATCAGTCGGATCCCTTAGGGTCCAAGTCTTGGCCCTATCGGCCTTCTCCGGAGTTCGGTGGGCCGGTCATCCTCTAGTTCGGCAATTCTTCAGAGGGGCAGCAAGACTCAGGCCCGAGAGAAAATCAAGATTCCCCAAATGGGACCTTCCCTTAGTACTCGACTCACTCTCAGAACCAGAAGCGAATGGGGTCAGCCTGACATCTATTAGGAATCTCTCTGCCAAATCTGCCTTTCTTGTGGCCAATACCTTGGCTAAAAGAGTTTCTGATATTGGGGCCCTCGGTTACAAAGAGCCATTCTTGACCTTTTTTCAAGACCGGGTGGAACTAATACCCATGATCGGCGCAAATCCAAAACTTACCTCGCTCTTCCACGAGAACCGGGAGATAATCCTACCTACCTTAAAGGCCCCAGGCACCACCGAGGCTCATGCCCTGGACGTAGGAGAAACGCTAAAAGGGTATCTCCAGGCTACGGATTCCTTTGGGAGATCTGACCATCTGTTTATCCTTTTCTGTGGCAAAAACAGGGGAAAACGTGCCTCATCCAGATCTATTGTTTCTTGGATTGTCCAGGTCATCCAGCAGGTTTATAGGGCAATGGGCTTGACTCCTCCGGAGGCGGTGACATCGCACCCCACTAGGGGTGTCTCGACTTCCTGGGCGGGAGCGCGACATGTGGCTCCGGATGTTATCTGCAGAGCGGCATCTTGGGCTTCTATTAATACATTTATGTCGCATTACTGTGTGAAACCAGCTTCCTTATCTTATGTAAATTTTGGTTTAAAAGTCCTGTCAGTGGACGGGGTAAATTAACTCTTCTTTTGTTCAGCATTCTCATCGTGTGATAATGGCTAGTTATTTCCCACACGTAGACTGCCATGGAGGCCGTCAGGAAAACTGAAAATTTCCTATGAAATACTTACCGTAATTTTCCTTTCCTTATGGCCTCCATGGCAGACAGAGTTCCCACCCTTCTTTTTGGGTCAAGAGTCGGCTAGTTACGGAACACAGTCTCTGGCCAGGAGCTAAACATTTTTGGGAGTGGGGTCCTATAGCATTGGAGAGGAGGCGGGATTAACCTACACGAAGGCTGCCATGGAGGCCATCAGGAAAATTACGGTAAGAATTTGATAGGAAATTTTCAATTTTTTTTAAATTTCTGCTATAAAACATACCCAATTAAAAAATCGTATTTATTCAATTCAGGCCAATATGTATTCTGCTACATATTTTTGGTAAAAAAAATCCCAATAAGCGTATATTGATTGGTTTGCAAAGCAAAAAATATAGCATCTATAAACTATGGGATATTTTTATGAAATTTTTATTATTTTATTTATTAATTTTTTTACTAGTAATCGCAGCGATCAGCGGGACTCTGACAATAAGTGACACTTTTTGGAGACTAGTGACACTCATACAGTGATCACTGCTAAAAAAATGCAGTCACTGTACTAATGACACTGGCAGGGAATGGGTTAACATCAGGGACAATCAAAAGGTTAAATATGCTCCTAGGGAGTGCTTTCTAACTGCGGGAAGGTTGCTCTGACTGGGGGAAGATAGAGATCCGTGTTTCTGCTTAGCAGGAACACAAGATCTCCATCTCCCCCTTTCACAGAACGGCAGTCTGCCTTGTTTACATAGAGAACAATCGACATGTCCCAGCGGACATCGTATCCATTGGATCAACCGATTGGCTCATGTGTCCAATCACAGCGGAAGCTGGTCGCCGACGACACGCGCGCCCTAGACCCAGTGAACAAAATCACATACAGGTACATGATTTTGCGAAGGAGGACCACCCTGCTGCAATATATCTGCGTGGAGCGGTCTATAACAGCGTAAAGGTTAGGATACATAAATAAATTACCAAATTTTTGGACAAAATATAAAAGATGAGGTTGCGCCGAGTAATTCGATACCCAACATGTCAAACCTAAAAATTGCGTGTGCCCGTGAAGCAGCGACAAACTTCAGTACCCTATATTTTCCATATTTCCAACTTTAATAGCGAGATAACAATGAATAATGGCCCTAGAAGTATTGCTCTCACTCCGGCACACGCAGCAATATGTAACGTGTAGCCCAATTTACTTTTTCGTGCGTACCTGCCCCTGACGCATACAATTACATTCGTACATGCATGGGTGGGGGGTTGGGCTCAAACATTTTTTGGGTGGGATTTTAAGTGCTAGAGTGTAACTTTAATTTTGCACACTTTTTTTTCTTAAAGAATAACTCTGGGTAAAATTTGTATTTTCCCATGCTGTGGGGCTGTGCATGCAGTGCATGAGTTAATGGCTTGTTTTTGTCTCAGGGGTTGCAGAGTGAAGATATACTTACCTAAGCCAACAATCTTCCGAGTGCAAGACTGATCACCTATGCTAGCGTTCTTGTTAATTGACTGTTCCTGACGTCATCATGCCCACAGACCGACTCTGGACGAGAGGATGGCAGGAACAGTCCACCGCTGGATGTGGGGGAGCGTAGTAAGTATAGCCTTTTTCGGTACGCTCCTAGAAATAAAAGCAGTTAATACATACAGTGCAGGCACAGTGCCACTGCATTGGAGACATTTTTTTCATAGAGTTCTGATTTAACATTTTTTTCCGGCACACAGGGGATGTGATCATTTTTTTGTTGACAGGTTCTCTTTAATGAGACATCAGGGGTCTAAAAGGCCCCTGATGTCTTACCTGTCCTCCAGTGAAACTATAGCAGTCGATTAGATTCTTCTCCTTCCATACAGGCTGGGGATAGTGTTTCCTGGACTTGGAATCAATGTTGTACACATCGCTTCCGAGTTAGTAACAGGAAGGGGAGATCGGTAAACAGACTTTTGCTGGCCTCCCTTCCCTCTACCTCACAGCAACCGCCATGCTGGTTTCAGGGGAGTAGATGGATAGGTAGGGCCATGGTGGGGGAAGGGGGGGAAGACAGGTGTTACTGGTCTGTGTGGAAGCGATCTGGTGGCTGCAGAGCCGTCGTATCACTTCCATCTGACAACTAATGGTTGGCTTGTCTGTTTTATAGACACTCCCTGGAATTCATAGACTGTAAAAGTGTGAAAGTGTCTCTCTTGCATTCTAAAAGTGGTGAAGAATTCCTCAAATTCATGTACCCGTGTAGAACTTGTACTTGAATTTGGCTCATGCTGCGCCACCTTTAGAATGCACGAGACACTTTTGGAAAATCTGTATGCACCAGTTTTTCTCTCCGTAGACCAAAAGAGAATTGGTCTTAATTAGCTCCACTTTTACATTTGATGCATTCAATGCGACATAATGTAAAAGTTGTGCATTTTAGAACTATATAAATTTGGTGCACGAGTCGATCTCAGAATCGAAAGTGTTGCTTCCTGAATTTGGTGCAACACATTAACAAGAGGGATTAATGCCAGAAAAGTAGTGCAGCAGCTTTATTGGATTCCCCCAACTATAGCCCCGTACACACGTACCGATTGTCGGCCGTAAATATTCGGCCGACGACCGATCGGCCGATTGTAGGCTTGTTAGTATGATGCTTCCGACAGCCGACAGCGCACTTTCGGCCGAAAAGAATCAGTCATGTAGGCATTAAAATTTTTGTTGGCCAACACCAGAACGGCCGATTGTTCGCCAGTCAGTACAGATTTCGGCCGACAATCAGCAGATTTGCAAGACTGGGCATGCTCAGAAAAGAAAAAACACACGGAAAGTTAACCATCACATGACATCACTTCTGCAGTCGGCTGTTGTTGGCCGACAAAATTTGTGTGCAGTCTTTTGCAGTTTTCAACAGACACGACAGCCCTGGACAAAAGACGGCCGATCGTTCGGCCGACGATCGGTACGTGTGTACGAGGCTTAAGTATGTAAAACCCCCCGTTGTCACCGACATACTATGTACATCAGTGAAAGGGCTAATACAGAAGAAGCATAGTATTTTTATACTACTTTACATTAAAGTTTCTTACCTGTCTGCCCTATACACCGTGCTATGCATGTGCAAATCGGCATTCAGCAATACTGAGATTAAAGTAGAACTATGGGCAAAACTTTTTTTTTTTTCCTTTTTGGATAGAGTAAGGGAGGGTTATAACCCCTGTCAGATTTTTTTCCGCCATCTGTGTCCCATTGTGGAGATTTCCCTTCCCTTCCTGTCTCATAGCCAAACAGGAAGTGAGAGGAAATCCCTGCAAAAAAAGGGAATTCCTTGGGGACCCCCAGGTCACCAGAACTAGTGTCCGCATTGGAATATTTCTCCTCTATTACTTTTTTGGGGACACCCCAAAATTTGGGATTTTCTTTTACTTTCAATGAAAATTATAAACAGGACAAGTTGAGAGGGTGACTCTCCCTAACAGTTACACAGATAGCAATAAAACCTGACAAACGTTCAAATCAGTCTCCACTCTATCCAAAACTAAAAAAAAAATGGATTTTTGTAAGAACTTACCGTAAAATCCTTTTCTCTTAAGCTCATTGACAGACGTAGTCTTCTTGATTCTCAAGAGCTGGGTTATGTTGTCTCCGCAGGAGTAGGACTAGGCAGAATGACAAAACGTTCTGGCTCCACCCTAGGGGCAGTCCCTGAGGGTATATCCTCCCTCTCTCTGCTACAGGGAATCAGTTCTGTTTAAAGCAGTACAGAGAATTTAACCCAACCCAACTCAATTATAGAGGGGCGGGTACTACGTCTGTCAATGAGCTTAAGAGAAAAGGATTTTACGGTAAGTTCTTACAAAAATCCATTTTTCTCTATCGCTCATTGACAGACGTAGTCTTCTTGATTCTCAAGAGCTGGGACATCCAGAAGCAGTGCCACAAAATGAGGGGTGGGATTGACAGAATCAAATCCAATCTAGAAGGCCCAACCGGAGCCAACCAGAAGTATCAAAGGACTCATCGAGTAAACAGATGAGACCTACCCTCGAGGTAGACCAACAGTCTCCTCAAACAGTGGCCTGCAGGAACCTTGCAGCCAGAAGAGGCATCTGACGATGCCATCACATAAACCTTATACAATATTGTAAAGGTATGAACCGACTACTAAACAGTCGCCTTGAAAACCTGAACCACTGACGCCTGATGGCGGAAGGTCCAGGAAACTCTAAGCGCCCGAGTAGAATGCGCCTTAACAGGGAACGGGGGATCCCGACCCTTAGATAAAATAAGCCTATACCACCGTCTGACTGATCCATCTAAAGATGGTCGCAGCAGAACAGGCAACCCTTTCTTAGGGCCATCCGTGATCACAAACAGTGAATCCGTCTTACAAATTGAATCCGTAGTATTCAAGTATATCCTGATCGCCCAAACTACATCCAAGGAATGCCATGCAATTCTCGAGGATGATTGGGCTAAGGACATAGGAAGGACAGTACACTGTCCTTAATCAATGAAACTTTTAAACCACCTTAGAAGAAAGGATGGATTCGGATGAAGAACAACCTTATCCCTATGAACCACCAGATCTGGGGAACAACAGGATAATGCAGCCAGTTCTGACACCCTGCGTGCAGAAGTGATAGCCACCAAGAAGACCACCTTCTGGGATAAAGTAGGCAAGGGAATCTCCCTGATATTTTCAAAGGGAGGTGTCTGAAGAACCGACAGCACCAAATTAAGATCCCAGGATGGTAACGGCGCGTGCACTGGCGGAGCCAGGTGTCGCACCCCCTGGATGAAATTCCGCACCAAGGAATGAGTAGACAAAAGCTTCTGAAAGAAGATAGCAAAATGCTGAAACCAGACCCTTGATAACACTCAAGGCCAGCTTCTGCTCAACTCCCTGTTGCAGAAAGCCAATATTCGGACTACCGAATAAAGATGTAGATGGAACCCAAGGGATTCACATCACACAATATAAGACTTCCATGTACGATGATAATCTTTCTGGAAGTCGCTTTCCTTGTTTTAACTAGAGTAGGAATAACTGAAGCTGACAATCCCTTGTCCTTCAGCACCTGGGTCTCAATAACGAGGCCGTTAAAACCAGCGATCGTAAAGCAGGATGGAAGATCGGTCCCTGAGACAGTAGATCCTTCCTGAGAGGAAGTCTCCACGGGACGTCCGCCATCAGTCTGACCAAGTCGGCGTAACAAGCACGACGAGGCCAATCCGGAGCTGCCAGGATTACTGGAATTCCTTCCTCCTCTATCCTGCGAAGAAGTCTTGGCAGTAACCCAAGAGGAGGGAAGGCATACATTAGCTGGTATTGCCCCCACGGGGCGATCAGTGCGTCTGCGGTTTCTGCTAGAGGATCGCGGGAGCGAGCCACGAATCTCTGAACTTTCCTGTTGAATCGAGATGCCAACAGATCCACATCCGGGGTGCCCCATCGTAGGCACAACTGGTGGAAAACGTCTGGATGGAGGGACCATTCCCCCTGATCCAGGGTCTGACGGCTGAGATAATCTGCCTGCCAATTCTCCACCCCCGGAATGAACACCGCAGAGATTGCTGGAACAAATCGTTCCGCCCAGCGAAGAATGCAAGCCACTTCTTTGGCCGCTCGGACACTCTTGGTGCCCCCCTGATGATTGACATAAGCCACGGCCGTGGCATTGTCCGACTGGATCCGAACCGGGCTGCCCTGGAGCTGCTCGGTCCAGTGAATCAGACAAAGTCTGATCGCTCTCAGTTCCAATACATTTATCGGTAATCTGGATTCTTCCGGGGACCAAAGTCCCTGGCCAGATAACTGACCAAGAATTCCTCCCCATCCGAATAGACAGGCATCCGTGGCCACTATCGTCCAATATATTGGCAGAAATGACTTTCCCTGGCTGAGCATTGGAGACCGAAGCCACCAAACCAGAGACTCTCTGGTCTGTTTGCTCAATCGTATCTGATTGTCCAGGGATTCCGGATTCCGATTCCATCTGAGAAGAATCTCTTGCTGAAGAATTCGGGTATGGGACTGGGCAAATGGGACTGCTTCGAATGAAGCCACCATCAACCCCAGAACCCTCATGCAAGTCCGAAGGGAAGACCAGCTGTTGGACAGTAACAACTGGACTGCTGATTGAATCTTTCGGAGTTTCCCTACCGGAAGGAAAACTCTTGTCCTGACTGTGTCTAGAATTAGACCCAGATATTCGAGCCTCTGGGTGGGAACCAGAAATGACTTTTGCTGGTTCACCAGCCACCCGAATTCCTGTAAAGAAATCATAGTAATTTCTATGTTTTGTAGCAAGGTCTGAGGAGACTCTGCATGAAGCAGAAGATCGTCTAGGTAACCTAGAATCGATATACCTCTTTGGCGCAGAAGTGCCAACATTGGGGCCAACACCTTTGTGAAGACCCGCGGAGCCGTGGCGAGACCGAAAGGTAACGCCACAAACTGATAGTGGTTCTCCTCTACGGAAAAGCGTAGAAAACGCTGATGTCCTGCGAAAATGGGAATGTGAAGATAGGCGTCCTTGATGTCTATGGATGCTAGGACATCCCCTGGATGCAGGAAGGCTGCTACCGTGCGAATGGACTCCTTTCTGAATCTTCTTATGAAGACAAAAGAATTGAGTGCCCTTAAGTCCAGAATTGGACGCACTTTGCCCTCTTATTGTAAATAGGTTTGAATAAAACCCTAGAAACCGTTCTGTCCAAGGAACGTGGACTACCACTCCTTGTTGTAGTAAATCTATGACTGCTCTCCGCAGATCTTCTAAACGATCTGAGGATAGTCGGATATTGGAAGGGAAGAATCGCGCCGGTGGGAGAGATCGAAACTCGATCTTGTACCCTGACCTTATGACTTTGCAGACCCATTTGTCCGGGATTCTGGAAAGCCATGGATCCGGGACCCGGCGAAGACGTCCCCCCACCCCAGTTATGGGTGGGGGCGCACCTTCAGTCTTTGGACGGTTTATCTTCAGGTCTGGAGGGGGCGGGCTTTTGCTTGCCCGACCAACGACCCCTGACGCCTCCTGCAGGAGCTTTGGAGGACTTAGTTTTTTCACCCGCTGGACGAAAAAACCTCTTGTGAGCAGAAAAAGAAGGCCCTCGTCTTTGACGAGTTCCTCTACCTTTAAAATTTTGTGGTAAAAAGGTGCTTTTTCCACCGGTGAGATCCTTAATGATCTCATCTAAGTTGGCTCCAAATAGACGCTATCCTGAAAAGGGGATATTAGCCAATGCTTTTTTGGAACCTTGGTCGGCTAACCAACCTTTTAGCCACAGTGTACGCCTGAGAACCACTGCTGAGACAGATGCTCGCGCCATTAATGGAGTGGCGTCTAACGCCGCATCACACACAAACTGTAACCCCTGTATCATTTGTTCCAACAAATCTGATACCGCCTGAGGGACTTCTTCTAAGTCCCGGCGTAACCACTTGGTCCATTCAGTTACAGCCTGCGAAAACAGACCAATAGCTATATAGGTCTGAAAGCTGATCCAATCAAGGCAAACATGGTGCGAGACATAGCTTCTATCTTGCGATCCACTGGATCTTTAAAAGACGGAGCGTCTTCTAAAGGAATAACCGTGGCTTTATTCAATCTAGCAATTGGTGAATCCACCACAGGTGGTTCTGTCCATTTCTTAATGAGGGTTTCCTCAAACGGATAACGCCTGTTAATGCGTTTAGAAATAGTAGAAATGCGTTTTGGCAGACTCCATTCTTCTTTGATTGGATTGCCAAAACATTTGGGCAATGGAAAAACCTTCGCCACTAGATGCGTTTTTAGACCCAAAAGGGATCTCAGTTTTAGCTATTTCTGACGGAATACCCTGTAACCACAAGTGTCGCCCAGTCCGGCATTTTTGCTTGAAGATCTCACAGGAAAAAAACACTGGAGAAAACTACCTAAAAAATGTCTTTTTCTTAAAGAAAAAAAGTCTTGCCAGGACCAAAAGATCCCAGCAAGGAACTTAGGTCCTTACTCCTGACTAGACAGAAAAAAACTGATTCCCTGTAGCAGAGAGAGGGAGGATATACCCTCAGGGACTGCCCCTAGGGTGGAGCCAGAACGTTTTGTCATTCTGCCTAGTCCTACTCCTGCGGAGACAACATAACCCAGCTCTTGAGAATCAAGAAGACTACGTCTGTCAATGAGCGATAGAGAAAAAAATGTTGCCTTTAGTTGTACTTTAATGAACTTACATCCATGGGTGGGAGAGTCTTTATGTAAGTCCGGCCAATAACAATGGCAGAAGATCAGCACATGGAAGCAGTCGGACCGAAGATGTAAACAGCCAATGGGGGGCTTCAGGACAGTGCAATGCTGGAAGGAAGGGGATTATAGTTTCCCGTTAAGCTTTGAAAATGAAAAAAATAGAAGCTGATTAGATACCATAACCCACTTGTCTCCGCTCAAAAGCCGAACCTTACCGCTGCCCCCCAAACGCCAGGTGCTGGGGAACTATTGGAGCCGTTATAAAGCAGCGTTTAAGCTGCTTTATAACGTTACCAGCCACTCCATCTGGTGAGCCAGTTTGGGGTGATCGGTGGATGGATTGCACTGGGTGTTCTTTGCACAAGATTGAATTTTGAAGATTTTGCACTATATCTTATGCATAACTTTTTTTGGGACTGTATAAATTAATAAAAAAATATATTTGACTGATTTTTCCTTTTTTGTTTTTTTTTAATATATGAGATTGGATTCATTATACACGCCATTATGTTTTTAGGAAAGTATTTTTGCACATTTGTATCTATGTAATTTTAGGGCACTGATTGCTCACTCACTTGTGAGATTTAGGGTTCTTTCACACACGCGGACCATTCAGATCCGCCTGTCAGTTTTTTTGGCAGATCTGAACGGTCCCCCCATGCATCCCTATGGGGCATCGGGTGTCAGCGGAGACATGTCAGCTGACATCCGATCCGTCAAATCTGGAGGATGGAAACCCTATTTTCCATCCGTCCAGCAGATTGGATCGAATGAGAACGGACCGACAGTCCGTTCCCATCTTATTTCCCCCATAGAGATGCATGGGGAACTGACAGCTGTGTCTCCGCACACAGCTGTCATCCTCCTGCTCAGCGGGGGATCGGCAGATCGATCCCCCGCTGAGAAAAACGGACTCCGTCCGATGGACGGAGTGTGTGAAAGGGGCTTAATTGTTTATATTGAGCGGTTTAGATTCATTTTTTGAACCAGCACTTTCAGGTGATTCATTGTTCATAGAAGTTGCTTCTATCATTTTTGGACTAGCACTTTAGGATAGAACACAATGGTTTTTTGACTAATAGGTGATCAATTAAGGGAATGTAGATCTGCACTGACTTTATATATTTTTTATATAAGTTCTGGATTGCCATCTATCGCAGCAGCTTTAGGTCTGTTCTGTAATTGCATTGTTAGCTTGCTTTGTACAGAAAAGTGATGGGGATGGAAGGACAATTAACAGAGGAGGGTGGCTGGTGGACAGTCCAGTAGGATATTAAGGATGTTGTATACATTCCTGACTGGCAGAGCTGGTCATACGGCTGGAACTATGACCTCTGCCCAGTCCTTGACAAGCTCCCCTCTCTGCTCACAAAAATAAGTTGTTGGAACAAGGTAGCTCTTCAATCACAGATCCTGTCATCTCTAAGTGAACGCATCTACAGTTAATTGAGTGGCTATTCTCAGCTGCTTTAGTAAATCATCCTCACTGTATCAGCAGAGACTCAGGACATGCAAGTCTAAGTTTGCTTTCAGATAAAGTATGGCACCGCACCCATCCTTGACCTCCTGAGCTAATCTACACCAAGACCAAAGCTGCTTACTTATCTCAGCAGGACAGCCATGGAAGGTTCCTCATCTTCTGTAACCAATATCCTCATCATTGCTGGCCCCTCTCCACTCCCAGCTGTCTGTCCTATACAGGTTTCATGTGCAGACATTGTGGAGGAGGCTAAAAACAGGCAGCAGTCCCATCCTATTCAGGCTAAGTAAGCAACTGGGGTAGGTTTTACTTGTCCTTCAAAAGTTGATTTATGCTGCCTTTTCTTATACCAGGGACTGTATAAAATGGAGGGTTGAGGTTCTATTTATCTATAGGTCAGATTTAAAGCAGGACTAAAGTCAAATATGAAAAGCTTATGAGCAGGCGGGCTATTTATTGCAGAAGGTATGTGCAATGTCTCTTCTGCAAAACTTAAACCTACCGTACCAGCCTGCTTGCTGTGCTCTGTAGAATGTACACTGGGCTGCGCATGAGTGGCAGCTACGTCATTCCATGCCAGCCAATCAAGAAGGCTGAAGACCGACATCCTGAAGAAGCCTGGGGGAAGGTGCTGGTGAGGGACGTTGTGGAGATTGGAGAAGAGGTAAGTATTGCAGACTTTATTTTTGCTTTAAAGCAAACCTTTCCAGGGGCCATTACCCTTCCCCTTCTGAAGATGCCGGTTACCTGGCAAGTACATGGACCACCTGGGTTCATTAAAGGATAAGTTCATCTTTAAAAACAAAAAGGTGAACAAACTTCAAACATCCTGGGCACCCCTCTGGACCCTACTGCACATATCAGTCATGATGCCTGTGTAGTGGCCTGTACACCGCAGTACATAGTAGTACCCTGGAGTATTGATCATAATGTTTGCAATGTGACCAATGAGAAGCTCTTCTTTTAAAACACCTTAGCAGAAGCTTCAGATGCACGTCTCATTGGTCAGCTCAGTCACGTGGTCAGGTCAGCCAATGAGTGCTTTCCATTTCAAGCATTATGATGGATACTCACTCTGGGGCTGCGTACTGCGGTGCCAGGACGGTTACATCAGCAGCAAAGGGCATCACTGGTGCTATGTGCAGCAGAGTCCTGAAGGGTGGCAGGTTTATTTGTAGTTCACCTTTTAATTTGTCATGAAAAGGTGAACTTACCATTTAAGGTACAATTATACAAAACTGTAAGGTCAGACATTCCTGTTTCCAAATATAGAAGTGAGAGGGTAAACAGGGCAGCCAGGTGGGAAGTAGGAATGGCTGCCTTCAGGTCTCTCTCAGGGTGGATGGTGGTCACATATAAAGCACAGATGATCTAAGACTTTGTTAGCGGTACCACCTGACGCATAGACTTTTCCTAATATTGGATCCCTATTGGTTCCTCCTAAGCAGACGCAGCCTTCCCCCACCTGTAACTCACCACTCATTCTCCAACGTATTAATCCACAGACAATAGGATGGTTTGAGTGGTTTATTGAGCAATCATCTAACATTACTATACAGCGGAACATTTGTGGGGGGTCTCCCACCCCCCTCACAGGCACAGTGGTTAGCTTTGTGGACATTTGCAGTGAGTGGGGCATTCAGTTCACTTTATTGAAGTATTCCTTTGATCCTTCTGGATTTGGTTTAATCTGGAAGAGAAAAGAAACATTATTCCCAACACGGCACATGTGACCAGCACTGCAGACTCCATGTGTGGGAGAAGCATGCCTGGAACTACAAAACCAATTAAGGAAACCTCCTGTTTCTAAAGGATTTTCCTGGTACCAACATGTAGAGGGAGCTACTACCACATGTATGCTGCCATGGATTGGTGCGGGGAAAGGAAAATCACAGTAAGTATTTTTTGTTAAATCCCCCGTACATGATTTGTCCTCCTCTCTCCCCACACTTTAGAACAGGGATCCTCAAACTACGGCCATCCAGCTGTTGTGGAACTACACATCCCATGAGGCATTGTAAAACTCTCACATTCACAGACATGACTAGGCATGATGGGAATTGTAGTTCCTGAACAACTGGAGGGCCATAGTTTGAAGACCCCTGCTTTAGAACCTCAGAGCCTTCCTGGACATGTGTGTGAACAATGACACCAAGCAGATAGATACAGGCAGTGTGATTAAAGGGGACTTCCACATTTACAGATCCATCAAGTGCTCCACCAAACATCAAAATGATAGTTTTCAGGTCCACTGACCATGCAGATTGATTTCTATGCCTATCTAGTTGCAGTGCTAATTGAATCGCATGACATGTGGGTGAGATTTAAAGTAGAAGTTTAGGTCATATAATATCCCACCTTTGAAATGCTACCTCTCTAGTGCTCCTGATTGCTCTGTATAACTTTTAGCAGAAATGGCAAAGTGAATAGCTTGTTTCCTCCACATTTTTCTATGTAGTCGTGTGACCACTAAGCTCAGTTTTTTTTTTCTATACAGTCATATGACTGCTAAGCTGTTTGTGAATCAGCTTTGTTGTCCGACCTCCACAAAGTAGTAATATTCCGGCAATCGCTGCTCTATGGGTTGTTGGAGACAGAGCTAAGCAGTCACGTGATGGCATAGAAAACACATAAAAAGGAAAAAAAAAATAAAAAAGGATATTTACTTTGCGATCTCTTCTAAAATGTATGCAGAAAGTAGGGAAAACTGGGGAGGCAGTATTTATAAGGAGGGATATTTTATAACCTAAACTTCTTCTACTTTACAAAAAAACTCAGATTTCTGAGGGAGAGTATACTTACTGTAGGAGAGTGCGGAGTCCAGTTGGCTGGGCACACCTCCCCATGTGTCTCCACATACTGAAAAGCTTTCACCAACCTAAGAGTCTCCTCCACACTTCTGCCAACTGGAAGATCATTCACACTCATGTGTCGCACTATTCCATTAGGATCGATGAGAAAAAGACCCCTGGAAGACAGAAGACAGACAGCCTCATGAATGGAGTCGGTAAAGCCCCTCACAGTAATTTATTAGGGCACATGGACCACCATGCCCAGTGATTCAGCAGTGCACTCCACACAGATTACTTAATGCATTGGAAAGCATGTTAAAAGAAGATCCTTTACACGTTTTCCACTGTGTTCTGCAATAAGGCTAAGTAACCTGGTTCACAGCAAAAGTGCAGTTGACAGTGTTTAATGAACCCTAAATTCAGCAGGTTTAGGGGTATCTGCTCAGGTTGTGCCAAAGGAAGCAGAGCTGACTGGGGTAATCATCTACCTGTAATCATGTTTACCCCCAACAGCTTGAAGAGGCATTTCCCTAAGACTGCATTTACACCCAGGCGTTTTGAACTGCCGGCAGAATTGTGATTTCAAAACGCTCTACTAATCGCACAACACATTTTTCAGATACCATTTATTTTAATGGCACCTAAAAACATGGTCCCATTCTACCGCACGATTATTCTCGCTGAAATTACAGCAAACCGCATTGCATAAACCTCGTTACCCAAAACAAGGTCAGGAGCTTCTTTCAGCGACAAGCTTTTTGCAATTCTGTTTGCTGCGTTTGCAGCGTAATCTATTGTGTGACAACTACAGCAAAACTACACTGCGTTTTTAGATGCCATTAAAATAAATGGCATCTAAAAATCACGTTGTGCGATTTGTCATTTTAGCAGAGCATTTTGAAATCGCGGTGATTCCGCCCGTGCCTCAAAATACCTAGTGGTGAATGCAGCCTGATGGGGATAATATAGGTTATTTCACCTGGTAAAAATGTCAGTGACCCCTAAATGGTGGTGGGAAAAAGGGACAGAGGGGAGGGGAAGCATAGACAGAGGGGAGGGGAAGGAAGGATGGAGTGGAAAAAGTATGGACAGAGGAGAGGAAAAAGTATGGACAGAAGAGAGGAAAAAGTATGGACAGAAGAGAGGAAAAAGTATGGACAGAAGAGAGGAAAAAGTATGGACAGAAGAGAGGAAAAAGTATGGACAGAAGAGAGGAAAAAGTATGGACAAAGGAGAGGAAAAAGTATGGACAGAAGAGAGGAAAAAGTATGGACTCTCCCACCCTTTTTCCATCATCTTATATTCAATTTAAATGTTTCAGTGTTCACAGAAGAAAACCATATCTTCCAATCCGGGTATCCCTGTGTCACCCAGTTGGACCCCTTGTGGAGCCTTGGTCCGCCCCTCTCTCCCTCCCTCCCGTTACGCAGTTTTACCATCCTTCCTCCCACTTTTCATTGGAACTCAGTGCAGTGCAGGCGTTGTTGGGCCTTGTGAAGTCCTGTGGCATATCTCTCTCTGGTGTATCTACAATCATACTTTTTAATCAAGCGACTGTGCTCATAACAGTGACCGAATGCATGGTATGTTTATCTACTTCTTTGAAACTTTATGTTCAACTTCAACATTTTTTGATATTTTTGATGCCATGAAAGCATATACAGATGTAAATATTACCTATATTTGAATATAATTTTTCTTACTCCAGATACCCTTCAGTGGAACTATGGTCTAAGACCCCTGAGGAAGAGATAACATATGCTAATTCCAAACGCGTAGGGTCTCTATGGACTTTTAAAGTTCCCCCCATGTCATGCGTGGTCACATTATGCAATTGTTCAGTCGCTAACTTTGCTTTTAATATATATATATATATATATATATATATATATATATATATATATATAGCTATGTATGTTGTTTCTACAATGTTTTTTTCTACATGTATCAATAAAATTTCATAATTTTTATACATTTATGAGTTGTTGCCCGCTATAGTCCCACTTAGGGGGTTTTTCTCCTTTTTTGTCCAGGAAAAAGTATGGACAGAGGAGAGGAAATAGTATGGACAGAGGAGAGGAAATAGTATGGACAGAGGAGAGGAAATAGTATGGACAGAGGAGAGGAAATAGAATGGACAGAGGAGAGGAAATAGAATGGACAGAGGAGAGGAAATAGAATGGACAGAGGAGAGGAAATAGAATGGACAGAGGAGAGGAAATAGAATGGACAGAGGAGAGGAAATAGAATGGACAGAGGAGAGGAAATAGAATGGACAGAGGAGAGGAAATAGAATGGACAGAGGAGAGGAAATAGAATGGACAGAGGAGAGGAAATAGAATGGACAGAGGAGAGGAAATAGAATAGACAGAGGAGAGGAAATAGAATAGACAGAGGAGAGGAAATAGAATAGACAGAGGAGAGGAAATAGAATGGACAGAGGAGAGGAAATAGAATGGACAGAGGAGAGGAAATAGAATGGACAGAGGAGAGGAAATAGAATGGACAGAGGAGAGAAAAAGAGCAAAGTCAGAGGGAAGGGGAAGCATGTGTCACAGATTTATAAATGAAGAAATACATAGAATAAACATAGCCTACCTTAGAGCTATGCCTGGGTTTTCCAGTAGGACTCCGTAGTCGCGGGATATCTGCTTTGTTAGGTCAGACAGCAGCGGAATATTCATGTGTCCAAGCCCTCCGTTCTATAAGGCAATATGGTACACTCACTCAGACATCCCCACATATAAAGCAAGGCAAAGAATGAACACGGACTTGTGATGGGTGCCCTCTCCACACATATTTACTGAATATGTTGTAGGCTTGTATAGTGGTTAGAAAAATGGGAAATTTTGTATTTACTGTAAAATTCTTTACTTTGAGTTCATAAAGGACACAGGATCAGTAGATATTCTGATACCTATTGGGCTATACTGCCACCTTCATGGGTAGCTGCTAGGTATAACAGTCCAGCGGAATCCAGGTACAGCCTCCAAGGAGGCCCTGGGGGTTAGTGGATTCAGATGGCTGCATAGTGAGTTTAGCCTAGCAGCGCACAGATGGAAGTCTTGACTGAAGAAAAAAAAATAAAAAATATAGGAGAACATAAAAAAGGCTAGTAAAAACAAAAAAAGGTCAAAACTTCTCTCAGTAGAGCAAACATGTCCTCCTAGGACACCAACGTTAACCCAAAGCATGCTGGGAGTAGGAGGGTTATAACTGACTAACTGCTTTTTTTCTTTTTTGCCAGTATTCAGTTCTTCTTGAAGGCATCAGCAAAAGACAGTCGCATCAGAATATCTACTGGTCCTGTGTCACCTATTCGGGATAAAGAAATAAATGAAAATTGAATACTTACCCTTCCATAATTTTCTTTTCCTGGTGCTTATCCATGGCAGCATACACATGACTGTTTCATCAGGTCGCAGGGTCTCAAAAATACAAGCCTTAAAGCGGAGTTCCAGCCTTTTCACTGTCCCACGGTCCAGTGATGCGGCCGCCCGAAGCCTCGATCCTCTTCCCTCTGGTCTCGGCGGCGCCGGCATCACTGGTGTGGGCACCCGGCTGTGACAGTTTGCGGCTTCACAGCCGGGTACGCACTGCGCATGCGCGAGTTGCGCTGCGCGTCTTGATTGGCGGGCAATCTTCTGGGACCTCTGACATGTCCCAGAAGATTGCAGGGAGGGAGGGGGAGAGGAGAACTTCTGTTCAGGGCGCCGCGGCTCTCCAAGCAGAAGTGGGAGCGGGTACCTGTCAAAACTAGGTACCTGCTTCCCCCCCCCAAAAAAATGACATGCCAAATGTGGCATGTCAGGGGGTTATTAGTACCTAAAACAGAAGTTCCACTTTTGTGTGGAACTCCGCTTTAAGCTCTCAGGGTCTCTATATTGTATTTTTCCTGGACAGGGTAGTCCTTCAACCATGAGTATGGTCCCATGATGGCACCAGGAAAACCAAAAATTGAATACTTACCTTTCAGGTACCTGCGATCTGATGTAACGGCCATGTATATGCTGCCATAAAGGCACCAGGAAAGCATGTTACCTGCACTTTGGGTTAAACTTGCCTAAACTTTTCATCTTGTGAGACATAAAAACCAAGAGTGACAAATTTAATTTAAAGGACCCTTAACCATAATTCTGTAAGCTCTGGGCCTATGCTGATTTTACTCCTGATAAGAGTATAAAGTAGCAGGTTGGAATACTGCCAGCAACATCTGAAGGAAGATGAGAAAACCATGAGACTCCTGAGCCTGCCATTATAAATCATGCCAGCGAGGTCAGTGATACTAACCTGTGAGCATGGGGGCAAGTGATCTTACACCCACCTTTCTAGGGGTATTTGTCCAGGCCAGGTGGCAGAAATGAGAATCCACAGAGACAGCCACTACTTCACAATTGACATCACGGAACTCATTTGCTTTGTCACTGAAAGCCACAATTTCAGTGGGACAGACAAAGGTGCTGTAATAGGAGAGAGAGATGTCAGAGTACAGTCAGAGATTCCTTTCTTTTAAGACTAATAATATCTTTACTGTACAGAGCACACATCACCATCTATAATGCCTCCACCCTTATCTGCAGTGATGGCCTGAGAACACCCAGATAAGACAACAGTCAGGAGCCTCCCTTTACCCAGAAGACACAGAGACCAGGCTGTGACTGTACATTATAAATGAGCAATATATATATATCCATCACCCCATACCACCAGCGCCCCATGTGCCATCCATCACTCTGCACCACCGGAGTCCCATGTGCCATCCCCCACTCTGCACCACCAGAGCCCCATGTGCCATCCCCTATTCTGCACCACCAGAGCCCAATGTGCCATCCCCTACTTTGCACCACCAGAGCCCCATGTGCCATCCCCCACTCTGCACCACCAGAGCCCCATGTGCCATCCCCTATTCTGCACCACCAGAGCCCCATGTGCCATCCCCCACTCTGCACCACCAGAGCCCCATATGCCATCCCCTACTCTGCACCACCAGAGTTGTCACATGTGCCAACCCCCACTCTGCACCATATGTGCCACCCCCCCCCCATTCTGCACCACCGGTGTCCCATGTGCCACCCCCCCCACTCCGCACATGTGCCACATTTGCCATCCCCCACTATGCACCACTGGAGCCTCTCATTCCATCCACCACTCTGCACCACCGGTGACCCATGTGCCACCCCCCACTCTGCACCAACCAAGCACCGCTTGCCATCCACCACTCTGCACCACCAGAGCACAGCGCGCCATCCACCACTCTGCACCACCAGAGCCACATGCACCATCCACCACTCTGCACCACCAGAGCCACATGCGCCATCCACCACTCTGCACCACCAGAGCCACATGCGCCATCCACCACTCTGCACCACCAGAGCCACATGCACCATCCACCACTCTGCACCACCAGAGCCACATGCGCCATCCACCACTCTGCACCACCAGAGCCACATGCGCCATCCAACTGTTTAGTATGTGATATCCACCATCCCCCCTTCCAATTGTGCCATATGTAACATCTACAACCTCCCCCTCTTTAACTGTGTGTTTATGTCATATCCACCCCCCCACACACACACCCTTATCACAAGAGCCGTATGCATCTCCAGAACCAAATGTGATATCCACCAGCCCATCCCCCAACCATGCCAGATGTGATTTATATCATCCCCACATCAAGGCTGCTTGTGATATTTATCTCCCCCCCCACACCTAAACCCCTCCCCGGGAAATACTCACAAGTCCAATGGGTAAAAGAACAGCACCAGGTACTTTCCCTTGAAGTCATCCAGACTTAATTCTTTGAACTCTCCATTGACAACGGCTGTCCCTTTGAACTGTGGAGCATGCTGAGTTACGGCAGGGAAGAGCCACGAGGAACCTGAAGGATACAATATACAATCACAACAGTCACCATATACTGAAGAGGGAGGAGCTCTACAGTCACCATATACTGGAGGGGGAGGAGCTCTACAGTCACCATATACTGAAGAGGGAGGAGCTATACAGTCACCATATACTGGAGGGGGAGGAGCTCTACAGTCACCATATACTGAAGGGGGAGGAGCTCGACAGTCACCATATACTGAAGGGGGAGGAGCTCGACAGTCACCATATACTGAAGGGGGAGGAGCTCGACAGTCACCATATACTGAAGGGGGAGGAGCTCGACAGTCACCATATACTGAAGGGGGAGGAGCTCGACAGTCACCATATACTGAAGGGGGAGGGGCTCCACAGTCACCATATACTGAAGGGGGAGGGGCTCCACAGTCACCATATACTGAAGGGGGAGGGGCTCCACCATCCTCATACTGAAGGGGGAGGAGCTCCACAATCTCATACTGAAGGGGGAGGAGCTCCACAATCTCATACTGAAGAGGGAGGAGCTCCACAATCCTCATACGGAAGGGGGAGGAGCTCCACAATCCTCATACGGAAGGGGGAGGAGCTCCACAATCCTCATACGGAAGGGGGAGGAGCTCCACAATCCTCATACGGAAGGGGGAGGAGCTCCACAATCCTCATACGGAAGGGGGAGGAGCTCCACAATCCTCATACGGAAGGGGGAGGAGCTCCACAATCCTCATACGGAAGGGGGAGGAGCCTGACAGTCCTCATATACTGAAGGGGGAGGAGCTCAACAGTCCTCATTAACTAAAAAGAGAGGGGGGGGGCTTACCCTGCATACTGTAAAATGAGATGTATCTTGTGTATCTGACTAAAGAATAATTCAACCAAAAGCCAAATATATATATATATATATATATATATATATATATATATAGCAGCATTAGTTTTCTTTTTTAACATTTTCACCTGGTGATCCTGCCACACTTTGTATAGGGCTCTGCTGCCCAGGGGCTTCAAGCAGCTGTTTGGCACCCTATGTGGGGCCCTTGGGCTCCTGTAGACACTAATATGCGTTTCCCTACTGCCGCATAATGGCAGTGTTCTTTAGCAGACTCATGTTGGGTGTCTCCAGTCTATGACTCTTGAAGCATGTTACCAGTCTCCAACAACTTCTATATCATGTTCACAGTCACTTGTCTCCTACAGCATCTCTTGTATGATGCCCACAGGCTCTGACCATCTCTTGTATGATGCCCACAGGCTCTGACCACCTCTTGTATGATGCCCATAGTCTTTGGCTATGTCTACTTTTGGGTCTGCTTTTTTACTGGGTACTGCATTTAAAGTGTCACTAAATCCACAACATAAAAAAAGCTATCAATAAATGGGTATTCCTTGCTGTTCATACACTCAGTCACTATGAGATTAATTTTCTGTATTCTGCAAAAAACCTGGTTGATCCTGCTGCTCTCTATCTCCCCCTTCTGTCCATGTCCCCAATTCAGCTAGGAATTTTGCAGCTGTGGTGGCATTTCTGCACATGCTCAGTATTCAGAGTTTCCATGCTGAGCATTTCCCCCCCATCACATCTGAGCAGCCCATGTGACTATAGACACACATGTGGGCGTATATACAGTGGTAAATGATAGCCCACTCCCTCCCTCCTTCTCCATGTCCACTAACCAGCTAAACACAATGAGGGTGGGATATTACATGTAGATTAATGGTTGCTTCACCTCCCTCTTATTCTAAGACACAGGCTGGAGGGGCATGACACAGCCTGTTACTGGCAGAAATCCACCCACACCATGTTATTGCCAAAAAATAATAAAGATTTGATTTCAAATATAAATTTGTATGACCATTTAGTAAAAAAGTGTATTGTTTTTTACTCCGTATTCCAAATCCGTTTTTTATTTTCTAACATGTGAGCAGTAGCAGAGGACTAGAAGCTCCTCCTGCTTATGTTTCCCTGCAAGAATGTTGACCGCCATGGGTCTAGGGGTATACTCCAGGGCAGGGATTTCCAAACAACGGCCTTCAAGCTGTTGCGGAAATACACAAGGCATTTTAAAACTCTGACATTCATAGACAAGACTAGGCATGATGGGAATTGTAGTTCCTGAACAACTGGAGGGCCATAATTTGGAGACCCTTGCTTTAGGGATATATTTTTCCTGGGAATAAGGACAGTGGACTATTTACTCTTTTTTTTTTTTTTTGGAAAGAGAATCAATGCGATCGCTACACCTAGTACAGGGGGGGGGGCCTATAGGCTATCCCAAGCAGACGGGGATATACATCTCACCAGCAGACGGTGACTGGACAACATCTGTTAGTCTTTCAGGATCTGATAGTGTACTATTGATCAGTCTGAAATGTGTTGCCGGTCCTGTATTGATTTTTGGCATTTGGGTCTGTGCTTTAGGATTCAATGTGTTGCCATCTAGGGGGCAACCAAAGTAATATATTAATCAACATAGCACATGCCTGCCCTAGGAAAAGTGCCCATCAGAGGGTGCAGGTATATGGCAAACAGCAGTCAAGCAATCCCATAAGAAATATATTGAGGGTTGGATATTCCTAGCAATAAAACAAGGTCTGGCCAATTGAAGTATCCTACCATTTCTTCAGCAGCCACCATGGTCAGTGGATTTGGAGGGTCCTACCCCTCACAACTGCATGTAATTAACATTATACACTCACGATAGCTCTTGAAGAAGTGGACATCATAGTCTCTGAAATGTGTAGCGGTCACACACTGTCTTGGCCAATCAACCCAGGTAATAACACCTTGGGGGCAGGATTATAGAAGAGGGCACTGTAAGGTCTCTCCTCTGCGGCTACAACTGAGCCAATCAATTTAGGTAATAACTCCTAGGGGGCAGGGCACAGTGAGATCTCCTCCCAGCAGCTAAAACCAGGCCATTCAACCCAGGTAATAACACCTTGGGGGCAGGATTATAGAGGAGGGCACTGTAAGGTCTCTTTTCTGTGGCTTCAACTGAGCCAATCAATTTAGGTAATAACTCCTAGGGGGTGGGGCACAGGATGATCTCCTCCCAGCAGCTAAAACCAAGCCATTCAACCCAGGTAATAACACCTTGGGGGCAGGATTATAGAGGAGGGCACTGTAAGGTCTCTTTTCTGTGGCTTCAACTGAGCCAATCAATTTAGGTAATAACTCCTAGGGGGCGGGGCACAGGAAGATCTCCTCCCAGCAGCTAAAACCAAGCCATTCAACCCAGGTAATAACACCTTGGGGGCAGGATTATAGAGGAGGGCACTGTAAGGTCTCTTTTCTGTGGCTTCAACTGAGCCAATCAATTTAGGTAATAACTCCTAGGGGGCGGGGCACAGGAAGATCTCCTCCCAGCAGCTAAAACCAAGCCAATCAACCCAGGTAATAACTTCTAGGGGCAGGATTGGAAGAGAGGGCAAAGGAAGGTTTCCTCCCAGCAGCTACAACCGAACCAATAAACCCAGGAAATTACTCCTAGGGGAAAGATCAGAGGGTAGGACACAGGGAGGTCTCCTTTCAGCAGCTACAATCCAGGCCTCCATACATACTATAACTGTACAAGAGTAGCAGACATCCGAATACTCCGTGTATAGAGGTGCACAGATCAATAATAACAGGACTCACTGGTACTGAAATTAAATTTTGGATTAGCGCAGAAGACAGCGCGGCCTGTACTGGTTCCAGGGAGGACAGGACATTGGACGGAACGTGAAATGGGAGCGGCTGCAGCGCGGATAACCTGCAAACAGAAAAACAATAAGGTGATCTTTTCAGCAGAACGCTGCATTTCCCTACAACCAAACCCCAGCAAATCTATGTGTTCCCCCCGACACCCCAATAGATTAAAGAATCCCCCCAACGCTCCACCAGATGTCTGTTTCCCCCCTGACATGGTACTGGGGTTACATGGCAGAGATCTGTACAAGAAAACTCGACTGGCAGCGATAACCTACAGAAAAAAACTATGCCAAAAGCTGCACACAGTGGGAGAATTGTGCAACAGATCTCTCCGGCCTGAGAGTGGTAGCAGGGTCTGGCCTGAGAGCGGGGGCAGGGTCCGGCCTTGATGAAGAAAATCTGATAGGGGAAAGTTTGGACTTCACTAAGAAATGAACAAACACCAAACTGTTACCAATTTTAAAAAATGGCTCCCGGTTGTGCAGATTATAGAAAAATCCTGAATATTTCTCAACAATCAATACACAGAGGCAAATAGAGGAGTGGGTGGTGGTTACACGTCATGTCTCTGTAATTATGTGAAGTATTACTCCCAAGTAATATTCCCCATATAGTGTGAGTAGTAATATATTTCCAGGTAATCCCCCCCCTGTATAGCGTGTGCAATAATGTGTGTAATGGTATTTCCCCAGGTAATCTTCCCAGATAATCTCCCCTGTATAGTGTGTTCAGTGGTATGTTCCCAGGTGATCCCCCTGTAGAGTGTACATAGTGGTATGTTCCCAGGTAATCTCCCATATATAGTGTACATAGTGGTATATTCCCACCTGTATAGTGTGTGTTATGGCATATTCTCAGGTAATTCCACCTGTATAGTGTGTACAGCGGTACATTCCCAGGTAATCCTCCTATATAGTGTGTGCGTAGCAGGATATTTCCACATTATCCCTCCCATATAGTGTGTGCAGTGGTATATTCCCAGGTATTCTCCCTGTATAGTGTACATAGTAGTATACTCCCAAGTAATCTCCCCTGTATAGTGTGTAGTGGTATACTCCCAAGTAATCTCCCCTGTATAGTGTGTGTAGTGGTATATTCCCAGGCAGTCTCCTCTGTATAGTGTGTGTAGTGGTATATTCCCAGGTAATCTCCCCTGTATAGTGTGTGTAGTGGTATATTCCCAGGTAATCTCACCTCTATAGTGTGTGTAGTGGTATATTCCCAGGTAATCTCACCTCTATAGTGTGTGTAGTGGTATATTCCCAGGTAATCTCACCTCTATAGTGTGTGTAGTGGTATATTCCCAAGTAATCCCCCCTGTATAGTGTACATAGTGATATATTCCCAGGTAATCTCACCTCTATAGTGTGTGTAGTGGTATATTCCCAGGTAATCTCACCTCTATAGTGTGTGTAGTGGTATATTCCCAGGTAATCTCACCTCTATAGTGTGTGTAGTGGTATATTCCCAAGTAATCCCCCCTGTATAGTGTACATAGTGATATATTCCCAGGTAATCTCCCCTGTATAGTGTGTGTAGTGGTATATTCCCAGGTAATCTCACCTGTATAGTGGTATATTCCCAAGTAACCACCCCTGTATAGTGTACACAGTGGCAAACTCCCAAGTAATACCCCTGTTTACTGTACATAGGGGGGATTACCTGGGAATATACCACTATGTACAATAAACAGGGGGGGGGGGGGGTTACTTGGGAGTATACTACTATGTACACTATACAGGGGGATTACCTGGAATTTACCACTACACACACACTATACAGGGGGGTTACCTGGGAATTTATCACTTTGTACACTATACAGGGGGGATTAGACCACTGTGTACACTATACAGGGGGATTACCTGGGAATTTATCACTTTGTACACTATACAGGGGGGGTTAGACCACTGTGTACACTATACAGGGGGATTACCTGAAAATTGACTACTATCTACACTATACAGAGGGAATTACTTGGGAGTATACTACTGTATAGAGTACACAGTTGTGTACTCTTAGGTAATCCCCCTATATAGTGTGTAGTGGTATATTCCAAGGTAATCCCCCTGTATAGTGTGTGTGGTGGTATATTCCAAGGTAATCCCTCTGTATAGTGTACATAGTAGTATACTCCCAAGTAATTGTTCCTGTATAGTGTGTGTAGTGGTATATTCCCAGGTAATCTACCCTGTATAGTGTACATAGTGGTATATTCCCTGGTAATCTCCCCTGTATAGTTTAGGGTGGTATGTTCCCAGTTAATCTCCCCTGTATAGTGTAGGTAGTGGTATACCCCCAGTGGTATACCCCCAGGTAATACCCCTTGTATAGTGTATTTAGTGGTATATTTACAGGTAATCTCCCCTGTATAGTGTAGGTAGTGGTATATTCCCAGCAGGTAATCTCCCCTGTATAGTGTAGGTAGTGGTATATTCCCAGCAGGTAATCTCCCCTGTATAGTGTACATAGTGGTATATTCCCAGCAGGTAATCTCCCCTGTATAGTGTAGGTAGTGGTATATTCTCAGCAGGTAATCTCCCCTGTATAGTGTAGGTAGTGGTATATTCTCAGCAGGTAATCTCCCCTGTATAGTGTAGATAGTGGTATATTCCCAGCAGGTAATCTCCCCTGTATAGTGTAGGACAGGTAGTGGTATATTCCCAGCAGGTAATCTCCCCTGTATAGTGTAGGTAGTGGTATATTCCTAGCAGGTAATCTCCCCTGTATAGTGTAGGTAGTGGTATATTCCCAGCAGGTAATCTCCCCTGTGTAGTGTACATAGTGGTATATTCCTAGCAGGTAATCTCCCCTGTATAGTGTAGGACAGGTAGTGGTATATTCCCAGCAGGTAATCTCCCCTGTATAGTGTAGGTAGTGGTATATTCCTAGCAGGTAATCTCCCCTGTATAGTGTAGGTAGTGGTATATTCCCAGCAGGTAATCTCCCCTGTGTAGTGTACATAGTGGTATATACCCAGCAGGTAATCTCCCCCGGTACTGACACCCCGGGACCTCCCCGCACTCACTCGTGTCGCCAGTAACCTTCCCCAGGAGGCCGCCATCTTTGCAAGTCAGAATCTGAATGCTACCTGCTGTCAGCCAGAGGGGGCGGCGCCAAATAAAAGGAGATATCCTATTGGCCGCGCATTCCATAGCATTGGAAAACCCGTTCTGTGGGCGGGGAAAAGAGATATTAGTGGATGTTGGGAAAGTAGTGGGCGGGACTGAGAATTGCAAAAGTCCCAGTCAGAGTGCGGCGTGTGTGTGATTGAACAAGGAGGGGGTGCTGGGGGACCCATATGGCCTGTCAGGGGGAAGGCCGCGAGGCAGGGGGGTGGCGATTTGCATTGACGGCCACGCCTGGGCTCCACCCCTTCTCTGGTCGGCGGATCCATGTGCACTGCCACCCTCCCACCACCAGAGGGCGCTCGCTCCCCTCTTTGTGGTCATGTCTCTCAGTATATATTTTTTCAATCTTTATTTGTATTTGGCTGATTACATGATCTCAATTCAATATCATTATTTATATTAAATAGGGCTCATGTGATCAGCCAAATAAATACAAATAAGGAAAAAATAAATATATAATATATCAATTTTTTTCAATAATAATATTTTTCCCAAAATACTAATGATAATAAATACAGATACAAATAAAGATGTGAGTGGCAGGTGGGGTGATAGGCTGCAATCCCCCAACAACCTCCCTCCCCCCCTTCTCCGGTCCACAGAGGGGTCCCCTTCCGTGAGGTGGGTCCTTGGTGCCGGCGAGGTTGGAGACCGCTGACATCCATCAATTTAGTGACCTTCCATCCTGAGGATGTGTTCTGTACACTCATCTACTGGGCCAATTTTACCATTTTTTGCACACACTAAGGCCCCTTTCACACTTGTGCGACTTGTTATGTAATTTGGGACTGCAAAATCGCATGACAAGTCATTCTCCATTATTTCCAATGAGTACCGTTCATATCTGTGCGACTTGAATTCGCACCGACTTCAAAGTAGTCCCTGCACTACTTTGGCACGATTTTGATGCGTTTTGAGGTCCAAAGACATTCAAGCCCAGCCAAACTCGCATCAAAATTGCGTCAAAATTGCTGCAACAAAGTCGCGGACCCCCCCCGCGCGTGTGACCGGCGGAACCGATGTCCGCCGGCAGTGTTGGGGTAGTTACTCAAAAAATGTAACTAGTTACTAGTTACTTCTGTAAATTGTAATGAGATTACTTTACTAGTTACTGCATTTGAAAAGTAACTTCACTACTTATTACTTTACTTTCCTCTTTCTTAATTGACCATGTAGAAGAAGATACATGACTCTCTTTCTGCATAGAGTTTATTATATAAACTCAGGCTTTGGGAAACATGAGAATAAAACCTGAAGAAACAAAATAAAACATAAAGTGCAACAAAAAGTCATAAACTTCATCCCTCTCTATTCTTCGAAATAACGATTGTATCGCACGGCTTGGGTTACGCAGGAAATCGCGTTCCTATAGTCTAGTAAAGTAGTGTAGTTACTTCCCATAGCCTAGTAAAGTAGTGTAGTTACCAATATTAGTATTGTAACTAGTTACTTTACTTAGTTACTAAAAAAAGTAATGTAGTTACTGTAATCAGTTACTTTGTAACTAGTTACCACCAACACTGTCCGCCGGTCACTCAGCGATCGTCGGGGGAGAGGGAGAAAGGCAGACGGCTAGTGTAAACAATTAAAAGTGTAAACAAGCCGCCTGTCATTCTCCCCTGTGTAGAAAGAATGATCATACGGTTCTACTATGTAGGACCATTGATCATTGTTCCTACAGCTCAAGCCACAGCCAATCACAGTTAGAATCACGCCCCTAGGGACACACACAGCCCCTCCCTCTCAAATACAGTTAACCCCTTCACTGCCAGTGTAATTTTACAGTAACAGTGCATATGTATAGCACTGATTACTGTAGAAATGTCACTGGTAGCCCCAAAAGTGTCAAAAATGTCAGTCAAGGGTCCGATCTGTCCGCCGCAATGTCGCAGTACCGCAAAAAAAAATCGCAGATCGCCGCCATTACGCGTTAAAAAAAACCACAAAAATGACAAAAATCTTTCCCTTTGTTAGTAAACGCGATAACTTTTGCGCAAACCAATCAAAATACGCTTTTTGCAATTTTTTTTACCAAACATATGTAGCATAAAACAAATTGGCCGAAAATGTTAAAAAATTTTGATTTTTACATTTTTTTTGGGGGGAATTATATATAAAAAAATGTGAAAAATATTGTTATTTTTGCAAAATTGACGCTCTTTTTTTGTTTATAGCGCATGATCAAAAAATCGCACAGGTGATCAAATACCACCAAAAGAAAGCTCTGTTTGTGGGAAAAAAAGGACGTCAAATTCGTTTAGGTACAGCGTCGCACGACCGTGCAATTGTCCGTTAAAGTCACGCAGTGCCGAATTGAAAAATACCCCCTGGTCTTTCAGCAGCCAAATCCTCCGGGGCTTAAGTGGTTAAAGTTGCACAAGTGTGAAAGGGGTTTAAAATATAAAGTCCCCCAAAAGTACATTAAAAAAAGGAGAATAAAATGGTGGCTGCATTATTTTATGCAGCATAATATTTGCACACTGCATTTTTTCAGGTAAAAAATACACTAAAATTAGTTTTAGCGCGAACTAACAATAATATACCTTTTTGTTTGAGGGGCAAAAAATCTACCCAAATATCCGCATAGGCAACACTTTAAAATCCTTAACAGGCTATCAGTTTAGAGTTAAAAGTATAACTAAAGACAAAACCTTATTTTTAGTTTTGGATGAAGTGGAGATGGATTAGAACCCCTGACAGTTTTTATTGCTGTCTGTGCATAAGGAGATTCCCGATAAATAGATTCACCCTCTCTATTCCTCCTGTTTACTAATCATTGGAAGTAAAAGATAATCCTAGATTTTTGGTTGTTCCCATAGAAGTAATAGAGGGAAAATCTTCCAATGGGGACACTAGTTCTGGTGACCTGGGGGTCCCCACTGGATTCCCTTAATTCGCAGGGATTTCCTCTCACTTCCTGATTGGCTATGGGACAGGAAATTAAGTGAAATGTCAGAAATGCGGCACAGATGGCGAAAAAAAAAAAAAAAATCTAAGGGTTATAACCCTTCCTTACTCTATCCAAAATGAAAAAGTTTTGCCTATAGTTCTACTTTAACCATGAACTATGGGCCTAGAATGATTGATCTTACTCTGTGACGATATCTCTTATGATGTGTGGAACGATTGATGTTACATAAACGTGCTCATCCTACACTGCGCTTTTTTTTGGGTGTGTGTACGGGGATGATGGCCAGTGATTTCAATTTTTTTTTTAATTATTTTTTTTTATTTTATACCATTTTTTTACTTTACTGCCATTACAACGGGAGCTTGTTGGCCCCCATGCAATAGTATAGGCAGATGACTATTTCTCTTTAGAACCCCAGTGTCTCCCCTGCCCTCCAGTGCAACTGATCTTGCACAGATGGTGCTCGATTAGCTTCATCCTTGGCTACAGTACCTGAGGAACGACAGCTGTGACCCTGGAAGTGACGTAATATATGTTGCTTATAGGGTCATTTGTCACAGGAGGGATCAGGGAACAGATGTACCTCAAGTTCCTTCTACTTTAACCAGGGAAGCTGTTTCTTGAGGTCCTGAGCTCCCTGGTGGAACAAGAGACCACTGAAGATGCTGCCGCCAGGGTGGGGGGGTGCTTCTTTGAGAGCCCCATAAAAGTGATCTAAAAGCTCTGTACTTCCAACCACAGCTCACCTCTGCTCACCTCTGCACTGCCTTCCACAGCTCACCTCTGCACTGCCATCCACAGCTCACCTCTGCACTGCCATCCACAGCTCACCTCTGCACCGCCATCCACAGCTCACCTCTGCACTACCATCCACAGCTCACCTCTGTACTTCCAGCCACAGCTCACCTCTGCGCTTCCAACCACAGCTCACCTCTGCAATGCCATCCAAAGCTCACCTCTGCCTCCCCTGTAGACATCTCACTTCTGTACTTCTATCCACAGCTCCCCTCTGTACTTTCATCCACAGCTCACCCCTGCCTTACCAGTCCACAGCTCGCTCACCTCTGCACTGCCATCCACAGCTCACCTCTGCCTTCCCTGTAAACAGCTCACTTCTCTACTTCTATCCACAGCTCACCTCTGCCTCCCCTGAACAAAGCTCACCTATGCACTTTTATCCATAGCTGACCTCTTAACTTCTATCCACAGCTCACCTCTCCACTTCTATCCATAGCTCACCTCTGCCTCCCCTGTACACAGCTCACCTATGCATGCACTTCTATCCATAGCTAACCTCTGCACTTCTATCCATATCTGACCTCTGCACTTCTATCCATAGCTTACCTCTGCACTTCTATCCATAGCTGACCTCTGCAATCTATCCATAGCTGACCTCTGCACTTCTATCCATAGCTGACCTCTGCACTTCTATCCACAGTTAACATCTGCACTTCTTCTATCCACAGCTCACCTCTGCACTTCTTCTATCCACAGCTCACCTCTGCACTTCTTCTATCCACAGATAATCTCTGCACTTCTTCTATCAACAGCTCACCTCTGCTTCCCCTGTACACAGCTCACCTCTGCTTCCCCTGTACACAGCTCACCTCTGCCTCCCCTGTACCCAGCTCACCTCTGCTTCCCCTTTACACACAGCTCACCTCTGCTTCCCCTGTACACAGCTCACCTCTGCACTTCTATCCACAGCTCACCTCTGCCTCCCCTGTACACAGCTCACCTCTGCCTCCCCTGCACATAGCTCACCTCTGCCTCCCCTGTACACAGCTCACCTCTGCACTTCTAGCCACAGCTCCTCACCTCTGCATCCCCTGTACACAGCTCACCTTTGCCTCCCCTGTACACAGATCACCTTTGCCTCCCCTGTACACAGCTCACCTCTGCACTTCTATCCACAGCTCACCTTTGCCTCCCCTGTACACAGCTCACCTCTGCACTTCTATCCACAGCTTACTTCTGCCTCCTGCCTTCTGCCTTCTGTGTCTTGTTACCCTGAGTTTAGCTGGCTGTGTCCTTTATTGAAGGGTACCTGGGTATTCATGGTGATCAGCCAGTTATTATATTGTTTATGGCTGTATGAAATATATGTAGGATTTTGAAGGCAAGACGCTTAACCAGTTATGGACCAGAAGGATTTGCCCCCTTAATGACCAGGCCATTTTTTGTGATTTGGCACTGCATTATTTTAACAGAAAATAGCGCGGTCGTGCAACACTGTACCGAAAAAAAATTGATGTCCTTTGTTTCCCCACAAATAGAGCTTTCTTTAGGTGGTATTTGATCACCTCTGAAATTTTTATTTTTTGCGCTCTAAACAAAAAAAGAGCGACAATTCTGAAAAAAAACTAAATTTTTCCCATTCTGCTATATAACATTCCCCCAAAAATTTATTTTTCATCCTTTTAGGCCAAATTGTATTCTGCTACATGATTTGGTAAAAGAAAATTGCAATAAGCGTATTTTGATTGGTTTGCACAAAAGTTATCGTGTCTACAAACTAGGGGAAAGATTTATGTTATTTTTTTTTATTTATTTGTATTTTTACTAGTAATGGCGGCGATGTGCGATTTTTAGCCGGACTGCGACATTGCGGTGGACAGATCAGGCCCTTAACTGACATTTTTGACACTTTTGGGGGGACCAGTGACATTATTACTACAGTAATCAGTGCTAAAAATATGCACTGTTACTGTAATAATGACATTGGCAGGGAAGGGGTTAACACAGTGGTGATCAAAGGGTTAAGTGTGAGCCTAGGGGAGTGTTTTCTAACTGTATGGGGGATGGGCTTGTGAAATGATCATAGAGACCTTTGATCCTATATAGAAGGATCACAGGCACACTGTGATCATTTCAGAGAGAAGAACTGTCAGCTGTTTGTACAACAGCTGACTGTCCTTCTCTATCAGCAAGGAGCGATCGCGGGTGCTCGGCGGCAATCGCCGCTGCCAATCCCGTGGAGCAGCATCCCCGCTGCCTAGTGGGGGAGAGAGCACACTGCCGCCGGTGCGCGCCCCCTAGCACCACTCGTGCGACCGACGTACCCCTACGTCGTTTCACGCAGCCGAGCCAGCCTGTAAAACTGCTGTGGGTGGTCGACAAGTGGTTAATGTGTTTTTCTTTTTTTTTGGTCTTATTTTAGTGTTTGGTGTATTTATATTGTATTTTTTGTGCATAAGATTTAGAGTTTAACCACTTCCTGCCCGCCCGCCGTCAAATGACGGCAGAGCGGTGCATATATTGTTCTGGGGCGCCGTCATATGACGGTGCCCCAGAACTGCCTCTTTCTTGCCCCCCCAGGGGCACACAGAGCAGCGATCGTGGCCGCGCCATGTTGCTAGGACACGGCGCGACCCCAATCCCAGTAAAGAGTCAATGACATGACTCTTTGCCCATGTGATCAGCTGTGTCCAATCACAGCCGGTCACATGCAAATGAGGAAGTGCGGTTATTCGGTCCGATCAGCGGCTCCTCCTCATGGGGGAGACATAGACATATAATCAGGGCACTGATCATCAGTGCCCTGATTACACAAATGTGAAATTAGGTGCCAATCAGTGCCCGCCATCAGTGCCCGCCATCAGTGCCCATAGTGCTGCCAGTCAGTGCCCATCAGTGCCTGCTCATCTAGACACTGACTGGCAGCACTATGGGCACTGATTGTGGGCACTGATGGTGCTGCCCATCAGTGTCCATAAGTGCCGACCGTCAGTGCCGCCTCTCAGTGCCCATCAGTGCCACCTGTCAGTGCCCATCAGTGCCGCCTGTCAGTGCTCATCAGTGCCGCCTGTCCGTGCCACCTATCAGTGCCCATCAGTGCGGCATATTAGTACCTCCTAATCAGTGCCACCTCATCAGTGCCCATAAGTGCCACCTCATTAGTGCCCATCAGTGCAGTCTATCAGTGCCCATCAGCGCCGCCTCATCAGCGCACATCAGTGAAGGAGAAAAATTATTTATTTTCAACATTTACTCACAGAAAATAAGAAAAACTTTTTTTTTTCAAAATTTTCTGTCTTTTTTCTTTTTTTTGTAAGAAATAAAAAACCCAGTGGTGATTAAATACCACCGAAAGAAAGCTCTATTTGTGTGAAAAAAATTATAAAAATTACATATGGGTACAGTGCAGCATGACCGCGCAATTGTCATTCAAAATGTGAGAGCGCTGAAAGCTGAAAATTGGGCTGGGCAGGAAGGGGGTGACAGTGCATTGTAGGCAAGTGGTTAAAGCGGAGTTCCACCTAAAACAAAAAAAAATACATAAAAATACCCCCGGGACAGTCAGGGCTAGTGCATTCCACAATGGATAGCCTCTGAACTGTCCCGGGTTGCACTTACCTTTTAGAAGAAATACTTACCTTGAAAATGTCTTGTCCAGCGCTGCCATCTCAGGTGTGGGCAGCTGAACCCAGCGCCATCCTCTTCTGCATCCTCTTCCGTCCTCTTCCATCCCACGATGCACTGCACCGGCCCCGCCGTCACTTCCAGGGCTGCAGCGTCATCCCTGCACAGCTTCTGGGCATGCCCAGAAGCTGTTTAGCAAGGTATGACGGCGCCTGCACCGGAACTGACGTCGGGGCTGGTGCAGGCGCATTGATTCCTGGGAGCGATCACATTCAGCTCCCAGGAATCATTGCAAGCCAGGAAGTGACGACTTGCCAAGGCCGCCGAGGGAGGAAGAGGAAGTAAGGTAAGTATATTATCTTCTAAAACAAGGTAAGTAAAAAAAAAAAAAAAAATAGCGATTATCCATTTGTTTTTCAGGTGACCCGGAGCAAGAAGATGGATCAAAGGTACATTTTAGGGTGGAACTCCACTTTAAGATGTAATTTGGATAATTGTATTTCTGTAAGGTTCATTATATTGACATTTAATTGTAACTGAGAGATTGATTGCATGATTTATGATTTTGTAAAAGAAATGTCTAAAAACAAATACAAATTATTGAAAGGAGAAACATTGAACTGCAGTTTCCACTGCTTTGACCAATCGTCCAGCAATGCCAAATCATGTTCCATGTTAAAGGCACCTCATGGGATATCGACCATATTACAAACCTTTGTATCATCAGCAAGAAACCTTGCTCAACAAATCTTTACTTATATCACTTACATATGGATTAAATAGAACACCTTGTGGTACACCACTTGTGACTGGTCTCTGTTCCAAGTGAACCCCATTTACAACCAAACTCTGGTACCTATTATTTAGCCAACTGCATATCCACTGAACCACCCAAAGGCTAGGTCCTAGCTTGTACAACTTTTGTATTAGATCTATATGTGGAACTTTATCAAATGACTTGCTGAAATCAAGATACATGCTATGTCCACAGCACCACCCTGGTCCAAAGCAATGGTGATATAGTAAAAAAAATGTAACCAGATTAGTTAGACATGATCTGCCCTCAGTAAAGCCATGCTGCTTTGGTTCAAACAAGTTGTGTACCGTTGATTTTCAATCCACAGCTCACTTCTACAACCCACCTTCCACAACTCCCTTCTGCACTTCCATCCACAACTCACCTCTGCACCCCCAGTCCACAACTCACTTCCACACTTCCATCCACAACTCACCTCTGCACCCCCAGTCCACAACTCACTTCTGTACTTCCATCCACAACTCACCTCTGCACCCCCCTGTACACAGCTCACCTCTGCACTTCTATCCACAGCTCACCTCTGCACTTCTATCCACAGCTCACCTCTGCACTTCTTTTATCTACAGCTCACCTCTGCACTTCTATCCACAGCTCACCTCTGCACTTCTATCCATAGCTCACCTCTGCACTTCTATCCATAGCTCACCTCTGCACTTCTATCCATAGCTCACCTCTGCACTTCTTCTATCCACAGCTCACCTCTGCATTTATTCTATCTACAGCTCACCTCTGCATTTCTTCTATCTATAGCTCACCTCTGCCTCCCCTGTACACAGCTCACTTCTGCACTTCCATCCACAACTCTCCTCTGCACCCCCAGTCCACAATTCACTTCTGCACCCCCAGTCCACAACTCACTTATGCACCTCCATCCACAACTCACCTCTGCACCTCCAGTCCTCAACTCATTTCTGCACACCTGTTTTCCACCATCAACACAGTGGGGGAGATTTACAAAAACTGGTGCACATAGAATCTGGTGCAGCTGTGCATAGTAACCAATCAGCTTCTAACTTCAGCCTTTGCCATTAAGCTTTGACAATAAAACCTGAAAGCTGTTTGGTTATTATGCACAGCTGCATCAGATTCTGTGTGCACAGTTTTAGTAAATCTCTCAGTCAGTGTTGATGGGGGGAATCCCTCCAGCTGAGCCATTGTGTTCTCCCGACAAGGGGGCAAGAGGAGCCGCCTGCACTGGGAAAACATAGAGATTACTGCTAGCAGCTATAACCGCCACAAGTTATAATCACATGTAAAATCAGACAGACTGGCTGTACACAAATTGATTGATCAATCAGCTTGGGTACATTCGGCCTACCCAAGATGGTTCAAATCTTGGCTGGTTCAGCAGGGATTCGAAACGTCTATGGCCAACTTAAGGAAGCTGCCATTGATGACCCCCTACATTCAATACTAGTTTCCTAAGAGAATAAAGAAGTCTCCATTCCTGACCTCCTATATAAAACATTACTTTCCTGTGAAGAATAAGCAGACCCCCATTGCTTACCTCCTACCTAGAATACTAGTTCCCTGAGAAGAATATAAGACATATTCAGAAAGCAGTAGCTCGTTACAGGAATAGTTGGGGTAACAGTAGGCCAGAAACATCAGCAGAGGGGTCCCGTGATATACTGTTTATAATCAGGTTCAATGACCTACATTGGGCCATTAAGATCTGTTCTTAGTCGGGTATGCCCAGAAAAGACAAGGGTAGTTTTCAGACAGGCAAACAACATTAAGAACATGATTGTTCCTAGTCGGATTCATAATGAACAACGACAGGTTAAAGACATTCTTATGTTCCTTAATTTGATAGGATCATCTAAATGTAAACTGAGCAGGTGCAAGACCTGTAAGTTTTTGTGTCATGGGAAAAATACTTTTTACTAAGAGGGATGGACTGACCTTTAAAATCCAACAATTAATTTGCTGTAGTACCCAATTTGTGGTTTACAGACCAAGGTGCCCATGTGGCTTTCTCTACGTAGGCAGAATGGTGCGAACCATGCAAACCAGGTTTGGTGAGCACCGTCGCTTCATAGAGCAGAAAAAGGATAAACACAGTATCCCTCTGCATTTCTATCAGGTTCATGGAGGTAGCAGGGCCTAGAGCTCTTCGGCATTGAAGCCATACCCATGTCACTCCCTGAAGGGGAGAGGTTCTCCTGGTTATGTATGTGGGAGACGTTTTGGATATTTACGCTTAACACCATGTCCCCTGAGGGGTTAAATGAGAAATTAGAGGCCAGTACTATAATTTAAGTTATTTTAGGTGCATAAGTTGTTCTTTTTGATTGTAGTTAGAAAACTTGTTTTTACAGTAGAATTCCCATAGATATCTTTACCCTACCAATCACTGCATATCTAAATAGGTAGAGTAGATTATTGAGTGGGTGTAGGGTGAATTACATTAAGTATTAATGATAATATGGCCCATCAGCCAGGGTCTTAAAATATGTACACATCGTGGTCCTCTATTGATGCGAGTCACCATATAGAATTATCCCTATATACTCCTCACATTTTGAACTTTATGATAAGATCAGTAATTTTTTGGGGGGCCCTAATGTAATGGAAGCCCGAATGCCTCAAGTTTAGGGGTACAGAATGTATGAGATATATGTATATATATATATATATATATATATATATATATATATATATATAATAACAAACTAAAGAAGGTGTGTATAGCAGGGCTGGCCCTACCATGGGTCCCGCTGGGTCCATTGGACCCAGGCAGCACTTGGAGAGGGGCAGCAAAATAACTTCCAATATTTTTTTTTCTTGTGTGTTATCCATTTGCGGCGTGTTACGGGCGGCATTTCCCCATCTCATACCGTTGCCCGTAGCGCAAACTGATGAGAATGAGGAGGCAGAGGGTCTCCTCCTGGGAACATCCCTCGCGTGATTGGGGTGTGAGCATTGACATCAGACATCAGCGCACTCCATCTCATGCAGGGCAGGCTGGATCTTCTAGGGCTGTGGCTGCAGCAGACACAGGAGTGACAGAAGGACTGAGGACAGACAGTGGATGTTTGGTGGACCGGTCCGGTGGTGAGTTATGGAAGAAGATAACAGTATATATAATATTTTCTACATTTTATATTTATATAAAATAATGGATGTGGGGGCCTTTTGGTCTGTGTGATTTTTTTTTGGGGGGGGGGGGGCAGCATTTCATTCTTGGACCCAGGCACCACAATGTCTTGGGCCAGCCCTGGTGTATAGTAAAGCCTTTTATTATATATATCTACAGTACATTGCTGAGCCTGTAGCTGCCACTCTGTCACAGTAAATCTACAGTGACTTGAGCAGCAAACAGTTAAGAAGGGGCTCTAATTCAGGGGTAGGCAACCTAGGAGAAGTAAAAGGTCACTGGGCACAGTGTCGCCTCCTAACACCTGATTTAAACCTCTAATTGCCATGCTACTGTGTCGCAATCCTGTACATTGCACCGCATTTAAATCAGGTGGTGAGGAGGCAACATATCGCCTCCTCACCACCTGTCAAACACACTCGGATCGCTTTTCAGAGGAGCAGCTGTGCCTGCTGCACTTGTGAATAAGCTCTTAGTTACACCTAAAGTTAGCTGCAGTAAAACCCTCCGGTTGAGTAGTGGTTTTGCCGCCCCCAATCCCCATCTCCTTTAGCTGCTGAGACAGAAGCCAAAGGTGTACACATGCCAGAGCAGTATTAAACCCCCTGTTGCTTTTGGTGGGTGCTACCACCTGCCAATTGCAACCCATTAAAGTAAATGGGGCCACTCTGCAAGTGCCCAGAGACTGTATGCTTCTGTGGAGTCAAAGGGGTTAAAGCAGGTGAGAAAGCAACACAACGCTGCCTGCTTTAACCCCTTGTTTGTTGTACTACATAAGGTTGGAGGGCAGTTGCAGAGAGGCCTCATTCACTTGAATGGGTCATGCTTAGCACATGCTACACCCACCAAGCATGACAGGGCATATAACTCCTGCTGTGGCTGTGAAATGTGTACATCCCTGGCCACTGCAGCTAAAGGGGGTGCGGTTGGGGCGGGGGTGGTAAAAACACATCTTAATAATGGGGTTTTACCACATACTAACATTTTAATGTAAATTAACCCTTACTGCTCTGAGCCCCCTATGAGGCTGCTTTCACACTGATGCAGTTTTCTGCGGGGTGCAGCCCAGTGCATCTGTGACTTTCCTGTGATTTCTATTATAGCCTGCAGGTGTGGTGCACTGAAACTCCTGCATTCATAAAGTGCACCAAACCTGCAGGATATAATATAGGTCTATGGCTAAGCGCAGCAAACCCACAGGGAAGCTGCAGATATACTGCACTGCACCCGCAGTGGGGGTAAACCGTAGCACATCAGTGTGAAAGCAACCTTATATTATTATGCCCAGTGTATTGCTTCACACTGACCTGAATATCTCTTCCTTCCTGCTGCTGGCACCACTCTGTAGACCGCTAGCCCGGATAAGAGGTGGAGTGCAGTTGGTATCACTCTGCATGGGGCAGGAGCCAGAACTACATTGGCTTATGCGGCTCTTGCTCCCTACTACAGCTCCAACTTTACAAGTAGTCCCTATGCATTGCACTCTGTTTGATGCTCTGGGATTTTGGGTCAGCAATCCCAGACCGAAATCTACCAGTCACCTGGACCCAATCTACAGGTTGCTGGCCCCTGCTCTACTTTTACCATCATTAGTGCTACATGTGGAGCCTTGCTTGTGGTGAGTATAAGGCAATGGTCTGCACAGCCATGATAATACTGACAGGTGATCTACAGACTTCCAGGTAGAAGCACAGCTGTATTCATTTGTTACCGGTGATGTTTTGCAAACTTTTAGGTAGCAGCACATCTTGGATAATACATAACAGGTGATTTTCTGCAGACTTCCAGGTATTTAAATAACAATGACAATTTAGGCAGCACTTTTTTTATTGTACATGTACACGAGTCCCTGCCCTTAAGGAGCTTACACTATAAAGTCCAGGTAGCAGCACATCTGTAATAATACATGACGTGATATTCTGCAGATTTCCAGATAACAGCATGTCTGTGATAATACATAATAGGCAAGAATATGCAGACCTCCAGGTGGTAGTAGATAAACAGTTTTGCATTACATACAATTGGTTTGTAATGAAAGGTTACATAGAATATACTGGGAAGAGGTGAGATTAGTTTCAGGTGGAGTGGATTGCATAAAGTGGCCTGTGTAATGTTCAGTTGTGAATTCTCAGCTTTGAAGAATATGTAAACCCAACATTTAATTTTCCTGATATGTGCCTGCTGTACCATGTACTTGTATGAATAAATCTCCTGTTTTCTTTGTATTGCTTCCTTTATGTGAAATCTCTGGTGTTCCTGCCAGTCCCTCTGGCACCCGTCCACTGATTCTTCTAGCTGCAGGGATGGTCCCCCTCAGGTCAGGCCCCTGGACACAGATCTGTACTCACTGTATGCAGAATCAGATCCTTCCAGTGTCTCCCTTCCAGTCAGCTCTACAGGACCTCCAGGTTCAGTTCCTCTCCAGCTCTTTAGGCCCTCAAGTCAACCACCTTAGGCAGCATGGCAACTTCTACAGAGGAGGAGGCAGCCACCCCCTTTCCCTCCGGGACTCCGCTATCCAGCGGAAAGACCCCAAGCACATGTGCTCTTGGCAGTTATACAGTATCTCAGCATGCACCGAGGAACTTTCTTCTGCCAGTCACAAGGGCTGTAAAAAAATGCATGTGCACTTATTTGTCAGGTTTCCTCTCACTATCCTATATGCCTCCATATTGGACCAGTGAGTAACACTTCAGACAAACTGAGCTGCACCTGAGCACCATGAGCAGACCTAACTAGCAGATCCTGCTCTATGGTAGGCAGAGAACAATATAGATTTACCTGCAATCCTTCTGGTAGGCAGAAAGGATCCAAAACTATACTCTATATCTCTCTCTCTCTCTCTATCACCTACCTAGGAGGGTACTACATCCACCGCCCCCCGCCAAACTGAGCCATGTCCTCACTGGCTCTGGACATCCACCCCTACAAAAATGCCTATACAAAAATTTACACAGAGAATCCCACAAACTTGGAAAAGGGGAAAAGGTGGAAAATGGAAAAATATATGTACAGGGCTATGGGGCATACCCCATATGTGGCCAGTAGATACAATAAATAGTGTGAAAAAAATAAAAAATATATATAAATAGCAGGATTGCAAGTAAATTAATCTATATTGTTTTCTGTCTACCAGAAAGCAGAACCTGTTAGTGATAGGAACTGAACCCAGATGTCCTGTGAAGCTGACTAAAAGTAGAGACACTGGAGGATCTGATTCTGCAGTACAGTGAGTACAGATCTGTGTCAAGGGGCCTGACCTGAGGGGGGCCACCCCTGCAGCTAGAAGAGTCAGTGGATGGGTGTCAGTAAAGGGGATGCTAGTGAGTGTCCTGAAGAGAATATAGTTCACCAAGTCTACTACTGTAGAGAAAGAACAAGGAGACTTAACCCTTTCCATACACGTGGCAGTATGGATTAAGCAGTGCAGCTGCTTCCACACGCAACCTGGTGAGGCCAAGTGAGAGTTGTCCTTATCCATTGTGAATAGTTACAGTTAGAATATCCCACTATTGCATTCTCCCATCCAAGTTCCAAAATAAACACAAAAAAAAAAATACCTGTGGACTTTTTATTGAGTGACGAGCCACCAGGAGTAAAGAGGGATGTGTGAACTGTACCCTAGGTGACTGTGTGCTGGTAAACAAAGGAGGCCCAACAAGTCATCATACAGCAAGCCCTACGGGGACAGTGCTACATTAGTATCAAAGAGACTCTTCAGGCATCCTAGCCCCTTTCTAACACTTTCCAACAGCTATAACCAATTCTTCAGGCTTGTTTTTTATCTCAAACTTCCAGCTGAAACAAGAACTTGGCACACCTCAGTAGTAGTGATCAAGATGAGGTATGCAAACGATCTTGCCTTAAGGACTCAGGATATTGAGGGCCCAGGCTTGGCCTTTTCGATCTGGGCGGATGTGTAGCAGTCAGAGGAGTAGGGGACCGTAATGCAGAATTCAAGTACGGTACAGCAGACAGTGAGGCTGAAGCAGATACCGGCTTTATTAACCAACAGAGTATAATGCCCGGAGAATGATGTTAACAGTAATAACCGATTACATAGGTTTACAGCAAAGTTAACTGCAACGTGATACTTAAAATGGCGCTCCCGCCAACGCACACACAGAAATGCAGGCTACTCTGCTATATGATCCTATCTGATTCCCGATAACCGGGACACGTTTCTGCAACGCTCTGTCTACATAAACCTGCTCTATGCCCTGCCACAGGTTAGCACCGGTGCACACTCACAGTTCTGTAGGTACAGCTGCTTTATCTCAGTCTCTATGATGGTGGATGCAGTCAGGTCTCTGGATCTGTCCCTTGCTGTCTGTAGCTACAGTCTCTTATGCACTGGTCTGGGTTTCTTTGCAGGTTGTTTATCTTGTTCTGTCACGTGGAGGTCACTGCAGTCTGGCCCCTTGCTCTGTAACTTGCTTGAGGTGCTCTGGGATGTTCTCTCCTCTCTTTCTCTGGTTCTCAGCTGCAGTCCGTAGTACCACAGTTCATCTCTGTCTCCTCTGGCAAGATCCTGTTGCTCTGTCCCTGGATTATACAGTCTATATGCCCTCTCAAGGCCACAGCATGCAGTACCTTTCCTCAGCTCAGCACAGCCATAGAGAGACGAACACCACACTGACCCAGGAACTTCCTGCTCCCCCCTCCTTTCCAGAAAGATCCCTTCACTTTAAAAACAACAACAGTGACATCTTGTGGCTGGAAGATGCATGACAGTCTGTGGGAATTTCTCAATAGAAGTACAGTGTAATGGAGTTTAGTCATTTAAGGGGCTGACCCCCTACATGCCTCCCCACTTAACGATGGTCGTCCTCGGCCATCCTATATAGTCCATGGGGAAGAAAGTGTTTATTACATTTTCTAACAGCAGCACAAGATTGTCCACAACACATACAGGTGGACCAAACGAACTGATCAGCATTGTACCTGTTTGGTGGAACCCCTGCAGTAGACCTCTTGGATCTCCGGAGGTCTTGACTATCTGTTGTAAGGGACTGACTTTCCTCATTGGGAGCTGCCAACCTGGGTTCCTCCTCATTGCGAGCCGGTGGTGGTTCTGTAGCATAAGCTTCATCCCCTGTGGCCTGGGGACCTTCCGTAGTGTCAGGAACAATCCACCAGTCTTCATCATTGTTTTCATTGGAGATAATGAGTTCTGAGGACGGGACAGGAAGTGTTGTCTCTTCAGCAGGTTTGGGATCTTCAGACCGACATGGCCGTAACATATTCCTATGTAGGATCCTTGAGGCAAACTCCTCATTTTCCACCCGTACTTCGTAGACCGGGCCATCGGGGTACACTCTCCTGATCACTTTGTAAGGTTGTACCTCCCAACGCTCACTCAACTTGCCTCTGGGACGTTTCTCCCGCACCAGTACCCGGTCTCCAGGTTGCAGCGGAACCTCCTGGAGGGGAGGACGGTCATTATGAGTTCTCTCTTGCAAACGATGGCCTGCTAACCGACGGATGGTCTGGAGCCGCTGACGGTGTTCTTTCACCCATGAGGTGGTCGATCGTTCTGTTAAGTCCTGTGGTTGTTCTAAATTCAGTTCAACAATTTCCCGGCCAGCTCTGCCGAACAATAGCATGTACGGAGTATACCCGGTTGGGTTGTGAACCCGATTATTGTAAGCCCAGACTAATTCACGGAGGTAGTCTGGCCAGTGCATCCTTTTGTCTTCCTCTAATGTCCTCAACATCTGAAGCAGGGTCCGGTTGAAGCGCTCGCAGGCCCCATTCCCTTGGGGATGATATGGAGTTGTCCTGGATTTTTCAATGCTATACAGTCGATGTAGCTCCTCCATCACTTTCCCTTGAAAGCACGCTCCTTGATCTGAATGGATTTGCTTCGGACACCCGTAGACTCGGATGAAATCTTGACAGATGGCCCGAGCTGCAGACTCGAGTTGGGGTGACCACTGCAAATTTAGAGAAGTGGTCAATCATGACCAGGCAGTATTGTGGACCTCTGGCGGATTGTCCCACGAGAAGATAATCTATCATCAATACTTCCAGCGGTTCTTTGGTCTGTATGGACTGCATGGGTGCCCTCTGTTCGGTGCTTTTGGTGAGTTCACACATTCGACACTGCCGGCAGACTTCCTCAACCGTGGCCTCCAGTCGTGGACAATATACATAGCGTTGCAGCCACTGGAAGGTCTTAACTGGCCCAAAGTGAGCTCCAAATTCATGAGCCTCCTTGGCTACCTCTCGTGCCATGCTTCTGGGTATAACTACCTGCCACCTTGCCTCTATATCAGCAGGCTGCTGCCACTTGCGGTACAAAACAGCTCCATGAAATTCCAGTCTATCCCATTGGTGTAGAGTGGACTTCATCTCGGCATCAAGCTCAGTCCTTTCTTCTCTGTCAGGTTTTCTTCACTGGGACACCCAACCTTTCATCTGCCGCAGTCCGACATCTTCATCCTGTATTCGGCCCCATTCTTCATTGGTTCTTCCTAATGCCTTGGGTAGCACTCGGGCCTCCCCACTTGTCTGTGCTGCAACTGCTGGAGGTGTGAACCTGCGGAAGTCTGGAGTTTCATCCTCTTCTTTTTGTTCATCCAGATCCCGTACTGGAGTCTCAAAAGTAACCCTCGACAGACCATCGGCATTAGTGTTCTCTGTAGCAGAGCGGTAGCGGATCGAGAAGTCATACTTGGCAAGGCGAGTTGCCCAACGCTGCTCCAGGGCTCCCAGCTTGGCAGTATCCAGATGGGCCAGGGGGTTGTTATCGGTCTGTACAAAGATCTTAGCCCCTGTCAGGTAGCCCGCAAATTTTTCTGTCATGGCCCACACCAGGGCAAGTAGCTCCAGCCGGAAGGAACTATAGTTATGAGGGTTTCGCTCTGTATCCCGCAACGACCAACTGGCATAAGCGATAACTCTTTCACGTCCTTCTTGTACCTGTTACAGTATCGCCCCAAGTCCATAGAGGCTGCCATCAGTCGATAAGAGGAATGGTTTGTCAAAGCCAGCATAAGCCAAGATGGGGGCCGATGTCAGGGTTTCTTTCAGGGCCTGGAAGGCCTCTTCCTGCTTCTGTCCCCAGGGGACACTTTGACCCTTGGGCCTCCCAGCTGTTCCTCTCTGCAGCTCATTCAGAGGGCCCGCTATCTTTGCGTAGTCTTTGATGAATCGCCGGTAATATCCGGTCAGACCGAGGAAAGCCTTCAACTCCCGCAGTGTTCTGGGCGCTGGCCATTGTTGTATTGCAGCCATTTTGTCTTGAGATGGCAGCACCCCATCTTGGGACACCGTATGGCCTAGGTACTCTATCTTCCTCTTGAAGAGTTGACACTTCTTTGGCTTTATCTTCAGGCCATGGGATCGCAACCGCTTGAGTACCTGTCCTAGTCGGTCTAGGTGTTCTTGAAAAGTAGCGGAGTATACAATGATATCATCCAAGTATATCAAGGTTGCTTCAAAATTCAGGTCTCCCAGACACTTCTCCATCAGCCTCTGGAAGGTGCTCGGGGCATTGGATAGCCTGAATGGCATTCTGTTAAATTTGAATAGTCCCATGGGGAGTATGAATGCAGTCTTGGCCCGGTCCTTCTCGGCCACCGATACTTGCCAGTACCCGCTTGCTAGATCCAGGGTGGAGAAGTATTTAGCCCGCCCTAGGGCTGTCAGGGACTCCTCGATGCGTGGCAGAGGGTATGAGTCTCGTGTGGTGCATGCATTCAACCGCCGATAATCCACACAAAATCGAATAGTGCCGTCCTTCTTCTTGGCAAGCACCACTGGGGCTGCCCAAGGACTTTGACTACCTCGTACCACTCCTGAATCTATCATCTGTTTCAACAATGTCATAACTTCCTGGTACAACTTGGGTGGAATCTGTCGATACCTCTCCCGGATTGGGGCAGCGTCCCCGGTCGGTATCTCATGTGTGATAGCATCTGTGCAGCCAAAATCATCGGCATGGCGGGCAAACGCAGCCTGATTCTCCCACAGCATGGCTTCAACCGCCCGCAAACGGTCTGGACCGAGATTCTTCACATCTATCTCCATTTGGTCCACAATGGTTCTCCCATTCCATTCTGGGGTCGGAGCCTCTTCGGGTCTGGCAGTAACTGCCAGTGTCCATGCAGCATTGCCTATTGGAGCTAGAGTCACTTCTTCCCGACTTAGCACTTCTCCCCGATGTAAGTACACACGGGCCAGTTCTACTCCAGGCGCCAAAGCGACTTCCAGATGTCCCACATTCACAGCTCTTATGGGTACTCGTCCATTCTGGACCAGTGCCAGTGTCCGGGCCACTAGGGCATCCTGACCCCCTGGTTCGATGATCACCTCCATACCTTCAAGGTTGCGGAAGGTTCCCACAGGCAGTGTCAGTATAGTCTCCCGACCAGGAGGAAGACTGAGGGTAGCCTTTCCCGGCACTCGGATAGTTCCCACGGACTGGTGTACTGGGACACTCTTCTGTGTCCCACAGAACCGGATCAACCGTTGGAAAGCTTTTTGCGTGGGTTTGTGTGGGGTGGCTTGCTTCCAATAGCCAGGTCCCCGTTTAGTGAACATGATCTGATCCAACTCTCGTAGAATATTCATGCCCATTATCACCGGTACATCCTCCTTGAACGTCTCGGGGACCAGCAGAATGCCTTTTCTTCCCACTTCCTGTCCACACAGCCGTACGTTCATCTAGACAACTCCCGTGACCGGAATTTGCTGATGGTTCTCAGCTGTAATTCGGACCAATGTCTCTCGTTCTGGCTTAGCCAGTGCTTGGAAGTAACGATTGAAGTATGACTCAGGCATGGTCGTCACCTGTGATCCGGTATCTACTAAGCAGTTGACTGGGATTCCTTCAAATTCAGCTTGTATGACGGGGCACCCTGCGACCAGGTGTTCAGAGCTGTGCTGGGTGTCTTGACTCTCCACCTCCCCCGCAGTACGCCCCACTACTGCGGGGGCCGGTAGTTTAACGCCGGCTCTGAGCGTCTAGATAGATCACTCCGACACTCTCTGGCGAAGTGTCCTTCTTCTCCGCACCGCCAGCACTGTGTCCCTGGACGATAGTCTCTCCGTCTGCGTGCGGGAGGCGCCCTGGCTGGCCTTGTTGGAAGATATTGAGGAACTTGGTGTGACGGTGAACTCGGGTAAGGATGCTGTGGTGTAGGAACCAGTGGGGCAATCTGATAGGGCGGTTGTTGGGCCGGATAGGCAGCCCCAGGGGAATAGCTTGACTCCATTCGCCTTTCCATTTGTGTCAATTTTTCGTGCATAGCACTCAGGGAGCTTTGCAGGTCTTGTACCACTTTAACTAGGACCTCTTCCTTCCCCACAACCCCAAAGGGTGTGGCGGTCTGGGTCCATATCACTCCGGAGGCATAACTTTCTTCTTTATTGCGTGCCACAGCCTCCGCCAATATTTGCCGAAAGTTCAGAGTAGGGTCCACCCTGACTCGCTCCCGCAGAACCTGTCTCAGGGGAGAGCTGAAGAGTCCCAGAATAAACTTTTCCCTCAATATTCGGTCGGCAGATCCCATGCCAGATACTCCGTCTGCCTCCTTTTTGTGTACCTCAGCCAATACTTCTTGTAGAGCCATCGCATATTGTGAGACCCCTTCATTTTCTTGCTGAACCCGGTAGAAGAATTTCGCCCGGAGGTGGCCTGCACTAGCTGTTTCACTGTATATTTCTTCCAGAAATCGCACAATCTCTTGCAAGGTGCTGCCTGTGGCTTCTGATTGTAGAAACACATTCTTTTGGGCCTCACCCTCCAGGGCAGCCAAAGCAATTTCTATCTGTAACTCTGGGCTGACATTGTAAATTCTTGCAGCGCTCTGTAATCTTGTCACCCAGTCTGACAGTGACATGTTCTTGCCATCAAATTTTGGCAGCAAGTTAAACAGCATGCCCATAGGGAGGGCCCTTGCAGGGGTTCCACCATTGCCTGAGGTACTCACATTAGCATCATGCACATTTCCTTCAGCAGCCTCCATCTCTGTAACCGTACCCTGCTCGCAGCGCCACTTGTAGCGGTCAGAGGAGTAGGGGACTGCAATGCAGAATTCAAGTACGGTACAGCAGACAGAGAGGCTGAAGCAGATACCGGCTTTATTAACCAACAGAGTATAATGGCTGGAGAATGATGTTCACAGTAATAACAGATTACATAGGTTTACAGCAAAGTTAACTGCAACGTGATACTTAAAATGGCGCTCCCGCCAACGCACACACAGAAATACAGGCTACTCTGCTATATGATCCTATCTGATTCCCACTAACCGGGACACGTTGCTGCAACGCTCTGTCTACAGAAACCTGCTCTATGCCCTGCCACAGGTTAGAACCGGTGCACACTCACAGTTCTGTAGGTACAGCTGCTTTATCTCAGTCTCTGTGATCGTGGATGCAGTCAGGTCTCTGGATCTGTCCCTTGCTGTCTGTAGCTGCAGTCTCTTATGCACTGGTCTGGGTTTCTTTGCAGGTTGTTTATCTTGTTCTGTCACGTGGAGGTCACTGCAGTCTGGCCCCTTGCTCTGTAACTTGCTTGAGGTGCTCTGGCATGTTCTCTCCTCTCTTTCTCTGGTTCTCAGCTGCAGTCCGTAGTACCACAGTTCAGCTCTGTCTCCTCTGGCAAGATCCTGTTGCTCTGTCCCTGGATTATACAGTCTATATGCCCTCTCAAGGCCACAGCATGCAGTACCTTTCCTCAGCTCAGCACAGCCATAGAGAGACGAACACCACACTGACCCAGGAACTTCCTGCTCCCCCCTCCTTTCCAGAAAGATCCCTTCACTTAAAAAACAACAACAGTGACATCTTGTGGCTGAAAGATGCATGACAGTCTGTGGGAATTTCTCAATAGAAGTACAGTGTAATGGAGTTTAGTCATTCAAGGGGCTGACCCCCTACAGATGACTTCAGCTTAGTCAATATAGATGAACCACCACAGTTGGCCTTGAGTGATAGGAAGGTGTCCCAAAAAGAGGCTTGGACTGGTCCCTATGTGGCTTGGGGACATACAGGAAGTCCCAAACAGCTTCTTCACACCAGGCCCCTGTCTTGCGCTCGATTTCTTCCATTATCTCCCAAGGAACATATGGATAATCGTATCCATACTCCATGGCCACCTTCCTCTGAACAAGGCGTTGGAAACGTGAGAACATAGTGAGCTTTTGCCTGTCTCCTCTCCCAGGTGGGTTGTAAAGGGTCTTCACTTTCTGGATCAGATGAGAGAATGCGTCATTCTGTGCCTGAGCCCGGGCATAGGTTCAAGGTGGGGATCGATCTGGGACCCTAGTGGCAAAGGCCTCACAGAACTCCAAGTTCCTTGGGCACTGCATTCGAATGACTGCTGCCTTCAATGAGGGAACTTGATTCATCAATTCCCTCTTCCAGGGACCCGTAGCGATACTGGAAACTGGGGGACCCCTCATCAATGGCCCCTACCTCCCCTTCACTGGATGAACTGGAGGACTTCAACTTCTGGTGTAACTGTTACCAATGCACCTCGCGACCGATGCTCAGCTCTTACAACTTGTGTGCATTGCACCTCTGAGATGTGGGTCTCCTTGGTTAGGCATATGGTTGTGCAGCTTTGCATCACTGGTCCTGGCCCCAGCAGTACTCTCGGCACTCCCCGTCCTCTCCTAAAAGGGATAACCACTATGGGTGTTAGCAGTTCTGAAGTGGATCCTACTTCCCAGTTCACATACAATCTTCTGGGCTGGCAATCACTCCTCTCTATCTTCACCAGCATGTCACCGCAATGCCCACACTAACCCCACGCTTGCAGCCGCATGGACACATTCAGGCATCTGCTACATACCAGTCCAAGATGCTGCGTGTCCCCTCCGCTGCACAAGGCCAAACTTCCCTTGGGCATCAATCGGACCCCTGTGTCCAACAGGTTCGGATTCTGCAATTTAGTCTACTCTGCAGGTTCTCCGCCAGCATGTGGGATAGCCCCTGCGCTCCGGCTCACTCGGGCATCCACCATCTTGCTCCTCCACACATGCACACACCATCTTGCTCCTCAGCTACACCCGATGGCAGAAGTGACATCTCAGTTCCCTTCCTCCACTCTGATTGGTGGCCCACGGACGGCAAGTCCACCCACCGCCCCAGACTAGCTTACTCTCTGGTGGTGGCTCCTCCTGCAAGGCAGATCTCTTGAGCGCGTTCTCTCCCGCACGGTGCAGTAACCCCTTTGCCGCTGCTTAGCCTGCATAAATGGTACTGCAATACAGATTGCGTTCCCTGTCACAGATACACATACATCTGCCACTTCTGTCTGTACTTGAGCTTCAGTTGCACTTCTTCATTCACAAGCCTACCGAACTCCCTCACTGCTGTTAGAAATTGTCCTGCTGTTGACACAACCCCTGACACGCCAATCCCCACGTCACAGGTCTTTCTTGACCATAACTTTAAAGCACACTTGCACAGGTTACTATAAAGCAGACACAATTTTCTCCTACAATACAGTGCATCCTTTCTCCATCGGCACTCCAGCAATTTACTTGAGAAGACATAGTGTTTCCAAGCTAAATACTCGACCGTTGCCGGTAGCAACCACTGCTGTAACTCAGAGGAAATCCCGGACGAGCCCCCAAATGTAGCACTGTCCCTGTAGGGCTTGCTGTATGATGACTTTTTGGCCCTCCTCTAAATTACCTGCAGACAGTTACTTAGGGTACAGTTCACACATTCCTCCTTACTCCCAATGGCTCATTACTCAATAAACACTCCAGGGGTGTTGGTTATTTGCATTTATTGTGGAACTTGGATGGGAGAAGGGAACAGGGGGATACTCCAACTGAAACTATTTACAGTTAATAAGGACAACTCTTACTTGGCCTCACCAGGTTACTTGTGGAAGCAGTCAAACTGCTTTGACCATACTGCCATGTGTATGGAAAGGGTTAATTCTCCTTGCTCTTTCTCCAGCTACAGACTTGATGAACTACATTATCTTTAGGACACTCTCTAGCATCCCCTTTACTGACACCCCGTCCACTGACTCTTCTAGATGCAGGGATGGCCCCCACAGGTCGGGCCCCTTGACACAGATCTGTACTTACTGTATGCAGAATCAGATCCTTCCAGTCAGCTCTACAGGACCTCCATGTTCAGTTCCTCTCTAGCTCTTTAGGCCCTCAGGTCAACCACCTGAGGCCGCATGGCAACTTCTACAGAGGAGGCAGCCCCCCCCTCCCTCCCGGCTCCCAGACTCTGCTTTCCAGCTGAAAGACCCCGAGCACATGTGCTCTTGGTATTTATACAGTATCCTAGCTTGAACCAAGGCACTTTCCTATGCCAGTCACCAGGGCTGTACTAAATGCTTGTGCAGTCATTTGTGAAGTTTCCTCCCACTATCCAATATGCCTCCCTATTGGGCCAGTGTGAAACACTTCAGACAAACTGAGCTGCACCTGAGCACAATGAGCAGACCTCACTAGCAGATAGAATATAGATTTACCTGGCGATCCTTCTGGTAAGCAGAAAGGATCCAAAACTATACTCTCTCTCTCTCTCTCTCTCTCACCTACCTAGGAGGGTGCTACATAAATGTAGAGGACACAGCAGCTGTGGACCCTTGCTGCCTGAGCCTAGGGTAGACCAGCCTGGGGCCATGATTGTGAGTAGCAGGCATATTGAACACCCCCCTCTCTCTCTCTCTCTTACTCATCCCCTCTCTCTTTCACCCCCCTCTCTCTCTCACACCCCTCTCTCACGCTCTGCCTCACCTCCCTCTCTCTCACCCCCCTCTCACCCTCTCTCTCTTTTACCCCCTCTCACCCACCACTCTCTCTTTGCCCCACCTCTGTCTCTTGCCCTATTTCTCTCACCCCTCTCTCTCTCTTACCCCCCTCTCTCTCCCCCCTCTCTCACTCCACCCCTCTCTCTTTCTCTGACCCCCCTCTCTCTCTCACCCCCCTCTCAGCCCTCTCCCCTTACTCCCTTGCTCCCTCTCCCCCCTCTTTCTCCCCCTCCTCTCCCCCTCTCCATCCTTCTCTCTCTCACCCCCACTCTCTCTCTCTTTGACCTCCTCTCTCTCACCCCCTCTCTCTCTTACCTCCCCCCTCTCTCTCCCCCCTCTTTTTCTCACCCCCCTCTCAGCCCTCTCACTTTCACCCTATCTCTCAAAAACAGGAGGTTGAGCCATGTCTTGACAGACTTGGTTTAAGATGATAGAAAGCCAACAGTAACTTGAATAACCAACCGTTACAACCAAGATATGCAGCATACCATCTCTGAACGCACAACACATCGAACCTTGAAGCAGATGGGCTACAGCAACAGAAGACTACACCAGGTGCCACTCCTGTCAGCTAAGAACAATAAACTGAGGCTATAATTTGCACATGCTCACCAAAAGTGGACAATAGAAGATTGAAAAAATGTTGCCTGGTCTGATGAGTCTCGACTTCAGCTGCGAAATTCAGCTCATAGGGACAGAATTTGGCGTAAACAACATGAAAGCATGGATCCATCCTGCCTTGTATCAATAGTTCAGGCTGGTGGTTTGGTGTAATGGGGTGGGGGATATTTTCTTGGAACACTTTGGGCCTCTTACACCAATTGAGCATTGTTTCAACGCCACAGCCTACCTGAGTATTTTTTGCTAACCATGTCCATCCCTTTATGACTACAGTGTACACATCTTCTGATGGTTCCTTCCAGCAGGAAGATGTATCATGTCACAAAGCTGAAATCATCTCACCACTGGTTTCTTGAACATGACAATGATTTTACTGTACTCCAATGTCCTCCACAGTCACCAGATCTCAATCCAATAGAGCACCTTTGGGATGTGGTTGAACCGGAAATTCGCACCATGGATGTGCAGCCAACAAATCTACAGCATCTCCGTGCTGCTATCATGTCACTATGGACCAAAATCTCAGAGGAATGTTTCCAACACCTTGTTGAATCGATGCCATGAAGAATCAAGGCAGTTCTGAAGGCAAAAGGGGGTCCAACCTGGTACGAGCAAGGTGTACCTAATAAAGTGGCCGGTGAGTGTACTTTTTATTCAGTGTTCACCCTTGTTACCTTTCCTTCTCCCACCGGCTGCACACCCCTCTCTCTACCTCCCTGTGCATGGGCATGTAGGGTAGTGTGCACTATATTCCTTTACATAGATAGTATGTACCTCTTTTGCTTCTGCTCCCCATACTTCTCTCGCCATCCCAGGTCATAGCTTGTTTGTATTCCAGTCTCTCATCTTCTGAACCCCCATCTTTCTCCCTATTCTGGTGCAGTCAGTATATACCCCAATTTCTCCTCTACTGTTCCCCCCCATCTCTCCCTTATCCTTGTGCATAGTTGTGCATACCCCAATCTCTCCTGTCCTCCATCTTTCACCCCATCCCTCTACATTGTCAGTAAGTATTCCAGTCTCTCCTCTCCTGTCCCTCCATATCTCTCCCCATCCTTGTGCATATATGGTGTGTACCCCAATCTCTCCTGTCCCCCATCTCTCACCCCATCCCTTTACATAATGTGTACCCGAGCCCTTCCTGTTTTGCACCCCCATCTCTCTCTCCCCATCCCTGCGTATAGTCAGTATGTACTCCAGCCTCTCCTCTCCTGTCCCCCATCTCTCACCCCATCCCTGAACATTGTCAGTGTGTACCCCAATCTCTCTTCTTTTGCACCCCCATCTCTCTCTCTCCTCATCCCTGCATATATTCAGTTTGTACTCAAGTCTCTCCTCTCCTGTCCCCCATCTCTCACCCCATCCATGTACATAGTCAGTGCGTACCCAGATCTCTCCTCTTTTGCACCCCCATCTTTCCCTCCCCATTCCTGTACATTGTCAGTGTGTACCCCAGTTTTTCCTTTCCTGCACCTCATCTCTCTCTCTACCCAATCTTGTGCATAGTCAGCGTGTACCCCAGTCTCTGCTCTACTGCACTCTATCTATCTGCTAATTCCTGCACATAGTATACGAGGGGCAGTGTGTACTATTGCATCCTGTAGTCTTTTCTACCCTGTACCCTATCCCCCCCCCCCCCTGCTATATTGGGACAGTGTGTACCCCATTCAGTTGTAACCTTTCTTACATCCCTACCTCTAGCTACCCTGGCCTGTACGTAGTATGTGGGAGACAGAGTGTATCCTGATCTTCCGTCACCCCTTCTCTCCTGCACCCCTAACTTTCCCAGAATCTTGCATAGCTATACAAGGTGTAGAGAGTACCATGGTTTCTCTTATCCTGCACCACTATCTCTCTCTCCAAATTCTTGTGAATAGTCAGTGTGTACCCCTGCCCTTCTTGCTTCCTTATTTATAATATGTGAGTGGCGGTGTGTTCCCCGATTTCTTCTGCTCCTCATCTATCTCTGTCCATCCCTGAGTATAGTATATGAGGTACAGGGTGCCCTGAACTATATTGCTCCCCTTTTCTTTCTTTCCATCCCTGTGCATAGTATATGGGATATAGTGCGTACCCTGATCTGTTCTGCTCCCAGCTTTCTCTCTGCCCATCACTGTGCATAGTATATGAGAAGTAGGGTGTACCATGACCTCTTCAGCTTCCCATCAATTTCTGCCAATCCCTGTACTTAGTATATGAGGTATAGTGTGTACACTGATCTCTTCTGCTCCCCATTTCTCTGCCTATCCCTGTGCAAAGTCTTTGAGGTATAGTGTGTACACTGATCTCTTCTGCTCCCCATTTCTCTGCCCATTTATGTACATAGGATATGAGGTATAGGATGTTCCCTGAACTCTTCTACTCCCTGACAATTTCTGTCCATCCCTGTGTATAGTATATGAAGTGTAGTGTGTACCCTGGTCTCTTCTGCCCCCCATATCTCTCTCTCTGCCCATTCATGTGCATGGTATATGGGATTTAGTGTGTACTCTGATCTCTTCTGCTCCCAGCCATCTTTTCCCATCCCTGTGTGTAGTATATAAGATGTAGGGTGTACCCTGGTCTCTTCTGCTCCCCATCTATTTCTGCCCAACCCTGTGTATAGTATATGAGGTGTAGGGTGTTCCCTGGTCTCTTCTGCTCCCCATTTCTCTGCCCATCCCTGTGCATAGGATATGAGGTATAGGGTGTTCCCTGACCTCTTCTACTCTCCGTCAATTTCTGTCCATTCCTGTGTATAGTATATGAGGTGTAGGGTGTACTCTGGTTTCTTCTCCCCATTTCTCTGCCCATCCCTGTGCATAGGATATGAGGTATTAGGTATTCTCTGACCTCTTCTACTCCCCGTCAATTTCTGTCCATATATGAGGTGTAGTGTGCACTCTGGTCTCTTCTGCCCCCCATCTCTCTCTCTCTCTGCCCATTCCTGTGCATGATATATGGGATGTAGTATGTACTCTGATCTCTTCTGCTCCCAGCCATCTTTTCCCATCCCTGTGTATAGTATATGAAATGTAGGGTGTACCCTGATCTCTTCTGCTCCCCATCAATTTCTTCCCATCCCTCTGTAAAGTATATGAGGTGTAGGGTGTACCCTGGTCTCTTCTGCTCCCCTTTTCTCTGCCCATCCCTGTGCATAGTATATGAGGTGTAGGGTATACCCTGGTCTTTTGTGCTCCCCATCTTTCTCTCTCTGACCATCCCTGTGATAGGTATATGAGTTGTAGTGTATACTCTGATCACTTCAGCTTCCATCTCCATCTGCCCACCCCTGTGTATACTATCCAGGGTGTAGTATATCCCCCTATTACTTCTGCATCCAGCTCTCTCTTCCCATCCCTGTGTATAGTATATGGGATGTAGTGTAATACTCTGATCTCCTCTGCTCCCATCTTTATCTGCCAATTCCTGTGTATAGTATATGGGATGTAGTGTATGGTCTGATCTCCTCTGCTCCCATCTTTATCTGCCCATCCCTGTATATAGTATATGGGATGTAGTGTATACTCTAATCTCTGCTGCCATCTCTATCTGCCCATCCCTGTGTATAGTATACAGGATGCAGTGTGTACTCTGATCTCCTCTTCTCCCATCTCTATCTGCCCATCCCTGTGTATAGTATATGGGATGTAGTGTATACTTTGATCTCCTCTTCTCCCATCTCTATCTGCCCATCCCTGTGTATAGTATATGGGATGTAGTGTAATACTCTGATCTCCTCTTCTCCCATCTCTATCTGCCCATCCCTGTGTATAGTATATGGGATGTAGTGTGTACTCTGATCTCCTCTGCTCCCATCTCTATCTGCCCATCCCTGTGTATAGTATATGGGATGTAGTGTGTACTCTGATCTCCTCTTCTCCCATCTCTATCTGCCCATTCCTGTGTATAGTATACGGGATGTAGTGTATACTCTGATCTCTGCTGCCGTTTCTATCTGCCCATCCCTGTGTATAGTATATGGGATGCAGTGTGTACTCTGATCTCTGCTGCCATCTCTATCTGCCCATGCCTGTGTATAGTATATGGGATGCAGTGTGTACTCTGATCTCTGCTGCCATTTCTATCTGCCCATCCCTGTGTATAGTATACGGGATGCAGTGTGTACTCTGATCTCTGCTGCCATCTATATCTGCCCATGCCTGTGTATAGTATATGGGATGCAGTGTGTACTCTGATCTCTGCTGCCATCTATATGTGCCCATCCCTGTGTATAGTATAGGGAATGTAGTGTATACTCTGATCTCTGCTGCCATCTATATGTGCCCATCCCTGTGTATAGTATAGGGAATGTAGTGTATACTCTGATCTCCTCTTCTCCCATCTCTATCTGCCCATCCCTGTGTATAGTATATGGGATGTAGTGTGTACTCTGATCTCCTCTTCTCTCATCTCTATCTGCCCATCCCTGTGTATAGTATACGGGATGTAGTGTTTACCCCGATCTCTTCAGTTCCCATCTCCATCTGCCCATCCCTGTGCATAGTATATGAGGTGTAGTGTGTACCCTGGGCTCCTGTCTACCCTTTTTCTCACTCCCCCCTCCCACCTCCAGCTCTCCCTCCATCCATCCCTCCCTCCCTCTCCTGCTGCCTCCAGAGCTGCTGCATTGCTACCTTGCAGACAGAGACTGTCAATGGAGCTGGAAAACATTGTGGCCAACACGGTTTTGCTGAAAGCCAGAGAAGGTAAGTGAGCCATCTGAGGGAGAATGGAGAAAGGAGGAGGCTGCTCGCTCCATCCTCCCTCATCCTCCAGCATCATACACAAGAACACTTGGTCCTTTCTATGTGTGTTCATAGCAGAGCCATGGCATGTTGTATACAAGCAGTGTGTATGCACCTGTGAAATGATGCTGTATACCCAGACTGGCAGTACCATCCACACATCCCGCATCCCTGAGTTCTGCTGCTGGCCTGATATTATGGGATCCATTGAGGGGGATGTCCGCAGCCCCATCTATACAGAAGTGTGTGATGCTTTCTTTAACCCTCGCAGGGTTACATTTTGCTGTGATGATTCCAGGCCTGGTGGAATGTACACATTGAGCCGTCTGTGGGAATTGGTGGATGCTCAGCACTGACGCTACCCTGCAAACATGAGACTGGCTCCCTCCGCTTCTTGATTGCAATAAAGGTCCCTGTGTTGTTTTAGAGCCTGGGATTGGAATTTTAGGCCTGGAGGTCATTGACTATCTCATGGTTGTTTTGTGGTTGAAGGAGCTGTCACACACACACACACACACACACACACACCTTTTTTTTGGAGATGTTGGGTGATGATGGGGTCATTAGTGTTGGGATGATCATTTGACTGTCTTGATTTTGTGTTCCAGCCTTACTAGAATAGTTTATTTGCATATTTCCAGATTACATATTGTCCCTACCCTCAAGGAGCTTACAATCTAACGTCCCTTTTTAACATGCATACATACTATGGCCGACCTAAACAGGAGCCATTTAGACAGGTGTAGTCAGGAGGAGGTAAATAGAGGTCCCCTTAAGGCTGCATTCACACCTGAGTGGCGCAATGTGTGACAGCCCGTTGAGTTGAAGGGCCTGCCTGTCACGCGAAAAATGCGCCAAAGGAACTATTTTTTTTAAATTATTTTCATTAATTTTGCGAACCGTTGCGTAGTCATAGACATAAAGACAAAGAAAACAAAACATACAACCAAATATACCTACGACCATACAAAAACACTCCCCATTCCAAGGATATTAGGATACCCACCCCACCTGCAAACATCACGGTATATCAAAGGCAGACAACTGTTTCATATTTCTCAAAAAAGGAGGCATCACATATTCGCAGATAATAAGCCTACGCAGGCAGAACTTAACATTTACTCAACTACTCAATAGTTGGTTAGTCTGAAACCATGATAAGGGATTCAACCCATTCAAGTACCATTTTTGGCAGTGAGCCAAGCGGGGATGGCGACGCTCATTTATGTGCGTTTTGTTAAGCGAAAAACACTCAACAAATCATACAACTGTTACCCGCATTTAGGTTCCATTAAGAAATAATGGCACCGCAAGCGCAACATGTGTTTTCGTGTGTTTTTTTCTCATGTTTCCGAAAAAAGTGGGCAGAAAAGTGGGGTTCTTCTGCCCACCTTTTCCTTGGCGCTCAGTTGTAAATGGAGTCTAAATGTTGAGAATTCAGGGGAGGTCCCTATACATTATATGCTGGGTGGAGTTTAGGTTTATGGCTTCGGGCCAGGAGATAGAAAGAGAAGAGGCCCCTTTCCAGGGTTCATACTTTCTGGGCTGGAGTTGGTTCCCATTGGGCTGGAGTTGGTTTTGGAGGGGCTGGAGTTGGTTCCCATTCTTTGGAGCTCACTAGAGAGAGGAGGAACTAATGGCTTTAACAACAACAAAAAAAAGACTGAAGGAAGAACATTATAGCACTTTTCCACTGCAAGTACCGGCTCGGCTCTACTCGGCCCTGCTTGGCCCTGCTTGGCCCGGTTTGCTTTTCCACTGCTGGTACCACATGGTACGGTGTTGGAACGGTTCGGTACGGTATGGTATGGTTTGCTTTTCCACTAAAGTAGTACTAAAGTTAAGTGGGTGGGATAACAACGGGGTGGGTGGGATTCTCTGACCAATCAGTGGCTAGTAGTGACTGCATGCAAAGGATTGTGGGATATGGTACCAGTTTGGTACCTGTTGGAACCACAATCGAGTAGGTACTGTTTTTTCTGAGCCGTACCGTACCGTTTGGTTCCATGCAGTGGAAAAGCGCCGCCGTACCGTACCGTACCGAACCGTTCCTACACCATACCATGCGGTACCAGCAGTGGAAAAGCACAAAAGCGTGCCGAACCGTTCGGTTCCATGCAGTGGAAAAGCGCCATTAGAGGAAAGAAACTGGGGTATCCCCTACTTCTCCCCTCGGAAAATCTGCATGACCTATGGGAGAGAGAGCAGCTGGGATCAGAGAGAATAGGTATGCCCGCTGAATGGAAAGCTATAAGCTACAGCTACTTCATGTTGTTGTTCATTCTTCTCTCTTCTTCTATGTGGACTCTGCTATTGCCACTATTTAGATTGCCACTATTTAGATTGCTTAGCTGAAGAATCGTTCAAGTAAAATAATTTGTTTCCTAAAAAAGCCTCTGTGTGACATTCTAATGGGAGAAGTGTTCTCAATAGTCAATGACTGAGGTTTGAAGTGAGAGATGTGCTTACTGGGGCAAACCTGGCCACCCGAGCTCTGGAAACTTGTTAGTGAGTACTCCCGGAGAAGTAGGGGTTAACTATGTAAGGGCCAGGAGGACAGAAGGTCTAGACCTCAGGCCTATATTGGTTTGAGTTGATCAACCTGTGACACCCTGCAACCTGTATGTAGAGGCTGGCACCCAGCTGCATGTGAAGGCTGCATAAAAATGGACCAGGCACAACCCCTTACGTCCGGAGAAAACCCTGTACATGTAAACTCCATGCAGGTAGTATCCTGTTTGGGATTCAAACCGTAGACCCTAGTGCTGCAAGGCATAAGTGCTAACCACCAAGCCACAAATGCTGCCCAGAGTATCTGATGTGTACCTCTACTCTGGGATCTGTAATTTATAAAATTTGCAAGTAATGATGGACAAATTTGCAAGCGTCCAGGCATTCCAATTCTTTTGGTAATATAGTGTATCTTCCCCAGATTTGTAGCATAACTGCCCCCAAGGCTGATGGCAAAATAAAAAGATTGTCCATTTTCCTTACATCTTTTGACCTTTTCATGTACACTGTTAGCAATTTGTCCATGTGCAAGGAACTGAAGTCTTCCTGCTGTGTACTCAGTGACTCCTGTTCGAATGCTCAGAGGGACTTTCCTCCAGTTTTCCTAGAATCTGCATACCACTTTAGAATTGAGCTTTTTTGATGGATTTCTGGTAAAAAGACACAAAAGGGATCTTTGCAGGAAAGTGCGGCAATCTCCAACATCCTTCTGTCTGAAGCAACTGTTGTCAGAGGAACTAGTTTTACCACTAGGAACCGCAATGGAAATTAAGCTATTGGAGCAAAGGGTGCCTGTACTAATGCTTTCAGAACCATTCCTAAGTCCCATTAAAGGAGATATACAGCCAAAGCTCATTTGGCTGTACATCTCCTATGGATCACAGGAGTGCAATTCATTTGCACCCCTGTGACCCGTGACTGAAGTCCGCTCTCTGCTGATGTCACAGATGTCAGTCCAGGCACCCCGTCATCATGACAATGGACGTCGGGATTCGCCAGGTGCCCGGACTGATACTCGTCTCAGTCTCTCAGCAAGTCGCTAAGAGCCTGAGTCGGTGGCTCTGCCGCCTTCACAGCCCAGCGCTCCAGTGAGCAAAGAGAGGGCAACTGACAGCCAGCAGCTTTCTGCTAAGGGAGCTGTCAGGACCGAGCGATCAGTAGCTTTTGATCAATCGGTTCTCAGTGTTAGAGGCGCTGGGGGACAGATGCAGCATCAGACCGATGCTGCATCCACCTAGGTAGGTATAATTGGGGGAAATAAAAAGCCATACATCTCTTTTAAGGGAACAAGTATTTCCTTGGTGATTGTATATGGATTACTGCCTGCATGAAGCATCTGGTTAAAGGCTCATTCACCCATCTGCAGCCTGAAATAGAGGATAAAGGCAGAGACATGTACTTTAATGGAGTTGTATGCCAGACCAACCTCTAGAGCTAATTGTAAAAAATGTCCAGGATATTGGATAGAGCTGGGAATACAGGGGGGGGGGGGATATTTTGCAGAGCAAACAGAACAAACTTCCTTCATATCCTCCTATGTGTAGCGTTCATGGATGATCTTGTGGTCTTCACCAAGGTCTGAACCACCTTGGGTGAGAATCTCTGCACCTCTAGTCCGGCCCGATTCAATAGCCAGGCTATTACAAGAGTCTCACCAGATTAGGGTGCTGGCACTGACATTGGCATAAAAGACCTTGTTTGACCGGAAACGAGATTGTGGTGCATCTGGGGGAGCAATGAAAACCAAGGCCTTCTCTGCAGATGGAAAGCACCTATATAGAATAAATGTGTTCTCTCCAAATTTTCAAAAGAATCTTCATAATCAAGGACACTGGAGGAATGCAAAGACCAATGGAAAAAAAACCCATGGCACTGTGAACCAATCTTCTATCACTTCACCTTTGTACCTTGTTGCAAATACCAGAAGCTGCATGTTTAGTGAAGTCTTTATGATCACTAATACTGGAATGCCCCATAGAGCCAATACTAGTTGAGGTACTCATTGTTGGAAAATAATCTGCCTAACTGATCTGTTAGTGGATCCTGATTTCCCAGCAAGTTGACTGCCGTTAACTGCCTGTAAAGCGGCTTTCCGCCCAGCGAAAAGTTTCTGTTGCAAAAAGTAACAGGAAAAAACTCTTGGTGCCCCCTTGGTGGGCAATGTAGGCTACTGCTGTCTTGCTGTCAATCATAAATTTCACTCAGGTCCCTTGGAGGAAGATCCTGAAAGGCTTGCAATGCTAGAAAAAAGTCTGCTATTTAGGACGCTCAGAGCATCTGCATTCCACCAGGCTCCAATGACCTCGCATTTGTCTCATCAGACTGGAGACAGACTGGCATCTGACATCAGAATTATTCCATCTCCTGGGCTGAGAGGCACACACCAAAAGAGGCACACTGGTGATGTCCAAACCTCCAGTTCTTGCTAATTCGTGCAACGGCAAAGACCTTCTGATCCATAGACAGCCCGTCCCAATGACCGAGGAAGGCAAATTAAAATGCCCCCATGTGCCACCTGGCCCAAGGCACCACTGGAATGGCCGCCGGTAAAGGTCCCAATGGGGGACAATGCAATCCCTCACTGACAATTAAACAAACAACGCTGCTCCAGGTGAGTGAGTCTGTAGTTAATCCCAACACACACTAGTCAGGTGCTAGCCCAGCACTCATGCTGTATATCAAAAGGAAATCTTTTTATTGAAGCTTCATATGACAAGTGGTTGACAGATGGAGCAGGGGACAAAGAGATAGAGGCGTTTGGCGCAAATGTTAGCGCTTAGTCATTCCCTATTGGAACTAGTCACCACAATCACCTATATACAACTCTAATGTGTCATCATTAGGTTACAGGTGAACTAACCAAATAAAAACAGTGCTCAGTTGGTACCACAAAGAAAACGTTAGTTCCACTGCCAGAAATAATCTGATACACCAACTGAACCTGGAGCAAACTCGACACATCATTCAAAATCATTGTATAATAGCAACAACATATACAAAATAATAGAAAAAAACATGTATATATGTACTAGTGATCGACCGATATCGGTTTTTCGTTGCCGATACCGATATTTTGGTCAATGCATATCGGTTTCAGCCGATATGAGCTGATATTTTTGTACATTTAAAAAACATTTTTTTTTTTTACTTTACAGGTACTATTGTGGAGGGATCTGGGGATCTAAAAGACCCCAAACCCCTCCTCTGCACTTAAAAGCATTCAAAAAGCATTCAAAACGCTTTTTTTTTTTGGCTGTTTTGAATGCTGTAATTTTTTTTTATTTATTTATTTATTTAATCACTCATGACATCATTTCCGGGTTTTTGCATGGAGACCCGATCAGAGCTGAATGCGGCTTTGATCGAGTCTTTGGTGGCTGTGCAGGCTGGTTGTCCAAGTCTCCCGATGGGACAGGAGACCCGGGCGAGCCGCGGAAGGTGGCGGGAGGGGGGGGGACGTCCCCTCCGGCTCCTTGTAAAGACAGCCGTGCGGCTTCTCAGCCACATCGGTTGTCATTACAAGACAGCCGACTGTCGGCTATGGACGCCGGTACTGGGGTGATGCTTCTAGCTGCAGGCATCACTCCGGTACAAGTGCTTTCCGAAATATCAACAATATCGGCCACCTTGATTCCGATATATCGGGGAAAGTGCATATCGGCCCTCAATATACCGGCATTACCGATAATCGGTAGATCACTAGTGTAAATCAGCCGATACTGATCCACGGGGCCACCAGCGCGTCTGTGGCATCCGCCAGGGGATCCCTTGACCGAGCCACAAACCTCTGCACCTTTCTGTTGAGCTGAGACACCAACAGATCCACCTTGGGAGTGCCCCACCGGAGACACAGCTGATGAAACACCTCCGGATGAAGCCTACCTGCCGACTGAGATATTCTGCCTGCCAATTTTCCACCCGGCAGAGAGGGCTGTAGCAAAACCGTTCTGTCCACCTTAGAATGCCTGCTACCTCCAGAGCCGCCAGGCCACTTCTTGTGACCCCTTGATGATTGACATAAGCCACGGCCGTGGCATCGTCGGCTATGGACGCCTGTACCGGGGTGATGCCTCTAGCTGCAAGCATCACTCCGGTACAAGCACTTTCCCAAAATATCGGCAATATCGGTCACCTTGGTGGCTGATTCCAATATATCGGGGAAAGTGCATATATCGGCTTTGCCGATAATTGGTCAATCTCTAATATGTACACACACAGTCAAGTTGATGTTAAGAACAAAAGATTTTAAAAGCAGTGTTAGAACATCATAAAGACCAATACTGACATATTCTCAAAATATATATATATGTATGTATATGGACTCAGATAAACGTCACTGGCTATATAAAGCTTTAGGAGATCCATTGAAACATAAGAAGGGAAATATGCACAAATAGGTTGCAGGAGATGTCCTAAAGGCAGGTTGCAAAAAATATATCACACACACATGAGGCAAATAGGTGCTAATAGACTGCAGGAAAGTAGCTGAAAAAAAGTAGGTACAAATAGGCTGAAGGCAACTAGCTAAGAAGAAGAAGAAGAAAAAAAAATCCCTCGTCGACCTAAATGTTGTTTCGATTACTTTGTACGCAGATTTTCATTTTGGAAATTTTACAGTTTTAAAAAAACCACTTGACTTATTCGGGTATGAAATACTACTCCAAGATCCTTCATAGATTGAGAAGAGTTTAACTGCTTTCCCTGTTTATTCACTAGTCGACTGAACTTAAAAAAGGACTTCTAGGACAAGGTTTTGATGCTGTGCCAGCTCCCGGCTTACATGTGTGGCAATCAAAACATCTTCGAAGTAGTGGTAAAGTCTTATCCCCAAAGTTGAATTACAGCCACCACTGCCAGCCAACAAAATGTTCGAAAAGATTCTTGGTGCTGTGCCGATTTTAAAAATGGCAAACACCTGAACTGGAAGTGACAGCTCTCTGCAAATCTCAGATGTCTCTGGTGTCACGCACTGATTGGTACATGAAAGTATACGTCCGCCAGGTCGATTGACAAAAACTGGTCTTCATGCTGAACTACCGCCATGACTGTTTGCACAGACTCCATCTTGAACCCTTCGGTGTGTATGTACCCACTCAATTTCTTCAAACCCAGACAGTAGGGAAAGCTCCTGATGCCTTGGGTACTAGAAAGAATGGGAGGAAACCCCCAAGATCTGTTCTTCTGGTGGCGCACTATGGACTTGTTGCAGTATAATTCTTATACATAATCTTGCAATAATTCTTTCTTCTTGAGTTCTGTTGGTCATGAATAAAAGGATGCAAAGGATGTGCACAGGCACATTACAATGAATGGGCTGTATTTTAGCTCAGAAAAAAAAGCTGTACTGAGCTTTTTTTAAGCTGCAGTGTGCAAGAGGCCTAAATGTTTACAATTATTTTATTTTACAACTTTCTTAAATTGTTTATTACAATGTTTAGTTATTTTTTATTTATTAGAATTTATTTTTTACAGGGCAGGAAAGCCTGCAGTGCTCTGGGAGGGGGGCACAAGGGGAGGGGGGGGGATCAGAAGCAGGCAGAACAGGGAGGGGGATCAGTGTCAGAGAAGCAACTACAGGAACGATGCCCTGTGTCTGTGTCTCTCCCTGCAGCAGTTGAAAGCTGGCAGAAGGGGGAGAAATTGGCTTTCAGCTGCTGCAGAGAGCCGCACAGGGCTTCCTTCTGTAATTGTCTCCTCCTCCTGACCGCACCAATTCCCCGTGCTGTTGGGGCCCCCCTGTGTGCCCGGGCCCCCTACAGGAGGACTGGTGGTCCCCTCTATCAGTGGCCCTGACTATCTGAGTAATAAAACTTTTTTTTTTATATTTTTTCTTATAAAACTAAAAGAAGGCAACATAAAACTAGTGCGATATTTGGCACTGTTTTTGATGAACTAACACATTAATATCTGGTTCAATGGATGAAGTAGCAATTCTCAATGAAATCTCAAGCTGCTCATCAGATATTTTGGTTCTAATTTTGCCCTTCGTGTGCATCATTCTTGAAAATAGTCGCTCACAAATATAGGTGCTGCCAAAAACTTATGACATGAATAAGGCGTGATTGTGAAGAGTGAGAGATTTTTAGTTGGGAAGATAAAACTTAGAAAAGTCCAGTAAAGAGGCATTGTCAATTTTTTCTTAGACTGCATATGTTTGCTAAGTGAAAAAGCCTTTTTATAAAAAAATTCCCCCCTACCAAAAAAAATCACAATTTTTAAGGTAAGTTTACGATTTTGTGTTGGGCTGCAGGTTAGACACCCCAGCCTTATGCCTGCCTCACACGCACAGAATTTCAGCCGTTTGCAGACAGATCGATCATTCGTCGTTCCAAAGCAAATTGTCCACTAACTGATATAATACACTCATTTATATGATCGTTTCTATGTTCGTAGTGATCGCTAGATAACAATAAAATCATATAAAACAGAATATTTTTTTTGTTTCGATTAGAACATACACGAATACACTTTAGTTGAAACAGTAAACGTTTTCGCTTCGGATCCAATGACAGTAGCCGGGCCCAAGGTCGAAATTGGCGGTAAAGTTGGGTTCACTAACGTTACGAATGTCGAACGATCTTTCCGAAAACGACCAGTTTCGGACGAAATTCTGTGTGCGTGTATGGCCAGCATTAGACAACAAAACTAAACAAACGCACTTTTTCTTTTTGAGCAGTGTTAGTTTAAAAATAAATAGTGTTACTGAAGATAAAAAAAAATTATTTTTTTTCTGTTATTGTGTATGTGTCACTGGTGCAAGAAAATAAAAATAATAATAATATATATATTATAATTAATTAAACTAATTTTTTCTGGTTTGCTGCAGCTAAAATGACTCCATCTGGGAGCAAGTACTAATAAAAATCTGTGGTTAGCTGCGCTGACCTCTAGGAGAATAATTCAATTATCCTTCACATTTACTGCGCCACTAGTGATATACAACCAATAAGTGATAGCAAAAAAAAACTATACTGTAAACACTATGACAAATAAAATTACAAAATGTAATAGCAAGTAAAACCATATATGTGAACTATGCAATTCCAAAACAAAAAGATTCAAATGCAAAATAAAGTGTTCATAAGTTTGTTCCATGCCAATAGGGATGTCTTGCTCATATAGTGGTTCACCTACTTAAACGTGTCTAAATCCACCACTTTCCAAAATGCACACTCACCAGAAGGTAGTGTAAAGTAGGCCTGATCAGTTTTAGTAGGCCTGATCAGTCTTATAATTCCTTGTGCGGGTCTCTCCTATTATCCCGGATACAGATGACAATGGTCCACTGGTTCCCAATTTATTCCACCTAGATTCCCTCTTATGCATTCATGGGAATAAATGATAGACATCATTGCGCAACATAAGTGTAAAAAGGTTTATTTAAACATCATACAAAATTCCACTCACATGCGATGCTGCCTTTAGACCGGTACTAAGTCTATCCAGCAATCACTAAGGCTGTGCAGCCTTATGGAGCAGGAGAATAAGGAGTTAATTAGGGCTGATTCGAGTAAACGAGGGGCCAATAAGGGGATAAACAGAGAACCATTTAAAAATGGAAAAAAAAAAAAGTTTTGTCAGATGGACCCGATTAGAACCTCCATTCTTCTCTTTGAAGCGGCGGGTCTAAACCCACATGTTTCTGTTTACACAGTGGTGTATTTAGGTTTTGTGCTGCCCTAGGCCTGACTAAACTTGTGCACCCCCTAATTTAAATATGATCCACCCCTTCTTGTAAATGCCACACCCCTTCCTGTTTATGACCCTTCCTGCCTCATCAGTGGCCATGAGTACAGCCCCATCAGTGGTAACCAGTGCAGCCTATCAGTGCCCATTAGTGCAGCCTATCAGTGCATCATATCAGTGCCCATTATTGCTGCCTTATCAGTGCAGCTTATCAGTGCTGCCTCATCATTGGCCATCAGCGCAGCCTCATCAGTGACCATCAGCACAGCCTCATCAGTGCAGCCTATTAGTTCCCATCAATGCAACATATCAGTGCCCCTCAGGGCAGAATATCAGTGCAGCCCCATCAGTGAAGCTTATCAGTGCCACCTCGTGCCCATCAGTGCAGCCTATTAGTGCCCATCAGTGCAGCATATCAGTACCCACCAGTGCAGCATTTTAGTGCCCATCAGTGCAGCATATCAGCGCTGCCTTATCAGTGCAGCCCCATCAGGGCAGCTTATCAGTTCCACCTCATCAGAGGCCATCAGGGCAGCCTTATCAGTGCTCATTAGTACAGCCTTATGTCACTGGATAAGTAGGATCACATCTTTCTTTTAAGATATTTGGACTTGTGTTTGCTGCCACTGATTGTAATCATAGGATTAGTTCACTTATTTGTATAATAAATAGGAAGTCCATAGTCATTATATAAATAAGTGAAATAATCAGTGGCAGCAAACACAAGTCCAAATATCTTATAAGATTGGAGTAATCTTATCCACCGAGTGACATATTGCGATAGCCTAAATTGTATATGATGCAACTCAATATGCTCACTCAAGGACTTTAAAGAAATGAAATCATATTATTGACATGATGCCTGCCATACCTGGAGGCGGAGGAGGGTAGGCGGAGCAATAGGCTGCAGTGCCACACTTATTAGCATTGGTGGCCATTAGGCCAGTTGTATTAAGTGTGGTCCGCGGCCTGCGGTCTGTCCGAATGTCCTCACCGGCCGGTATTATCATACCAGCAGGTAGCAGTGTGACCACTTTATGGGGGTGCCAAACTGAATTTCCTCCTGGACCCTGCCCTCCGGCCTGATTTGCCCCATAGGACTGGCACTATACTAAAAGTGTAGCGCAAGCCAGCGGGAACCCTTTTTGTGTGGGAGACGGGAGGAGGCTGTTTTTTTTTGTGCGGGACACAGCTTTTTTGCTGCCCCCCCCTACAAAGTGCCGCCCCAGGCCTGGGCCTTGTCAGCCTAGGCCAAGAAACAGCACTGGGTTTACAACCGCCTACATCCAATTTGATCCACCAAAAAAAGATGGATGGGGATCCTTTCACCTTCTGTCCAGCGGATCGGATCGGGTGGCAACCGCAGTCCACTCCGTGTGACATCATCTGCAGATCCAAGTTCATCCCTTTGATCTGTAGATGAATGAACAAAATGATATCAGAGTTTCAATATACTTTGTAACTTTCTATGTTAGTTTTGTTTATAAACACTGATTCAGTTTGCTTTTTTGACAGCTGCAGCTGGACATTTTCTTAGAGTCCATTCACACTAGCGCGACTTGTCAGGCGACTTGGTCGCCTGACAAGTCGCGGTGGGTCGCTCGCCATTGAATAGTACAGGACCCGTTGTAATAGGAGCGACACAAGTCGCTCCGACTTAGAAAAAGGGTCCTGTACTACTTTGGGGTGACCTGGAGGCGACTTGCATTGACTTCAATTATATGAAGTCCGTGCAAGTCGCGCCGAGGTCGCGGTGCACTCTGTGCACCGCGACTTCAGAGGTCGCCCCACCAAGTCGTGTCGCCCCAGTGTGAATGGGCTCTAATCAAGCTGATAATTGCTGTATACTGGGAGGGGAGAGGGGGGAATCCCAGCAACAGGAAAGAGACAATGGTCATGCTACACACAGCCTATGTACAATGGTGAAGTTTTTTTTTGGGCATGTCTGGCACTCATTTTTGGAAGGTTTTAACCCCTTTCAGTTTTTTTTTTTTTTTGCTTTTTTGCCATCTGTGTCCCATTACAGACATGTACCCTCACTTCCTGCCTTATACACAATAATACCTAGTGCCCAAATTGTTATATTCCCCTTTTCTGTCTCAAAATTTGGCATGTTCCTTCACTTTCACTCACGGTCACCAGGACAAAAAAGATGGTGAATATCCCTAAAGGGGATACAGGCCGATGACTCAGACAGCAATAAAAACCTGGCAGGTGTTCTAATCCTTCCCTACTCTATCTAAAAAAGGTTTGTGCTTTAGTACAATTTTAGAATGGAGTAGGTGAAGGTTAGAATCTCTTTATCCTCAATGGAGATATTTCCCCCTAGCTTCGTTCTAACTGGCAAGCTGTGTAACAGAGTGTCACTGGAACAAAAAGTGAGGGGAGGTTTCCCCATGGTAGATACAGACAGCATTAAAAACCCAAAATTCCAACCCATCTCCACTCTATCCAAAAAAACAAACAAAAATCAAGAAGACTTAACCTTCATTTTCATTTCATTTAACAGATGGTGTTCCCACAACACCAGATTACTAATGCCATCATGACTTGTTTATCAAACCTGAAGGCTAGATAAAAAAAGAAGGCCAGGGCAGGAAGGTTGTGATCTATTTTCATTTCCAGAATTTATTATTCACCTTAGTCTACCTGCTTTAGTCCGGTGTGCCTCCATGTTGGGAGAGCTGTTTAGCATGCTAACACATCGGGCCACAACCAAGTCACAGCTCAAAAGCGAGTGCCTTATTTACTACCCAAGGGGAAACTTAAGAAAGTATATAAAATCCAAAAAAAGTAATGCCTGCCTCCGAAAATGCCCGATAAATGCCTGCAAGAAAAAACGCTGGGTGCAGAAAAGCCGTATTCATGTTTTAATAAAAATTATAGGAAAAATGCTCTTTTCTCTTACGTCCTCCGACAGTCGCCGCCCCTTCATATTCGTCACAATAGGGTTATTGACCTTTGCTCCGTAGGAGTGGCTAGACAACAGAATATGTTAATATCAAAGCTTTTAGCATACCCCACCCCCAGGGGGTGGTCCCCTCAGTCAATACCCTCCTGCTTCCTGCATTCCTACCTCAGTTTCATTTGTCTAGCTCAGGAGTAGGTTAGACATTTCCTGTGCTGGGACTTTTCAGTCTCAGCTTCTTTTCTCTTTTTGATTTTATTTGGAGTTTTTTTCTCTTTCTTTACTTAGCTGTTTATTTTCAGCTCTAGTTAGGTCTTCTGATGAAGATGATCGTGCGGTGCTGGGTCTCGGGCTGGCCTCCCTGGTTATCCGGGGTTCAGGGCCAGTGGCTTCCCAGCCTGCCATCGAGTGTTCAGCTAGGTTTCCCTGGCAAATATGAACGACCCATCCCTGTCCGCTGCGGGGATGCTGCGGTGAGGTGGCTACCTCACTGGACGCCATGCAGTTTCGCACCGCAATTCCACTGCGTCCTGGCTGTGACTCTCCCTGTCCTTAGTGCAGCGGTTTGATCGCTTGTGCAGGCTCCCCACACCATCCGGATGGTAAGTGTATTTCTGTGTGGGGACCTGTCTGTCTTGGGTGTCAGTCTGGGACTGTGGGACCCTGCATGTCTGTGCATAATGTTGAGCTCCCTGTCAGTATAGCTGCTCTCTGTGGGCTGCAAGGGGGAGGGGCTCTCCTGCTCTGCTCTGTGTAACAGGCTGTGTGACATGCTGTGTGCTGTGAAGGACATGATTGTGAGACATGTTGTGGGCATACTGTGCGGCGACCGCTGCTGCGGTCCGCCATTTTTTTGTGACAGTTTTGTGGTGGCCGATCCTGTGTGGTGAGAGCGCCGTTTTGGCGCCAAACGCCGCCATTTTAGCGGCGATCGCGCGGGCCACATGTCAGTGTTTCTGCCTCTACAGCCTCGGCCGGCGGCCATGTTTGTGTAGCCTTACATAGGCTTTATGGGGGCGGTCAGTCTCGCATCACTTCCTTTTGCTCTGAGGACAGCGATCGATGAAGCAGCAGCCTGTGTGACCTCTCCAGGTTTTACCTTCCATTCCTGTATTCCTTGCCTTTGTATTCCTAGCCCGGTGGGTCAGTGTGTTTTGTGAGTGCGGTGGGCTGCGATCGCCACGACCTTAAAGGGGCAGTACTCCTTTTTTTCCTAAGTTACTGGGGCATGGATTCTCAGGAAAGCAAGTTTCCTCCCTCCTTGGTAGGGGGCAAGGGGGCTGCTGCTGCTTCCCCCGAGAGGGCTGATCTGGCTACTATTGTGGCTAACCTTGCTGCTCAGGTGCCGATGCTGGTGGCTGATCGATCCACAAAAAGGCCCAGGGTGTCCATTTCCTCTGATTCAGAGGGCGATGGGGATGCTATGGCTGGAGTGCCCTTCTCAGGGTCTCGTTCTTCTCTAGACCTTGCGGGGTCTGAAGGGGAGGCTGAGGTGGAAGGGGTTGATAATTCTCCCCCTGGCTCGTCTGAAGAGCTTGCACTCATGGATGAGTTGGTTGCTTCTATCAAACAAACGCTGCATTTGGAGGATGAACCATGTCCTCCTGCTTTGATGTCCTCTTATGGGACGCAGAGAAAACGCAAAACGTCGCAGGTTTTTCCTTGCTGTACGGAATTTCAGCGCGCTGTTGAGGAGCAATGGCGAAACATAAAGAAGCCTTTTGCTGTGCCGAGTAGGTTCAAGCTGCGTTATCCTTTTACACCAGCTACTGATGAGCGTTGGTGTGTGCCGCCTCAGGTGGATCGTGCGGTGGCGATTTTGAATAAATCCACTGCGATTCCTGCTGAGGATACCCCGGTGTTCCGGGACCCTACGGACAGGAGATTGGAGTCTCTGGCCCGTCACTCTTATACGGTTGCGGGCTCTATGCTGAAGCCTATTTTTGCTTCCATTATGGCAGCCCAGGCTATTGCCGATTGGACGCAGGTGCTCTGGCGCACTCTGGTGGCTGACTCTGCTTCACCGTCGACATTGGCTATGGTGGATCAGAATCATCAGGGTGTCATGTATTTGTGTGATGCAGACCTAGATATGGTCCCTTTGGCTGCGCGTCTGCAGAGTGTGGCGGTGTTGAACCGTCGCCTGATCTGGCTGAAATGTTGGTCTGTTGACCAATCTTCTCGCAAGACTTTGGCTAATTTGCCTTACGCGGGTTCTCGCCTTTTTGGCGAATCCTTGGATACTCTGATCAAGGGTGTTTCTGGGGGTAAGAGTACTCTTTTGCCCCAGACTCACAAGTCTAAGTTTGTTCGCGGTAAGAAGAATGCTTTGTTTAGGCCCTCTCAGGGGTCCTTTCGTGCCTTTCGGTCGCACTATAAGGGTAAGCCCTTCAAGGGACAAGGCTCCCAGAAAAAGCCGTGGGCAGGTAAGCAGAAGTCCGGCCAGTCCGGGTCCGCTGCCCATAACAATGCGGCCTGAAGGGGCGCCCTCACCCAGTTCTGGGGTGGGGGGACGTTTGCTCGGTTTTCTTCAACCCTGGCTGGCCCGCGTTCGGGACAGGTGGGTTCAGGAAATCATTCGATCTGGATACAAGATCGAGTTTCTCTCTCGGCCGGCGGGCAGATTTTTTCCCTCAAATCTTCAGCTGTCTCCGGAGCGCTTGCGGGATCTGCACCTGGTGGTTCGGGACCTGCGGGCTCCGGGAGTGGTGATTCCGGTGCCTCATCGGGACAGATTTCGGGGATTCTATTCAAATCTGTTCACTGTGCCCAGAAAGGAGGGCAAGGTACGTCCGATTCTGGACTTAAAAGCTCTGAACCGCTTTGTGCGGGTTCGCAAGTTCCGCATGGAATCCCTGCGCTCGGTGGTGGCTGCCCTGCTTCCGGGGGAATTCATGGCCTCCATCGACTTGAAGGATGCGTACCTTCACATCCCCATTTTCGAGGGTCACCAGCAGTACCTTCGATTCGCCATTGCGGAGGATCACTACCAATTCGTGGCATTGCCCTTTGGTCTCGCCTTGGCTCCGCGGGTTTTCACCAAGGTGCTTGCGCCGGTTCTGGCTTTGTTGAGAGCCCAGGGCATCTCGATCCTGGGGTATCTGGACGACATTCTGGTTCGGTCTGCGACCAGTCAGGGCCTGGTGAACGACCTGTCCGTCACGATGCAGACTCTGCAAGAGTTCGGTTGGACGATAAATTTTCCAAAATTGACGCTGTGTCCGTCGGTTCGTCTTCCTTACCTGGGAATGATCCTGGACTCTGTTCAAGCGAAGGTCTTCCTGCCGGAAGACAAGCTCCGGAAGCTTCAAGAAGAAGTCGGGTCCCTCAGGGACGTTCAGTGCTCGTCCCTCCGGACGTGCATGAGGTATCTGGGACTGATGGTCTCGGCTTTCGAGGCGATACCCTTTGCCCAGTTTTCAATCTCTGGATCTCCAGATTTCGTTGAGTCATCGCACCAGAAGGGACCTTCTGTGGTGGCTCCAGTCCCCGGCGGTGTCGGGGGGCAAGTCCTTTCGTCCTTTGTCGTGGACGGTGATCACCACGGATGCCAGCCTGTCGGGCTGGGGTGGTGTTCTGGGCGTTCTGACTGCCCAGGGAACTTGGTCGGAGGAGGAGTCCTCCCTTCCGATCAACATTCTGGAATTGCGAGCAATAAATCTCTGCCTTCGGCGTTGGTCGGACAGGCTGCAGGGCCGTCCGGTTCGGGTGCGGACGGACAATGCCACATCAACCACCAAGGGGGGCACCAGGAGTGCCCGAGCGGCTCGGGAAGTGGCCGACATTCTGTCTTGGGCCGAGACGCACGTCCCGACGATATCTGCTGTTCACATTCCGGGGGTGGAAAACTGGCAGGCGGATTATCTGAGCCGCCAGAGCCTGGACCAGGGAGAATGGTCCCTTCACCCGGATGTCTTTCTGATGTTGTGCGAGAAGTGGGGGTCCCCAGATGTGGACCTGTTCGCGTCTCGTCTGAACAACAAGGTGGAAAGGTTCGTGGCAAGAACGCGCGATCCTCGGGCAGACGCCTCAGACGCGTTGGTGGCGCCCTGGCATCAGTATCGTCTGATGTATGCCTTTCCACCGATTCAGCTGCTGTCCAGGTTCCTTCGGAGGTTGGCCTCGGAACCGAAAACGGTGATTCTGGTGGCACCAGACTGGCCTCGCCGATCTTGGTACGCAGACCTCGTGAATCTGGCGGTCGACGCTCCATGGCGTCTGCCTCTTCGAGACGATCTCCTGTCTCAAGGGCTGATATTTCATCCTGCTTTACAGTCGCTGGCTTTGACGGCCTGGCTGTTGAAACCCAGATCCTGAAGGATAGGGGTCTCTCCCCTGAGGTCATTCACACTTTGATTAAGGCTAGAAAGTCCTCTTCGGGGAAGGTTTACTACCGTACTTGGAAGGCCTATTTTGCCTGGTGTGAGTCCAGGGGGTATTCCCCTCGTTCATACTCGGTATCTAGGGTGTTGGCTTTTCTTCAAACGGGCGTGGACCAGCGTTTGGCGTTGGCCACGATTAAGGGTCAGATTTCTGCTCTGGCCGTTCTCTTTCAGCGCCCTGTGGCGTCTAATTCTTTAGTTGGCACCTTTGTTCAAGGGGTGCGGCATCTGGTCCCTCCTAGGAGGGAGCCTTTGCCTCCATGGGACTTGAATCTTGTTCTGTCCGTGTTGCAACATGCTCCCTTTGAAAAAATCAGGGAGATCTCGTTGTCTATGTTGTCCAAGAAGGTCGCCTTTTTGGTGGCAATCACCTCGGTTCGCAGGGTGTCGGAGCTGGCTGCCTTGTCCTGCAGATCTCCGTATTTAGTGGTTCACTTGGATAAGGTGGTCTTGCGTCCTAACCCGTCTTTCCTTCCGATAAGGATTTCGGAATTTCACCTCAATGAGGACATTGTCTTGCCTTCGCTTTTGCGCAAAGCCTAAACATCCAAAGGAAGTGGCTTTGCATTCCTTGGATGTTGTTCGGGCGATCAGGGTTTACCTGTCATCGACTGAATCCTTTCGCAAGACGGATTCTCTCTTTGTCCTTCCAGAGGGGCCTCGGAAGGGCATGGCGGCGTCGGCCTCTACCATCGCCAAATGGATCAGGCAGGTCATTGAACAGGCCTATGCTTTGAGGGGGAAAGTTCCTCCCATGCCTGTGAAGGCGCACTCTACAACATCTCTGAGTACGTCTTGGGCCTGTCATCATCGGGCTTCTGTGGCCCAGGTGTGTAAGGCGGCGACTTGGTCGTCCGTTCACACCTTCTCAAAATTCTACAAGGTGGATGTTCAGGCATCGGCAGATGCTTCCTTTGGCCGTAAAGTTCTTAGTGCGGCAGTGCTTTAGGGTCCTTTTGTTTGGGTCCTTGGCTGTTGGGGTATTTTTACCCCTAGGTTACTTGTTCTTTCCTGGGTTGTTGCTCCTGTTGAGCAAGCTTTTTTCATGTTGCCCAGTTGGTTTCCTTCCTTTGGTAAGGTTCTCTTCTCTGATGTGGGTATTGCGTTGCCTTAGGCGCGGCTGCTTTTTTTCCCACCCCTCATGTCTACACTGCTTTGGGACGTCCCTATTGTGACGAATATGAAGGGGCGGCGACTGTCGGAGGACGTAAGAGAAAACTGAATTTTTGTAAAATCTTACCTCTAAAATTCCTTTCTCTGAGTCCTCCGACAGTCGCCGCCCCCGCCCCTCTTTTGGGGTTTTGTTTATGTACTCTACTGCTATGCTACTGAAACTGAGGTAGGAATGCAGGAAGCAGGAGGGTATTGACTGAGGGGACCACCCCCTGGGGGTGGGGTATGCTAAAAGCTTTGATATTAACATATTCTGTTGTCTAGCCACTCCTACGGAGCAAAGGTCAATAACCCTATTGTGACGAATATGAAGGGGCGGCGACTGTCGGAGGACTCAGAGAAAGGAATTTTACAGGTAAGATTTTACAAAAATTCAGTTTTTTTCTTGTTCAATACCATTTTTATGGAAAGTCGGATCACAAGTCGGATCACAAGTCGCTTCAATTAAGATAAGGAGGCGACTCCAATTGAAGTATATGGGACAAGTCGGATCACAGGTCGCCTCAAAGTAGTACAGGACCCTTTTCTGAAGTCGGAGCGACTTCAGTAGTGCCAATTAAGACGGCACTGATTGATTAACATTGCTTTTGTTATGTCAAGCGACCTGGGGCGACACATAAGTCGCCCTAGTGTGAATGGGCTCTAATAAATATAAACTCTTCCATCTTCTGTATCTTCTAATATACAATACCCAACACATCATAAGCTCTTTTACCATCTGTATGCTTCCTTATTCCATATTATGTTGTATGTTCTGTTGTCCATTGTGTCCTCACTTATGCCCTAATAGTTTGTACACTCTTCCACCTTCATGTTTCATCCCTTTTACCCTGATTGATTGTAAGCTTCTACGTCTCTCCCTTATACCCTAATAGATGGTAAGTTCTTCCACCTTCTGTATCCTCGCTTGATGAAAGGGATCCCCACATCAAGATCCACAGAGAAGATGGGTGTATTGCTCTGTTATTTCCTATTTTGTGGAGCATTATACATGTGATAGAAGTTATAACCCTTCCACACTCCATTCAAGACAGGATGGAGTTATACTTTAAGGCCTATGATGGACGGTGTAACCCCGTAACGCTTCTTGGTCGTTGTTCCAACATGGGTTCCTTTTTTTCTGTGTCTCTGGGTGAGATAGGTTTACTAAAATATCCCTAGTGTATAGTAGCGCCATCATTCTTTGTAATATGAAGTGCCGTCAAGTTGATTTCTGTTTTGGTTTTAAGCCTTGGAAATTGCATGTTCTTTATTCCTGTGACTGTATCTATTCACTTGTGCTGGTTGTCCTCTTCCTCCTCTCTCTTTAACTTTTTCATAACATTCAAGCCCAAATTCACTCTTGGAGTGAGTTGACTTCTCTCAGCCTAGTCATCTTGGATTCTAGTGAAAGGTTGGGCTTGATTTAATAAAGGATCCATTTTTTTTTTAATTTCCATGCTGTCAATGGTATTCATAAAATTCCTCACCAACACAAAGTTCAAAAGCATTAATACTTTTCCTGTCTAGCTTCATTGTCCAGCTTTGACATCCATAGAGAGTGGCAGAAAATATGATAGCCTGGACACTTCTGATCTTTGGACACATCAGTCCTCCGTCCTTGCTCTACCACATGCCATTCTGGATTGTATTTCTTGACTGCTGAATCCTTTGTTTTTAATAACTGAGGCAGAAGCTGTCTACTATTTTTATGACTATACCCAGTGCTGTACTGTATCTTGGCCTAGGCCAACAAGGCCCAGGCCTAGGGCGGCATTTTGAAGGGGGGCAGCAAAAAAGCTGAACCCTGCACAAAAAAAAACAGCCTCCTCCCGGTTCCCGCACGAAACGGGTCTCCCCGGCTTGCGCTACACTTTTAATATAGTGCAAGTCTTATGGGGTGCATTGGGCCAGAGGGCAGAGTCCAGGAGGCAAATCGGTCTGGCACCCCATAAAGCGGTCAGTAATGAGGCTGCACTGATGGGCAGTAATGAGGCGACACTGATAAGGCTGCACAGATGGGCACTAATGAGGCTGAACGTGTGGGAACTGATGAGGCTACGCTGATGGGCACTGATAGACTTGTGATCTGTGGTTCACAGATGACAGGGCGGGTCGTAAACAGTAAAGGGCGAGGCCTTTACAGGAAGGGGTGGGTCATATGTAAATTAGGGGGTGCACAAGTTTAGTCAGGCCTTGGGCAGCACAAAACCTAAATACACCGCTGACTATTCCACCGACTTTGAAGTTAGCTGTCTTTCCTGGTGTTGTAGTTAGGGAGGAGCTAAGGTTCAGGCCAAATCCTGCTTGGCCCAAACCTGTGGGAAGCTGGCGCCCAACCAAATTAGCTGCAGGCAGGGAATTCTTCACCTCACAGCCACACTAAACAAAGGGGCCGGAATGCTGGCTAATGTCATTACCCAAATATGGCCACATGGCAAAATTTAAACAATATCTTTGACTAAATATGACCAAGTGGACATATTCGGTCAATGGTCTCACCAGCATCCCTCTTCCTTTGTTGCATGTGGCTGCAGGCAGGGAATTCCCTAGCCACAGCTAATTGGGCCAGCAGCCTGCTATACTGTGAAGATTGGCAATGTTTCTTCCACCACTCCTGAAACATCTGTCATCTTCCTCCCGGCCTGCTTTTTCTCATTATATATTCAGCATACAGGTTAAACAATGATGGTAAAATGTGTAGCCTTGTCTAACTCTTTTTCTGAGCTTGAACGAGTCTGCATTTCCATTTTCTGTTATAGCACCCTCCCAGTGTATAATGCTAGGTAAATTTCGTTTTTGGCTCCTTTCTGTAATCAAGGGAACAGTTATCCTTTGTCCTTGGTCTGGTTATATTTTCACAGGCTGGGGGTTTGATTGCTTACCCCTGTCTCTGGAAGAAGCTTCCAGAGCTTAGGGAGGGAGATGCAAATAACCAGCCTGAATATTTATTAAGCTCCAGCCAATTCCTGGAGAGGAGTATCCAGAAGGGGGCTGGGCAGGTGATATATATAGTGTGAAGCAATGGAGAGCTGGGTTCCAGAGCCTGAGGGCCTGCTTTAAAGGCCTCATTGGTGTCAGAGCTGAGGGCCTGGAACCTGATTTCAGGAACTCTTCACAAGGAATCTGGTCTGGAGAAGGACTCACTAACTGAACCATGTCAAGAGGAAGCTGGAAGGTGTCAGCTGTCCTGGGGACTTGTGAGTAAACAACCTAAATTGGTCCCTGTGACTGTGCAGTGTTCTGAAAATGGCATTGGCTACCAGTAGTTGTTGAACTTCTGCGAGAAGTCTGGGTAGAGCAATATTTTCGCACCATGGTAACAAATATCCGCCTTCTCCCTGGCTAATCTCAGGATAATTTCACGGTCCTTGTAAATAAGGAGAAAAAGAGGAATGATATCTGTGCTTAGACTAATAGCATAAATACATATGTAGATATATAGATATATACATAGATAAGTATATCAATAAGTTGAATGAGGCAGCCAGCTAAAAAAGTGGATTACAAACTAGGTATAAAAAGAGATAAAAGCAGCGCCAAAAAAATTGATGTAAAATTGAATAAAACGTCCAATAAAATACAGTCCAAAATGTCCAATACGTTATATGGAGAGGGAAAGATCAGAGCGACATCCCAAATACCAATGGTGAGGTCAGGAGGAATATACACCCAGTCGTGATGATCACACAAACTGCTTACCAGATGGTGGTCAAAAACAGACGATATAAGAATCTCAAACAGATCAACCAAGGAAAGGATAAGCCAATGGATCTAATTGTATCGAACCATTCCAATCAACTCCAACATACCATTTTGACGGCCAAGTGACTGTCTGCAACTCCAATTGTCCTCCACTACACTGTATTACACATGTGCAATTCACGATTTGGTTCCACTGATACCAACAATGGGGCATAATTCCCTCCCTCTTAAACTAGTAAAGGGGCAAAATTCCTCCCAATGACACCAAAGATGGTGTACAATTCCTCCCAATGACATGGGGCACGATTCCTCCCAATGACACTAAAGATGGGGCACAATTTCTCCCAATGACCCCAATGATGGGACTCAATTCCTACTAATGACACCACTGATGGGATACAATTCCTCCCAATGACACCAATAATGGGGTGCAATTTCTCCCAATGACACGAACAATGAGGCCAAATTACATCAATGATGGGTAACAATTCTTCCCACTGACACCAAAGAAAGGGCATTGTTTTTTTCACACTGATGTTGGGACCTTTTCTACTCCCAATGGCCATAGTCCAGCCCCCCTAAAATCTGAAGGACAGTACACTGGCCCTTTGTTTAGAAAGTTTGGAGACCCCTGGTTTTGAAGTATCCCAATCTTTAAAAGGAATGCCCTAGACTGTGTCAATGGAGCTGGTGTGAATGGACTGGTGCTTGCAGTGGTAGGCAACCTTTGTACTTTTAGGAAAGAACAAGCTATTACCAGTGGCCCCTTCGGGGGTAGTGCTACACTGTCATGCCTGTGGCTCCATAATTAGTGTAGAGGTTTCTCATAACAATGAGATGTTGTGGGCATTTCATAATTTTGCATAGTTGATATAGTTGAAGGCGTTGCTGTAATCGATGAAGCACATATTAACTAACTTCTTGTGCTCCTTAGCTTTTTTCAGTTATCCAACATGCATCTGTGATGCTATCTACATTTCCTCTGTCCTTTTCTAAATCTAGCTAGTACATCTGATAATTATTTTTCAATGTAAGGTTCTAGTCCACATTGAATAACTAGCATAATCATGCTGGCATGTAATATCAGTTTCATATCCGTTTTCATAGTCTTTTAGTTCTCCTTTTTTTAGTATTGGAAAATAAACTGATCTTCTCCAATATGTCGGTCACTGAGTGGTTGGCACTTGTTGGCTTAAGTTCATCACTACCTTTTCCTTGGCTTCTAATTGTAATGCAATATTATCAATTCCTGTGGCCTTCCTTTATAGCATTGATCTGGTGTCTGACTATAGCTTCCATCAATAAAGTCTCTTGATTATTGATGTCTTTTCTATAAAGGTCCTCCGTGTAATCTTTTTATTTTTGCTTGATCTCAGTTCTATCAGTGATAATTTCTCAATGGATATCTTTGAGCATACGTAGGCTGAAATTTCTTTTTGATTTCATGGATCTTCTGGAATGTGATCCTTATTTTTTCACATTTCCATCTTCAGGCTTCACAAATGTTGCTGTAATATTGATCTTTATCCTTCCTAGCAGCTGTTTGGAATTTACAAATAAACTCTTCAGTTATACAAGATTTTCATATTTTTCAATTTTAGCTTCTCTTAACTTCTGTGCATATTTCACTGTATCTCCCATCATCCACTTCAATTTATTGGTCTCGCTTATTTTATCCAAGTTTTTCTGTTATTAATCTTTGATAGTTTCTTGAAATTTAATCTAAAATTCATCTGATTCTCTATAAGTTATGTTTAACATCTGAAATCTGTTCTTGATGTACAGTATACTTTAAGGCTGCATTCACATGTCAGCTTATAATCGCGGGCAGAACCGCCGCGGTTCCGCCCGCGATTCGGAGATTTATTGCAAATCGCGGGACGCCTAGCGTTGCCCGTTGATTTGCAATAGCCCCCCAAACGCCGAGCGATGTTGCCGCGATTTACGCCCGCCGAATCGCGGCAACATCGCGCAAACAAAATCGCGGGACGCAATACGCTTCAAAGAAGCTCTTGTACTTTTTTGGAGCGTATTGCGTCCCGCGATTTTGTTTGCGCGATGTTGCCGCGATTCGGCGGGCGTAAATCGCGGCAACATCGCTCTGCGTTTGGGGGGCTATTGCAAATCAACGGGCAACGCTAGGCGTCCCGCGATTTGCAATAAATCTCCGAATCGCGGGCGGAACCGCGGCGGTTCTGCCCGCGATTATAAGCTGACATGTGAATGCAGCCTAAAGGTAGTGGGTGTGTTGTCCAGGTTACAACTTGTAGGACTTAAAGTTTTGCTGTTATTCAATTTGGCCTGAAGCTTGCACTTTAACAGTTTATGATCTCTTTCACAATCCAGACCATGTCTTTACTGCTAAAATTATGCTCTTTCATCATTGTTTTTTTTTTTTTATTTTAGAAGAAAATGCTCGTTATCAAAAGACATGCTACAGTATATTGATCACCCATGGGCGTAACTACAGGGGTTGCAGGGGTTGCAATTGCAACCGGGACCCATGCTCCAGGGGGCCTGTGCAGCTCCCCTGTACACCTGGATAGGAGGGGCGGCGGGGGCAGCATGTAGAGAAATCACTGTCCTCCTTTTTCCTCCTGTAACTGCAGGAGGAAAATGGAGGAGATTGGTTCCTCTCTATGCTGCCTCCGCCACTCCTCTTATGTTCACCTGTGTCAGTGAACTGGATAGGAGGCCAGGGGTGGGGGGGGCCCTTCATGGTTTCTTGCACCGGGGCCCTGAAGGTTCTAGTTACGCCTCTGTGATCACCAAAAATGGATGCCATTAATGTTTTCACTATCCAGTTTATACTTCAATTTTTAAACACTTATTGATAATACCCACAATATATGTGAAGTGTACACTGCAAAAAAAAAAAAGCGCGGGGGGGGGGGGGGGGGGGAGGAGGGGAGGAAAAGAAGGGAAAAAAGAAGGGTGTGTGTCCCTTACCCATCCTCTGCTACGAAAGCAGATCTGTAATCCCTGGAAAAAGTATATTGAGTCCAAAAGAACCTCTTTTTTTTAAATTTCTCTTCCTTACTACATAAGACAACAGTGATATTTTCCTTGGTATCTTGGTAAGCCACAACGAAAATGTAGGGGGGAAATTCTTCTTCCACACTGCCGGAATACAGGCCTTTGCCGCATTCAAGAGGTGAACTAACATGGAGTTTTTATATCTACGTCTTGAGAGATCAGAATAGTGGAGAAGATATCTGGCTGGGTCAGTGCCCAAATCAAAGTCAGTGAATCCCTTGATTGTATCCCATACCTGGGTCAAAAACGACTCCAATTTCCAGCATGATCAGAAAATAGGTAACAAGGTGCCTTCAGCCTCCCCACAATGCCAACAGGTACTCACTGCCTCAGGATAGATTTTTTTCCAGACAGAAGTGACCTGCGTTGAGCTCCTGGTACTTACTGGCCACTGAAGAATAGTGAGCAAAGTACAGTATATCTTCCCGCTGTTCAGCAGAGAATGGTACGCCCAAGTCTCTTTCCCATTTTAGTAGGAACCTTGGGACAAATCCTTCCGGGGAACCAGTGTTAATTTTGTCAACAAAAAAGTTTTCCTCAAAGTTTTCATCAGCCGCATTTTTACAGTGATGAAAACACAACAAAAAACAATTCCTCATTTGGGTCCACTAACGAAAACTATGATGAAAATCAATTCCGTTTTCGTTAACAAGCTAAAACTAAACGAAAATGTGAGACAGGGACCTTTACCCATTTGGAACTTCCAGTTTCCATGAAGCTTAGCCTGCTTACGCTTCCAGCAAGCAAACGAGTCAAGTCCATAGCATGCATCCAGCATTACAGGCCACGCTGAGTCCTCAGACAACCATAGCAGAGCAGCACTGTGCAGCCTCTCGATGACAGTCTCAGTCCCACTCCGGACTCCGGACTCAGTCACAATGACAACCATCCAGAGCAGAGCAAACTAGAGCACTTTGAGTGTGTAAATTACAATTTCAGGCCTGGGGCATCCCATCATACCACCATCTGTCCAGAACACTGTGTGTGCATTACAGGCCATCCTTCAGAACTGAGACTTCCATCCAGCACTGTGCAGCTTTACAGGCCTCCTCTGACCACTGTGACCAGTAATCACCTGCATCCAGAGCACTGTGCATTACAGGTCATCCCTCAGACCTGAGACCAGCATCCAGCACTGTGCAGCATTTCAGGCTTCTCATAGTCAGACCACTATCCCAGAGCACTGTGCATTACAGGACTCCCCTCAGACCACCATCCAGAGCACTGTGCAGCATTACGGGCTTTTCATACCACTATCCACAGCACTGTGTAGCATTGCAGGCCTCTCATACTCCCACCCAGAGCACTGTGCAGCATTACAGGCCTCCTCAGACCACCGTCCAGAGCAGTGTGTGCATTACAGGCCTCCTCAGACCACCATCTAAAACACTGTGTGCAATGCATTACAGGCCTCTTCTTCAGACTGTCTATGTGCAGAGCACTGTGTGCATTACAGGCTTCTTCAGGCTGTCCATAACCAAAGCACTGTTTGCATTACAGGCCTCCTCAGACCACCATCCAGAGAACTGTGCAGCATTACAGGCCTCCTCAGACCACCGTCCAAAGTACTGTGCAGCATTACAGGCCTCATAATACCATGATATTAGATTTGTTTACTCCAGGAGTACATCATGAGTAAGAAATGCATAAATAATGCATTACAAATTACCTAAACACATAAGATTTTAGTTGATTAACATGATTTTATTCAACTAAAATGTACTGGAGATTTCAGTAGACTAAAATACAACTAAAACTAAAACAAATGCAGATGACTAAAATGGGACTAAAACTAAAAATGGCATTTCAGTCAAAAGACTATAACTAAAACTAAATCAAAATTTGAAGCCAAAATTAACACTGGGGGAGACGAATAAGCAGTTTGTATGCTTCCGAGACCCCATTGGTTAAGGGGCCCGGTTACAGACATCGCTTTTCCAGTGGGGAGTTCAAACAAGCAGACCACTCACACCGAAGTACACTGGTAAGAAAATGAGTGAGTTGCTGCATTGGCCAAGGGCCTAACGATAGGTCAAACTTCAATTGCAGTTCAGTTTTAGTCTTTAATCGGGCATCAACAAGAAAATCACCCAAATAGAATGTACCTTGCGCGAGAAGGCTTTGAAAATGACTATCGGTGAGAACAGGGGGAAATGCAGGATTGCCCAGTATTGGGAAGAGCTGAGTAACCTCCCCTTCTAGAGTGGAAAATTGACGGCATTGACGCACCACAAGGGTGGTCGCCCCAATGAGAGGATGGTGCATTAGTGTTCCCAGGGATTTTGTTGTAACCAAGGCAAACATTGTACTTGAATGGCGGAGCCCAATTGCTCAATCATCACCCACACTTTGTGGTTACCATCTCTACAGGCGAGTACCCTGGTCATCATTTGGCACAGAGAATGTAGTCTAATTGATTTGACAAAGTCCATCTGGTGAAGCTCAGGTACATAGATATTGCTTTGATTGCTAGTATATGTTATACATTCAAGTATACTGTATATATGTATACTAGAATGTATATAGTAAGGTCATTGTAGTTACAGAAACTGATTAGTCTTTTTCCAGGTTCCATCCTATTTTCAAGGCGATGTTGTCCAACAGTATTTCATTCCTTCCTATGCCTACATACTTTTGCTAATAGGTGACCCTCGTTCCCATCCCAAAAAGTTGGGAGGTATGGTAATCTTGAGGTCTATGGACCTCAAGTTACATCAAAGTTAGACGAAAGTAGTGCAGGGACTACCTTGAAGTTGCACAGATATGAGCGGTACTCATTGGAAAACATAGGGTACGACCTGTCATGCGACTTTGCAGTCCCAAGTCACAGGACAAGTTCCACAAGTGTTAAAAGGGCCTTACCTGCCTACATACCAATCTCTCAGAAAAGTGTGATGTGCAGAGACCCCCCCCCCCATGCCCCAAGACTGCCTAAACTTAATTCAATAAGGATTGAAATACTTTCATACCAAAAAGACCAAAGTAAGAATTATAATCTAAGATATTTGGTAGTTTTGAATAATTTTTAGCTTCCAAAGCTCTAGCTATAGTCAGGGCCGCTGATAAAGTAGTACAGTCGGCCCTCCTGTACCGGGCCCCAACAGTTGTAAAGGGGGGCCCAGGCACCTGCCGAGCAGGAGCGTTGGCTGTACTCTCTTATTGCCAACTTTTGTGGCTGTATGGGGCCCTGTGATTTCTAACAACAGCCCTGGCTATAGTGATAGAAATTCTGCCTCCAAGTATGGTGTGCTATGTACAGAAACCTTTACTAAACAGCCAACTCTGAAACCAGAATGATCTCCTCTTTAGTTTATGAAGAATTCGAAAATTTCTGGATCTGACAGCAATGCTAAGATTTGATAAGGTAATATAATTGGAACAAGCAGTGGACTTTCCTGATGACATACATTTTGGTTTACGCATTTCTATGCATTAAAAGTTAGGGATTTAAAAAAATAAACATTTATACTCACCTAGATGGATGCAGCCTCGATCCCCTGCCGGCTCTTTAGTGAGAACTGAGCGCTCAAACACTGCTGATCAATCAGTTCTCCCCTCTGGGAAGAGGACCAGAGGGGCTGGCTCAGGCTGTCAGCGGATCACTGAGATCACTGAGAGGCTGAGCCAGGTGGAGGTCCAGGCTTCTGGGCAGATACCGACCATATGGTTGGGATCTTTCCTGAGCCTGGACCTGCTAAGTGATGTCAGCCGACAGCTTTCAGCCGCTGTCGGCTGAAAACGGGTCACCGGAGTGCAGAACAAACAAAATCTTTGGCCATACTTCTTCAAAACGCTGTAGATCCAGGTTTCAAAGGATAGCAGCTGTGGACAGTTCACTTAAAGTAGTAAAAAAAGTTTTTTTTTTTTAATGGGCCCCCAGGAGGATTATGCCATAATGGCTGGTATGCAGCATTAGCACATCATGGTAGGCTTATCTGTCAAACCATCCCTACTTTGCTGCACTGTCATCACTGCAGGTGCATTCATCTTCTCCCGGTCTTCCCTCCTGCCATTTAAAGAGCTAGGCTGCTATGGCGTCACTCCCATGCATTCGCACGAAAATAATTCCATAACGGCTCAGAGTTGGTTTTGGACATATGGGGTGAACTGCGCATGCACGGCTCATATTACATTACCACTGACAGGCCAGGAGCAGCATCTATGACAGAAGAAACCCATAACTCCCAACAGTCCTTGATTTCGAGGGACTGTCCCTGATTTGGAACAAAGTCCCTCTGTCCCTCTTTCCTCCTCATTTTGGTCTGATCTATACTATATTGTCAAAAGTATTGGGACGCCTGCCTTTACACACACATGAACTTTAATGGCATCCCAGTCTTAGTCTGCAGGGTTCAGTATTGAGTTGGCCCACCCTTTGCAGTTATAACAGCTTCAACTCTTCTGGGAAGGCTGTCCACAAGGTTTAGGAGAGTCTATGGGAATGTTTGACCAGAAGCGCATTTGTGAGGTCAGGCACTAATGTTGGAGAGAAGGCCTGGCCCGCATTCTCCACTCTAATTCATCCCAAAGACATTCTATTGGGTTGAGGTCAGGACTCTGTGCAGGCCAGTCAAGTTCCTTCACCCCAAACTCGCTCATCCATGTCTTTATGGACCTTGCTTTGTGCACTGGTCCAAATCATTTGGTGGAGGGGAGATTATGGTGTGGGGTTGTTTTTCAGGGGTTGGGTTTGGCCCCTTAGATCCAGTGAAGAGAACTCTTAAGACATCAGCATACCAAGACATTTTGGACAGTTTCATGTTCCCAACTTTTTGGGAACAGTTTGGGGATGGCTCCTTCCTATTCCAACATGACTGCACACCAGTGCACAAAGTAAGATTCATAAAGATGGAGGAGGCATGTTCCCCCATTACACACATGACGTCCAGTCCATATAGGTGGTAGCTCTTTTTCTGCGGCCACTTGTATGATTGCAAATGGGGATTCCTAGTTCATCCCTGACCAAAAGGAGGTTTCAGGTTGTTCTTGTATATTTATTTTATTGACTATTCAATTCTTTGGTCCTGATTGGGTGATACTTTCCCTATTTATGGGTCTACCTATGGGAAATTCAGGACATTTTGGCATACCTACTAGCAGGCTGCCGCCCACCTTCCCCTATATTTGAAGTATTTCTGGGATCTCTGGTAAGACAGTCTTGGTTATTATATCTCTTGGATGATGTGCTGCCTTATTATCTTCAAGTTTGATTTTAAATTACAGATAGTGTGATAATGTGCACTCTGCTTTGAGATATACCTGTTGGATCCTGAGGAAGCTGTCTCAGCAAAATGCGTTGATCCGTCAGTGAACCTGAGTGTATACCTCTTTATTAGGATATGCGTTTGTATATATGTACCATTATCTTTGACTATCTCTGTTTTAGTGTCCATTCACACTGGTACGACTTGTCAGGCGACTTGGTCAGCCTGACAAGTTGTGCACCACCGGTCCCACTGTGTAGTACAGGAGCCGTTCTAATAGGAGCGACACAAGTCGCTCCGACTTAGAAAAAGGGTCCTGTACTACTTCTGGGCGACCTGGAGGCGACTTGCATTGACTTCCATTATGTGAAGTCCGTGCAAGTCGCGCCGAAGTTGCGCTGCACGCGACTTCACAGGTTGCCCCCTAAGTCGGAGCGACCTAATGTGAACGGGTCTTAAACATTTATATGTAAACTTTGTGTACAAATAAAACATTGTTATTTTTAAAGATTTTTTCTTTAGCGAGTATGTGGCACAATTAAATCCCCTTTTGCCCAGGTGTGCTTGATCACTTCCCCCCTTTATCCCCTTATCCCCTTGCCCTACATCTCACTTGCACACCTGGACCGGGCCTACTTTTTAAGATTCATAAAGACATAGACGAGCAAATTTGGGGTGGAGGAACTTGACTGGCCTGCACCTCAACCCAAGAGAACACCTTTGGGATGAATTAGAGGGGAGACTGCGAGCTAGGTCTTCTCGTCCAACATCAGTGCTTGACCTCAGAAATGCGCTTCTGGAAAAATGGTCAAACATTCCCATAGACACACTCCTGAACCTTGTGGACAGCCTCACCAGAAGAGTTGAAGCTGTTATAGCTGCAAAGGGTGGCCAACTCAATATTGACCCCTATGGACTAAGACTGGGATGCCATTAAAGTTCATGTTCGTGTAAAGGCATGCGTCCCAATACTTTTGGTAATATAGTGGAAGAGAGAGAGGTCATTTTTGGTGCAAGGAGGACACCTTATCATGCAAACAAGGTAAAAAAAAAAGGAAGAACAAATACATAAAAAAAATAAAAAAACTATCATAGAAAAATTATATAAAAAATTTAAATTAGAGAGTCCATTAAGAGATCGCATAGTCCCTGTGTGGTCCAGGTACAGCTAACTGAGGCAGCTCCTTGTAGAAGCAAGAAGCGGCTCTATGGGAGACACAAGGAGAAGCACAGGCGCCTTCTAAGTGTAGCTGTTAGTAAAAGATTTATTGACAATTTAAAATCAGAACTACTCACAAGTGTATTTTGGATCAAGCATGTAGTCCATAGTACTGTGTATGGGGGTCCTTATACCGCAAAACAGGGGGTCCACGAGAAGGCTGTGCGGATGGCCGGCGCTGGGAGATGAGTAGGTCTGATTTTAATTGCCAATAAATCTTTTAGTAAAAGCTACACTACAGCGCCTGTGCTTCTCCTTGTGTTTTGGTATTATAGTGTTTACAGTTGTATATAAAATGCACTTTTTATCTTTCAAAAAGTGTTTCCAAGTGCTAAACCTTTCATCCAGTTTCTAAATGGCTGCATTTGTAAATTTTAGAAGCCAATCTAAAGAAATAAAGGGTTTAACTAATCATTTTTTTTTAGAATTCTCTCTTTAAGAGGGTGTGGCAGGGGGTGTGTCCTATGCCTACATACTCTTGCTAATAAGTGTCCCTTGTTCCCATCCCAAAAAGTTGGGAGTTATGGAAACCACTAGGGTCAGGGGCTGACTGGCAACTTTTGGCCCAGGGGGCAAGTACAAACCAGAGGCCCATGGTGCAGCAACTTGGCTCTCCCTCTTCAAGGCCTCCTCCTGACCCCCATTTCAGGCTGAAGCTCCGCTCCAGGCACTCTCTACTTACTGGCCGAATCCGGGTCCCTGACCTGGCCAGCAGGGGACAGTTGGAGGGAGCTGGGACAGCTTAGTCAGGGCTGCCTGGGGGAGAAGAATCTCCAGTGGGGCCTCTGCTCAGACACAGTTTACACCATCCATGCTGGGGGGGGGAGAGAGGCCTGCGCTCTGTCCTTGTCTTCATTCCGCACTCAGTAGGTCAGCAGTGGGGACATTTTACTTCTCTATACCAGGAATCCTATAGGCATGTCTGTGGCAGAAGCAGTGCAGCCTTTTTAGGGGGCATCAGAGCGGCCCGGGGGGCAATTGCCCCCCTGCCCCCTGACCCAGTCCTCCCCTGACTAGGGTATCTTCTGTTATAAAAAAGTTGCCTGTCAGCATTTTCTTTTTAAATCTTTAACCTCAATACCGCTTTAATAACCTCATTATATGACTGGAATGTAACAGTAAATATCCCTTTTGATCCTTCATATCTTACTGACAGATCAGTAAAGGGCCACCGCTTCTTCACAGTCTACCAAAACCTTTTCAGCTCTAATTCAAATTGTTTTCACACTTGAGGCTGGGTTCACACTTCAATCACAGACATTGCATGTGATTCGCACTGCATTGCTGTACACAACACATGCGATGACTGTGCGATGCAAATTCAGCCATACAAACCAAAAGTTGCACCAAAATGGTGCAGGACCCTTTTTTTGGTCCGCACTGGAATCAGATTACATGGGTGTTCACAACAAAGCGATCCGAATCCTGCACCATTTGACATTTTGCACTGAGATCTGTGAACCGATCTGAGGGTGTCATTAACTTTACATTGACACCCCCAGTGGTTTGCAGATGTCATTGTGAACCAGTGTGCAATTCAGGTGCGATGTGGGAACCGGCACTGAATCGCAGGGCTTCCTGTATCGCACCAGTGTGAACCGGGACTAAACAAAACATAATAGCTTAATGTTGGTAGCAGGGCTTTTTTTCTCAAAGAATAAGTGCAGGAACTCACCCCTTTCAGTCACTTCTTGGCAACAATAGACCTCCTCCGCAACAATAGACTACCACGCAAAAATTGATGTCCTCCAGCAACAATAGATCCCCCGGCAACAATAGACCTTCCTCAACAGTAGATCTCTTCCAGCAACAAATGACCCCCCAGCAACATAACTCTCCCCCACCAGCAATAAAAACAGACCTCCCCAGCAATACTATTCCAGCATGCAAAAATATATTTTCCTCCAGGAACAGTATATTCCCAGCAGCCAGCATCAGTGGACCTTCCAGGACACCCCAGCACTCCTTACCATTGCATGCATTCAGTGCTGGAGTTGCCAGAACTGGGTTCCTCCATGTTCCCGCTGAAAAAAAACCCTGGTTGTTTGGTAGTATATATGAAGAATCACCCCGGCGGTGTTATGTATTTTATAATCTGTTATAAAAACAATAATCCCTGTCCACCATCTTTCATTATCTTTCCTTCCTACTAGACTTTGCTGTTTGCACTGCCTGATGAAATGTATGCAATAGATTGACTTCATTTGAACTCTCTTTCGTTCCAGGGGGTGGTGGAAAGCGGAAGGGGAAGAGTAAGAAGTGGAAGGAAATTCTGAGGTTTCCGCACATAAGCCAGTGTGAGGAACTCCGGCGAAGTATAGGTGAGCCTCCCACTGTGGGTTCTCCAGTGAATGTTGGTAACTAAGCCTAGGTTGGCATTAGAAATAGAAGAGAAATGTGGCGCACAGAGAAGGAAAAATCAATGATGATGAAAAAATATATGATTGTAATGGACAGTCCTATATACTGTAGATAAGTCCTAAAACAGTCCAACAAGGAAAGTCCAGAATCAGAGACTGAGTGGCAGCCTGCAACAGGAGCTAGAAGCAACTCTGCATGTGAAGATGATGGCACTACTTGTTCTCTTCTAGGTTCATATTAGCCTGCACTCAGGGCTGTCTTTAATATTGTTTGGACCCTGGGCAAATATTTTCTTGGGCCCTCCAAAATCCACTTAGTACCTATTTGCAGGCAGTGCGGGCTCAAGAAACTGCTGCTTTGGGCCCCACAACAATGACTGGGCCCAGGGCAGCTGCCCCTTTTGCGCTGTGTTAAAGACGGCCCTGCCTGTACTGTAAAATGCAGGTCAGTGTTGGCAGGGAGCACCTCCATGCGTGTCGCATCGCTTGTTTCTTTTCACCTTTATTTAAAGTGTTACATTGTTAACACAATAACATGTGTTGCCATCAAATGCGATACTGTAAAATGCAGACATGCTGCGTTTTTACACACTGCAATGCATCGCACATCACACTAGTGTTGTGTGAATGTGGCACATAGAAAACAATAGTTTTTTTATGTGCCCTAAAAATGTCCTGCGTTCATCCAGTGCAGAAAATTGCAGGTTTACCAAGCATAGTTTGAACAAGCCTAATACATGAGTAAAGCCGTCGGGACCCCCAAGGATGTGAGATAAAATAGCCTTCTCCATACATAGATCAATGTAACTTTCTGTTGGTAAACTTTGTGTTGTTTTACACTGCATGTATTTGTAAAAATAGTGCAGCTGTAATCTGACATTCTCTAACTGCATATTAAAACTGTAAAGAGACAATATGGAAGCTGCTTACCCCCTTGCGAAAATGCTAGTTGCCTGGCTTATGATGTTGATTCAGTTGCATTAATGCTTGGCTGGACTAGAAACAGTATGCAGATCAGGACTTTACTCTGATTTTTGAGGCTGGATGCTTGTTCGAGGTCAAAACCTGTACAACAAGAGACTGCCAGGCAGCCTAGCATTCTTAGAAGGAGGTCAGTAATGGAAACCCCTTCATTCTTCTCAGTACAGGTTTCCCCTAATGTGATCACATTGTTGTGTAATGTTCTGTGTATTGCCAATGTTGAATATTAAGACAATCGTAATGATGGTGACTGTCTTGTAGAAAAAGATTATTATAATTTGTGTGAGAAGCAGCCAATCGGGAGGTTCCTCTTCCGCCAGTTCTGTCAGACGCAGCTGGAGCTCCAGTGTCTCATTGACTTCCTGGATACTGTGGTAAGGCAAATGGAATGCAGCTCAGAAGGTTTTTGGGAGCATACCTTTGGATCCACCCCCATTAGTCATTTCCTTTCCACCATCCCTCTGTCATTTGCCTCTCCATCCATCTTTCCATTGTGCTCTTCTTACCCTCCATCACACTCCTACTCTCCATCCACCTTCCCTCCATCACACTCCTACTCTCCATCCACCTTCCCTCCATCACACTCCTACTCTCCATCCACCTTCCCTCCATCACACTCCTACTCTCCATCCACCTTTCCACCATCACACTCTTCTTATCCTCCACCCCCTGTTCCTCCATCACACTCTGTATACCCTCAATCCACCTTCCCTCCTTCACACTCCTCTTTTCCTCCACCCTCTGTCCCTCCATCACACTCCTTCTACCCTCCATTCACCTTCCCTCCATCACACTCCTTCTACCCTCCATTCACCTTCCCTCCATCACACTCTTCTTATTCTCTACCCTCTGTTCCTCCATCACACTCCCTATACCCTCAATCCACCTTCCCTCCTTCACACTCCTCTTTTCCTCCACCCTCTGTCCCTCCATCACACTCCTTCTACCCTCCATTCACCTTCCCTCCATCACACTCCTTCTACCCTCCATTCACCTTCCCTCCATCACACTCCTTCTACCCTCCATTCACCTTCCCTCCATCACACTCTTCTTATTCTCTACCCTCTGTTCCTCCATCACACTCCCTATACCCTCAATCCACCTTCCCTCCTTCACACTCCTCTTTTCCTCCACCCTCTGTCCCTCCATCACACTCCTTCTACCCTCCATTCACCTTCCCTCCATCACACTCCTTCTACCCTCCATTCACCTTCCCTCCATCACACTCCTCTTATCCTCCACCCCCTGTCCCTCCATCACACTCCTTCTACCCTCCATCCACCTTTCCTCAATCGCACTGCTTTTACATTCTATCCCTCCATCACACTCCTGTTACCCTTCATCCACAGTTCCTCAATCACACTCCTCTAATGCTCGATCTTCTATCTGTTCATTCTATCTGTTCCCTTCATTGAACTCCTCTTACCCTCCATACACAATCCCTCCATTGCACTCTTCTTACCTTTAATCCATTATCCCATCCCTCCATTGCACCCCTTTTACCCTCCATCCACTATCCCTTCATTGTACTCCTCTTATCCTCCATCCACTATCCCTCCATTGCACTCCTCTTAACCTCCATTCACTACCCCCCCCATTGCACTCCTCTTACCCTCCATACACAATCCCTCCATTGCACTCTTCTTACCTTTAATCCATTATCCCATCCCTCCATTGCACCCCTTTTACCCTCTATCCCTCCATTGCACTCCTCTTACCCTTCATCCAACATCCCACCATCCTTTCACTGCACACTTCTAACGCAGCATTCTATTGTATTCTCTTGTATCTCTTTTCCATTTTCATACTTTTCCGTACCTTTTCATCTCCATCTCATGGTCTCTTGTAATTGATTTCCATGATCACGTGTGGAATCGGTCTGTATGGCCCTATATTTATCATCATCTGTTTGGTTTCCTCTCCAGGCAGAGTATGAAGTTACACCGGATGAAAAACTAGGAGAAAAGGGAAGGGAGATTATTCTGAAGTTCCTCACCCCAGAGGTAATTTGGCAGTTTAGTTTACGTACCTGCTGCAGACAAGACTTATGTCCATGTCTGATAGTAGGAAGATGTTTATAACAGGACGGGGTAACCAGATTGTGAGTTTTCTTTTAGAAGAAGCTTCTGATCTGGTGGCTGATGCCCTCAGTTCTTTTTACCAAATCCTTCATTAGTAAGGTCCAGAGGGTTGTAATTTCACTGTAAAGGCCCGTACACACGATAAGAAAATCTGTAGGGAAATTTCGTCCGACGACCGATCTGCCGATTTTCGGATTGTTAGTATGGTGCTTTCGACAGCCAACTCCGACTTTTCGGCTGACAAAATCCTGATGTGCAGGCTATATAATTTTTGTCGTCCATCAAAACAACGTCCGATTTACATCTCATTAGTACAGATTTCGACGGAAAAAAATCTTAAGAGCAAGACTAGGCATGCTCAGAGAGGAAAGAACATATACAAAGCAATCCAACACATGACATCACTTCTAAAGTAGAATTCTGTCGTACGGGAAAATTCGTATGAAAATAACCTCTTTACTTTCCACATCAGACTAGCATGCCACAAAAAACGGACGACAGATCGTTCGATAATCTGATCGTGTGTAAGGGGCTTAAGACTTTGCAATAACAATAGTGCTGTGATGGGACAAGTTTAGAACAATTAATGTGAAATCTGCGTGGTTCATTTTGTGTTTCCTACTATATGACATCATTGACATTAATCCAAAGCCAGGCTTGATGATCCTTAGTCACTAGACATTAGCTATGTGCACTGCAGTCACACAGTTTAGGATGTTTTCATGTAAATATGTCTTCAGTAATTTACCTGTGTGCTCCAGACACAGAACAATTTGGTACAGATATTTGGACTGTTCTTAGCTTTGTCTGTACCTTACAGGCAAATGACGGAGAGCTATGCTGGCAACCTTGGCTAGAGTAAGTTTGGTATGAAATGAGTATCCTGAAGATGCAGATTAGAAAGATTTGGATGAAAAGGGCTCTAACAGTGTAAACAGAGAGCAGCAGAAATAAATAGCCAGGATCCACAGGGTAGGCTATAAAAATATGCATAAATGCCTGTGAACAACTGGCTTGAGAAGAAAGAGTAGGGTCAAAATATGCTAAAAAAATTTGTGTATGCTTTGAAATTCTGTCACTAATTCTGAAGCTTGGTTTCCTTTTCTGCAGTCTCCAGTTTATGTATCTGAAGTGGGACAGGATATTGTACATCAGATGGAAGAGAAACTGGAAATCTGCCCATACAAAGAGCTTTTCTCTAACTGTGCCAAGTAAGTGCCATTATATCAGCAGTGAGGGAGAGATTGGTGGGGTTGGATGTTCAGCAAGGAGGAGTGATTGGTGGGGCTGGATATATGGCAGTGGGAGTGGGATTGGTGGGGTTGGATATTTGGCAGTGGGAGTGGGATTGGTGGGGTTGGATATATGGCAGTGGGAGTGGGATTGGTGGGGTTGGATATATGGCAGTGGGAGTGGGATTGGTGGGGTTGGATATATGGCAGTGGGGGAGGGATTAGTGGGGTTAGATGTACAGCACTAGGGGAGGGATTAGTGGGGCTGACTGTACAGCTGTGAGGGATAGATTATTGGGGCTAATTGAATGGCAGTCGGGGAGGGATTGTTGAGGTTGGATGTCCAGTAGTAGGGAAGGATTGGAGGGGCTGGATATACAGGAGTAGGAGAATGGATTGGTGGGGTTGGATGTATGGCAGTGGAGAAATAATTGTTGGGGCTGGATGTCTGGCATTGGGTGAGTGATTGGTGCTTTTGGATATACGGCAGTGATGGAGGGATTGGTGGATCTGGCTGTACAGCATTAAGGGACAGGATGAGAAATTGGTGCGGTTGAATGTACAGTAGTGGGGAAAGGATAGGTGGGGTTGGGTGTACAGTAGTGGGGGGAGGATTGGTGGGGTTGGATGTACAGTAGTGGGGGGAGGATTGGTGGGGTTGGGTGTACAGTAGTAGGGAAAGGATTGGTGGGGTTGGATGTACAGTAGTGGGGGAAGGATTGGTGGGGTTGGATGTACAGTAGTGGGGGAAGGATTGGTGGGGTTGGATGTACAGTAGTGGGGGGAGGATTGGTGGGGTTGGGTGTACAGTAGTAGGGAAAGGATTGGTGGGGTTGGATGTACAGTAGTGGGGGAAGGATTGGTGGGGTTGGATGTACAGTAGTGGGGGGAGGATTGGTGGGGTTGGGTGTACAGTAGTAGGGAAAGGATTGGTGGGGTTGGATGTACAGTAGTGGGGGAAGGATTGGTGGGGTTGGGTGTACAGTAGTGGGGGGAGGATTGGTGGGGTTGGATGTACAGTAGTGGGGGGAGGATTGGTGGGGTTGGGTGTACAGTAGTGGGGGGAGGATTGGTGGGGTTGGGTGTACAGTAGTGGGGGGAGGATTGGTGGGGTTGGATGTACAGTAGTGGGGAAAGGATAGGTGGGGTTGGATGTACAGTAGTGGGGGGAGGATTGGTGGGGTTGGATGTACAGTAGTGGGGGGAGGATTGGTGGGGTTGGATGTACAGTAGTGGGGGAAGGATTGGTGGGGTTGGGTGTACAGTAGTAGGGAAAGGATTGGTGGGGTTGGATGTACAGTAGTGGGGGAAGGATTGGTGGGGTTGGGTGTACAGTAGTAGGGAAAGGATTGGTGGGGTTGGATGTACAGTAGTGGGGGAAGGATTGGTGGGTTTGGATGTACAGTAGTGGGGGGAGGATTGGTGGGGTTGGATGTACAGTAGTGGGGGGAGGATTGGTGGGGTTGGGTGTACAGTAGTGGGGGAAGGATTGGTGGGTTGGATGTACAGTAGTGGGGGAAGGATTGGTGGGGTTGGATGTACAGTAGTGGGGGGAGGATTGGTGGGGTTGGGTGTACAGTAGTAGGGAAAGGATTGGTGGGGTTGGATGTACAGTAGTGGGGGGAGGATTGGTGGGGTTGGGTGTACAGTAGTGGGGGGAGGATTGGTGGTGTTGGATGTACAGTAGTGGGGTAAGGATTGGTGGGGTTGTATGTACAGTAGTGGGGGGAGGATTGGTGGGGTTGTATGTACAGTAGTGGGGGGAGGATCGGTGGGGTTGGGTGTACAGTAGTAGGGAAAGGATTGGTGGGGTTGGATGTACAGTAGTGGGAGGAGGATTGGTGGGGTTGGGTGTACAGTAGTAGGGAAAGGATTGGTGGGGTTGGATGTACAGTAGTGGGGGAAGGATTGATGGAGTTGGATGTACAATATTGGGAGAAGGATTGGTGAGGCTGGATGTACAGCTCAATGTATGCCAGTAGGTGGGCGATTGCTGTCACTTGAGGTACAGCAGTGGTGGATGGAAATGGTGGGACTGGATGCTTGACAGTGGGAAAGGGATTGATGAGTAAGAATTTACGGCAGCTGGGAAACTGATTGGTCGGGCTGAATGTATAGCAGTAGGGGGGGAACTGGTGAGGTTGGATTTACAGCAGTGGGGAAAGGAATAGTGGGGCCTAATGTATTGCAGTGGAGGACTTGGGGTCTGGTGCTTGACAGTAGGGGCAGGAATAGTGGGGCTGCATGTACAGCAGTGGGGGGAGGGTGTGGGCAGACGCATAGGCAGCCTCAGGTCACATGTACCACATTGCTACTACAGATGCTCCCTCCCTCTCACTGACCACCACTATAGATGTCTCTTCCATACACTGTCCTATTTGAAGTGTCACAGGACCTTCAGTGACACTTACAGATGCCCCCCTTCCCCCTGGACACTGTATATGAAGTTTCACTTGACCCACCCTGACATTGCAAATGGTTTCTTCCAATGTTGAGGAATTAGGACAGTGCAGCAGTTTACACATGTCAGCCCCCATCTTGCATCGTTCTACTGTAGAGTACACAGATAACATTTAGGGTAAAATGTTACAGATGTGCCAACCCCAAGAGTTATATACTGGCACTCAGCACTTAGGACACTAATAATGGTGATAATATGATGTACTAATAATGGCAATTGTAGTTCTGCTCTGTAAAATGACAATGGTTTTCCAGGTCTGTCTATGATTTTCTAAGTGGAGAGCCCTTCCAGTGTTATCTGTCCAGCATGTACTTTGACCGTTTCCTGCAGTGGAAATGGCTGGAGAGGTAGGTGTCCTGAGTACTGTCTTCTATGATTACCAAATCAATGTCATGATCAGTACTGAGGAATCTCTTATCTTATAGGCAGCCAGTGACAAAGAATACATTTCGTCAGTACCGAGTTCTTGGAAAAGGTGGCTTTGGAGAGGTGAGCTCCAGTAATCTTCCTTTTACAGGGGAAATATTCATGGTGTGACTTATCCAATGATATTTATGGTTGGGGGAAGGGGAGGAGCAGGCATGGGCCATTGTTTGTTCTTCTATCTCACATTAATGAGTTCATCAGAACATCACTAAATTGAAATAATTATTATTTTTTCTTAAAACATGCAGGCACTTCACTTTTGTAAAGTTATTATTTATCATGTGTCCTTATTTTACCTCATAGAGATGTTTTATATCCACATTTGCACAATAGATACCTCAAATAACCTCACAATTATTACCAGACTGAAGCAAACTAAGGCCTCTTGCACACGATACTCCTGTTTGACCATCTACTTTTTCAGACATTTTTTCTCTTTCGTTCATTGATGGACACAGCTCCTGGTATTCATAACCATTGGGTTATACTGTCCCCTACAGGAGTAGGACACTAGGTAGAAAAAAATTCCGGCTGCACCCATGGGCATTGTCAGGGGGTATACTTCCTCTCTCTGCTATAGTCACTCTGCCTAGTCAGGAGCAAGAACCTAGTTCCTTGTGGGGATCTTTTTTAGATAGAACATTTTTTCCTACTGGATTTTTCCTGTGAGATCTACAATCAACTGCCGGACTGAGCGACGGGCTGAATAACCTAGATACAATGGTCACCCCAGTCTGGCCAGCGCGCGTGCGCAGACCTCAGATCTGCGCTAGGTCGGCCATGACATAGCCCCACTGGACGGGGGTGGCCTGCGAGTTTAACGTCCCGCGAGGTCGCATAAGACAGGGTCTCGGCCCGAGTCACAGCGTTCCACCTTGCCGACAGCACCCCATTTTGATGGAGAGGGGTTCTGTCTGGAGCGGTGCCCGCCTGGTTCCTGGTATGGTGAGTAACTGTCCCCCCTCTCCCCCTGGAGGGTTTTGGGGTGGACATGGGCCTCTTCTTGGGTGACTAGGGGGTGCTGCCAGTGTGGTGGGAGTTGTCCCTTGGCAGTGTTTTACACTTTTTTGTGGGGTTCCTCTTTTGACTCATGGAGTCTTTGGAGCACACCCCCCCCCCCTGATCCCCTCTCTGAGGCCAACCATCCATCCATGCACTGACAGCGGTCCTGGAGTCCCTAGTGTCCCAGGTGGAGGTGGCTTGTGAGCAACGGGCTAGCAAAAAGCAACCCCCGCCTTCCCTTGCCTCATCTGTCTCATCAGATCCTGAATCTGATTCGGCTACCACGGACGTGGGTCACCCTGCTGGGTCTGCAATCACGCGCCTGGAATCCTGTGATAGTGAGGATGATCCCTCCACGTCTGTGACCACGCACGTAAAGGCGCCGGTGGATGCACTGATTGTATCTGTGTGTGAGACTCTGAAGATAGAAGATGCAGCTGAAGCTGCGACGGAGGCGCAGGTACCCTTTGGCACTCACAGACCATCCAGAATGGAAAAGGTGTTTCCTTTCCTTGCCTATTTTGACAGAATTGTCGCTAAAGAGTGGGAACGACCAAAGTGTCCCCGTGGGGTCCCTAAGCGCTTAACTAGGCGTTACCTCTATGAGGAGTCCCTTCCTAAGAAGTGGACTGTGCCACCGGTGGTGGACACTCCGGTTTCCAGATTAAACAAGGCAACCATGATTCCGGTTGAAGAGTCCCCGGCCTTTAAGGATCCAGGTGACCGGAAGGCGGAGGCTGTGGCCCGCCATATGTACACTCTGGCTAGTTCAGCAATGAGACTGGTATTCATCATTGCCCTAGTGTCGCAAACTATGACTGAGTGGGCTAAGCTCTTACGCCATGACCTGGAGGGGGAACAACTCCCCTCTGCCTTTGCCGAGCTGGCAGACCAGCTGGTCCAGGGGCTGCAATTTATCTGTGATGCCTCTTTGGATGCGGCTCCCCTGATGGCTCGCCTCTCTGTTTTGGCAGTGGTCTTTCGGCGTGTCTTTTGGCTCAAGTGCTGGTCTGCGGATCAGACTTTAAAAAAAGGCCTTGACTGATCTTCCTTTCTAATCCTTCCAAATCGCCTGTTTGGAGCTACCCTGGATGACATCATTAAAGGTCTCACGGGGAGAAGAGTAATTTTCTTTCCCAGGGTACTAAGGGCAAGGAACCTGGAGGAGTGGGCCTTCCTTCTCACTACCTTTTTTTGGTTGAGCCAGATGGACTTGTGTCTTTTTTCAACCTGACTAACTATGTAACTATGTAGCTGATAAGAAGTTTTTTCGTCCCTCAGGGTCGACTGACAAGGGCTCGAGGCCTTTCAGGGCCTCTTCAGGAGAATCCAAATGAACCTGATCTGGCAAGCCAAGATCGGGCTTCTCCAGAACCTTGGACAAGGCCCCTTTAGCATGAAGGTGCGCCCTCACCCGTATCGGGAGGGGGGGAAGTCTTCGCTGGTTTCCGGACCTGCGGACTTCCTTAGTGCAAGAGAAGTGGGTCCACAAAGTCATTTGGTCCGGCTGGCTACAAGATCGGGTTTCACCCTTGTTCCCCGGCAAGGTTTTTTCCTTCCAACTTGCGCCTGTCCGCAGGCGGCTTACAGGGCCTGTTTGGGGTGGTACAAGATCTGTTCCTTCAAGGGGTGATTGTCCCGGTTCTGACTTCAGAATGTTTTTAGGGTTTTTACTCATACCTGTTCACAGTTCCTAGGAAGAAAGGCAAAGTGCGTCCAATCCTGGACCTCGAGGCGCTAAACTGCTTTGTGCGGGTACAGAAGTTCAGAATGGAGTCCATTAGAACGATGGTGGCATCTCTGCGTCAGAGGGATTTCCTCGCCTCTATCGATACCAAGGATGCCTACCTTCACATTCCAATATGTGCCAGTCACCAGCGTTTTCTCCGCTTTGCTGTGGAAGAGGAGCATTATCAGTTTCTCTTTGATCTCATCTCTGCTCCTCAGGTCTTCACAAAGTGTTAGCCCCCGTGTTAGCCTTGCTACGCCAATGGGGGATTGCGCTACTGGTCTACTTGGATGATCTCCTTCTGCAAGCGGAGTCTCCCTGTGCTCTGGTGGACAACCTGGAGATCACAATCTGGACTTTGAGGGAGTTCGGCTGGAATCTGGACTTTCAGAAGTCTGCTCTGGTTCCGTCCACGAAGCTGGACTATCTGGGCCTGTCTCTGGACTCGGCCTAAGCCAGAGTGCTCCTTCCTCTGGACAAACTCCAGAAATTGCAGGTTGCAATTCATCTCCTGCTGTCCAACAGATGGTCGTCCCTCCAGACTTGCATGCGGGTGCTGGGCCTGATGGTGTCTACTTTCGAGGCGGTTTTTCACAGTTCCATACGAGGTCCCTGCAAAGGGAGATTCTGACCAAATGGGACAAGACTCCCCAGTCTATGGAATATCAGATCCGGCTGAGTTGGGGAATGAGAGATTCCTTGATATGGTGGCTTCGTTCTCCGGCGCTTAGGCTGGGAAAATCCTTCCTCCCCTTGTATTTGACAGTGGTCACCACGGATGCCAGCCTGTCCGGCTGGGGAGGCGTCCACGGCAAGCATTCTGCTCAGGGGATCTGGGCGCTAGTAGAGTCCAGACTACCGATCAATGTCCTGGAACTCCGAGCAATCAGACTGTGTCTGGATCATTGGACGGATCATCTTCAGGGTTGTCCAGTGCGCATTCAATCAGACAATGCCACGGCCGTGGCTTATGTCAATCATCAAGGGGGCACAAGAAGTGTCCTGGCGACTCTGGAGGTAGCAGGCATTCTAAGGTGGAAAGAATGGTTTTGTTCCAGCCCTCTCTGCCGTACATATTCTCCGGTGGAAAATTGTCAGGCAGATTATCTCAATTGGCAGGCGTCCGGAGGTGTTTCATCAGCTGTGTCTCCGGTGGAGCACTCCCAAGGTGGATCTGTTGGTGTCTCGGCTCAACACAAAGGTGCAGAGGTTTGAGGCTCGGTCAAGGGATCCCCTGGCGGACGCCACAGATGGGCTGGTGGCACCGTGGATCAGTATCGGCTGATTTACACTAGTGATCTACCGATTATCGGCAAAGCCGATATATCGAGGACCGATATGCACTTTCCCCAATACAGTAAAACCTTGGTTTGAGAGTAACTTGGTTTAAGAGCGCTTTGCAAGACAAGCAAAATTTTCAAATAAATTTTGACTTGGTTTACAAGCGATGTCTTGATATACAAGTAGCCTCAAGTCACAGCTGAGTATAAAAGAGAAGAGAGGCGCCTCTAAGTGTAGCAATATGGTTAAATTTAATGAAGGTACAACATTTAGCAACTCACATGGTTGAGGATTGGAACAGGCACATCTAAGTATGCAGGCATCCAGGCTAAAGCTGTCCACATAGACCATCCTCCACACCGCCATCTACGTCATCCCTTCCATGCTGCCCCTCGCTTTCAGATCCCTTTACTGCAGGGTGGTCTTCCCGGTCAGGATTACAGACTGGCAGCCGGCGGTGCAGAAGATAGTCCCTGTGGACAGCTTTACCCCGGATGCCTGCATACTTAGATGTGCCTGTTTTATTCATCAACCATGTGAGTTGCTAAATGTTGTACCTTCATTAAATGGAACCATATTGCTACACTTAGAGGCGCCTTTCTTCTCTTTGATACTCTGTAGCTCCTACTGGATTTTGCTTCTAATCCCCTTGTGGAAGCGGCTATTTGTGGATGGACATTTTATGGTTATATAACCTATCGCAATGCTATAATCTTTTTATATGGACTATAAACTGAAGGATTTATGAATAAATGGTTGTGGAACGAATCATCTGAGTTTCCATTATTTCTTATGGGGAAATTCGCTTTGATATAAGAGTGCTTTGGATTACAAGCATGCTTCCGGAACGAATTATGCTCGCAATCCAAGGTTTTACTGTATATCGGAATCAAGGTGCCCGATATTGTTGATATTTCGGAAAGCGCTTGTACCGGAGTGATGCCTGCAGCTAGAGGCATCACCCCGGTACCGGCGTCCATAGCCGACGGTCGGCTGTCTTGTAATGACAACCGATGCGGCTGAGAAGCCGCTCGGCTGTCATTACAAGGAGAGGGAGGGGACGTCCCCTTCCTTCCCGCCGCCTTCCACGGCTCTCCCGGGTCTCCCGTCCCACCGGGAGACCCAGGCAACTAACCTGCATGGCCCGCCGAAGACCCGATCAAAGCCGCTCTGTCAAGTGATTAAAAAAAAAAACATTTTTTTAAATGTGCGAAAATATCGGCCAATATCAGCAGATACCGATATGCAATGGCCATAATATCGTTATCGGCAACGAAAAACCGATATCGGTCGATCACTAATTTACACCTTCCCTCTCCTCAAGCTTCTGACCATACTTCTATGCAGGATCGAGGCAGAAGGGATTCTGGTTACCTTAGTGGCTTTGGACTGGCTTTCGCCGGGCTTGTTACTCCGATCTGGTGCAGCTGGTTGCCGACGTTCCTTGGAAACTTCCTCTCAGGGAGGATCTTCTGTCCCAAGGACCGATCTTTCATCCTACTTTACAGTCGCTGGCTGTAACGGCTTGGCTGTTAAACGGCAGGTGCTGAAGGATAGGGGTTTATCTGAGTCGGTGATTCCTACCCTGTTGAAAGCTAGGAAATCTACTTCTAGGAAGATCTACCATCATACATGGAAGACGTACATTGCGTGGTATGGGTGTCTTGGGTTTCCTCCTCGCTCCTTCTCGGTGGCTCGGATCTAAGCCTTCCTTCAACGGGGGGGGGGGGGGGGTTGAACAGAAATTAGCCTTGCGAACCATCAAAGGCCAGATGTTGGCTTTGGCGGTCTTCTTCCAACAACCTTAGGCCACACACTCCCTGGTGCGTACCTTTCTTAGGGGTGTCCGACATTTGGTTCCTCCAGTTTGGGCTCCGTTGCCGCCTTGAGATCTTAATTTGGTGCTTTCAGCTCTGCAGAAGCCTTCTTTTTAAAATATTGGGGAGATTCCCCTGCTTTCGTTGTCTCAGAAAGTGGCTTTTTTAGTGGCGATCCATTCTGCGTGCAAGGTGTCGGAACTGGCGGGGTTTTTCTGTTATTCACCTTACCTGCTGATTCACAGGGATAAGGTGGTTTTTCGCCTCTGTCCATCGTTCCTTCCAAAGGTTGTCACTTCATTTGAATGAAGACATTGTGTTGCCTTCCCTGAGTCCCAGGCCTAAACATCTGAAGGAAATTACCTTGCATGCCTTGGATATGGTCTGGGCAATTAGGGAGTACCTGGCAGCTACGGAGTCTTTCACTAAGTTAGACTCTCTATTTGTGCACAAGGATGAACATCGAAAAGGGTTGTCCGCTTCCTCTGTGACCACTTCCAGATGGATCAGACAGACGGTGGTTCAGGCCTATTCCATCAGTCAGGTTCCTCCATACCCTGTAAAGGCGCATTCTACTAGGGCGCTTAATGCCTCCTGGGCCTTCCATCATCAGGCATCAGTGACGCAGGTTTGCAAGGTGGCCACCTAGTCGTTGGTGCACACTTTTACAAAGTTTTATAAAGGATAAAGGTTTTTAATGGATGTGTTGGCATTTGTGGATGCTTCCTTTGCCGCTAGGTTTTGCAGGCTGCTGTTAAAGAGGACCTGATCCTCTTTGAGGGTCTATTGTTTTTTTCAGGTGGGCTCCGGTTGTTTGGTTGAGCCCCTGTTGCCTGGTTGGCTAATGTTTTACCTTGGGAATATTTTGATTGTTCCCACCCCTCATGTTTAACACTGCTTTGGGACGTCCCAATGGTTATGAATACCAGGAACTGTGTCCGTCAATGAACGAAAGAGAAAATTGAATTTTTGACTTACTGTAAAATCCATTTCTCTGATGTTCATTGATGGACACAGCACCCACCCTTCTGCGGAGTTATTATTCTCCTTACACTGTTTGTTACAAAACAGAGTGGCTATAGCAGAGAGAGGGGACTGGGACTGCCCATGGGAGTAGCCAGAATTTTTTTCTGCCTAGTGTCCTACTCCTGTAGGGGGGCAGTATAACCCAATGGTTATGAATACCAGGAGTTGTGTCTGTCAATGAACATCAGAGAAATGGATTTTACGGTAAGTAAAAAATCCCATTTCTTTGTATGTATTTGCGTGTATTTTGGCACAAATGCGTTCGCACACTTTCACATGCACGTGGCATTTTCAAGACTTTTTCTCACATTCTTGTTCAGCACAATATGTAAATGGACATTTGCGCACAATTGCACGTGTTTTTGCGCGCATTTGTGCGAATAAAGGGTAAATTACTGACCAAAAATGCAGATTTTTCTATTTTGTTTTTAGTGAAGAATTCACGGCGCTCGTTTTTTACACCTATGTGCATAGGCACATTACAATTAATGGGCTGTATTTTAGCTCAGTAAAAAAAGAGCTTTACTGAGCTTTTTTCAAGCTGCAGTGTGCAAGAGGCCTTAAAGTGTTTGTTTCCCTAACATTTCATATTTCTGATATGTGTCTGCTGTACCATGTACTTGTATGAGAAAGTATCATATTCTCTTTGTGTAAAACCCCTGGTCTTCCTGCCAGTCCCTCTGTTTTCCATTAAAAAAAACTGACCACACTATGCAGAAGAACATGGTAAGTTCTCTAGCTATGCTGGGAACTCAGTGTGCTCTCCTCCAATGATCACACTTGTCCTGACACCCCCCCCCCCTGCACAGCCTATCACTGGACAGATCAGTGTGCTGTTGCTTCTCCTCCCCCAGCTCTTATGCAGCTGAGAACAGAGAGAATGTGATTCACTTATAAAAAAAAGACAAAAAAGGTATTCATAATGTTTTTTTTTATATCTATACACAAATAGTTTGCTTTTCATTTCTATTTTAAACTGAATGGGTTGTTTTACAAGGTGATCATTTACAATCACTTTAAGCAATTGATTTTGTGAATTGAATCTTACATACCAAACAATCCCAAAATCAATAATGTTATTTGCATGTAGTAAATTGTGTGTGATAGGATGTTATAGAAAATATCCTCTAATGTCCTTTCCTTCCCATGGAACTGATCTTCTAGATCCCCCACCTTCCCATAAAACTGACCCTCTAGTGTCCCATTTATCCCATAGAACTGACCCTCTAGGTTCCCAACCTTCTAGTGTCCCCACTATCCCATGGAAGTGAGCCTCCAGTGTGCCCACCTTCCCATGGAACTAACTGCCCAGTGCTCCACCTTCCTATGGAACTGAACCTCTAGTGCCCCCACCTTCCAATGAAACTGACACTCCAGTGTCCCCACCTTCCCATGGACTTGAGCCTCTAGTGTTTTTACCTTCCCATGGAACTGATCCTCTAGTGTCCCCACATTCCTATGGAACTGAGCCTCTAGTGTCCACACCTTTCCATTGAACTGACCTTTTAGTGTCTCCACCTTTCCATGAATTTGACCCTCCAGTGTCCCCACCTTCCCATGGAATGACCCACTAGTGTCCTCACCTACCCATGGAACTGAGCCTCTAGTGTCCCCTTGCTTCCCATGGAATTAAGCTCTTAGTGTCCCCACCTTCCCATGGAACTGACCCCCTAGTGTCCCCACCTTCCCATGGAACTGACCCTTTAGTATCCCTACCTTCCCATGGAACTGACCCCCCATTGTACTCACCTTTACACGAAACTGACCCTCCAGTGTCCCCACCTTCCCATGGAACGACCCTCCAGTGTCCCCACCTACCCATGGAACTGAGCCTCTAGTGTCCCCACCTTCCCATGGAACTGAGCCTCTAGTGTCCCCACCTTCCCATGGAACTGAGCCTCTAGTGTCCCCACCTTCCCATGGAACTGACCCCTAGTGTCCCCACCTTCCCATGGAACTAACACTCTAGTGTCCCCACCTTCACATGGAACTGACCCTCTAGTGTCCCCAACTTCCTATATGATTCACACTCTACCCCAGATATCATCAGGTACAGGGGATACAACGGAAGTTCCAGCACAGTACATCTGCAGCATATTTGACAAAAAAAACTTCTAGGTTGATGAGAGTTTCCTGTTGTTTTACAATACTTCACACCAATATATGAACGGTCCTACCTGGTAAAGGGGGTTTGGGAATCAGCTAACAAAATGTGAGACATTTGGGAGCCCATGTCGCTGGTGGGTGATTGGAGGGCAATAGGGGCTGGAACTTTCCTTGTGGATAGATGAGACTTCGGTGATGGAGAAAGTGGAAAACTTTGTGTACACTGTATAGGTTTCTGGCTGTAACCTTTAAACTGCAGCTTAATGTGGAACAGCAAATTTCTACTGTTATTAAGGCCCTCAACACTGCTTATTCAGGCATCCTCACTCCTTCTACATCCCATGAATGTGAAAGTGTGCTGACCTGACATTGACAGGTCATATCTTAGCATGGCATGCAGGACAGACATACACTAAATGGAGATTGTAATTGGCAGGTGTGTGCGTGTCAAGTACGTGCCACAGGGAAAATGTATGCCTGTAAGCGCTTAGAGAAAAAGAGAATTAAGAAGAGGAAGGGCGAGTCAATGGCGTTGAACGAGAAGCAGATCCTGGAGAAAGTGACCAGCAGATTTGTGGTAAGCTCTCTAGATTGTAGACGATGGTACAGGGTTGGCAAAGGGAGCATCTGAGGAGGACGGTTTGAACAAGAACCCTCTGCTATATCTCATTTATCACACTCATTGCATAAGCTAATAAATGCCTTCAACTTTACAGAACAAAATTACTACTAGCTATACCCACTTTACCACCGGAGGATTTTGCTGTCTTACGTCTGGGCCACTTTTTGCGATTCGGCACTGTGCGACTTTAACTGACAATTGCGTGGTCATGCAACGCCGTACCCAAATTAAATTTACGTCCTTTTTTCCCACAAACAGAGCTTTCTTTTGGTGGTATTTGATCACCTGTGCGATTTTTACTTTTTGCGCTATAAACAAAAAAAGAGCGACAATTTTGAAAAAATAACAATATTTTTCAAATTTTTTTATATGAAATCCCCCCCCCCCCCAAAAAAAATGTAAAAATCAAATTTTTTTATCATTTTAGGCCAATTTGTTTTCTGCTACATATTTTTGTTAAAAAAAATTGCAATAAGCGTACTTTGATTGGTTTTCACAAAAGTTATTGCGTTTACTAACTAGGGGAAAGATTTCTGTCGTTTTTGGTGGGTTTTTTTTAACGAGTAATGGCGGCGATCTGCGATTTTTTTTTTGCGAGACTGCGACATTGCGGCGGACAGATCGGACCCTTGACTGACATTTTTGACACTTTTGGGGTTACCAGTGACATTACTGCAGTAATCAGTGCTATAAATATGCACTGTTACTGTAAAAATGACACTGGCAGGGAAGGGGTTAATTTTATTGGAGAGGGAGGGGTTAATGTATGCCTGGTGCTTACTGACGTGTGTGGGGGGAGGTGACTGAGTGACACAAGGACAGATCCAGGGTTCAGCTATGCTGAACCCTGAAATCTGACCCTGCCTGTCACTTAGGAGGTCCGCCCGCTTGTGTTTACACGAGCGGGCGGATCTCCAGACTTGATTCCCCGACGATCGGGGAAGAGCAGTGGCGATCGCCACCGCTCCTCCCCTGGCCCGACTCCCGCTGTGACTGAATACAGCGGGAGCGAGCCTCCGGCGGCGCACGCATGCCGCCGAGAAGGGGGAGTGTCTGCCGACGTAGGTCTACGTCGTCAGACCTACAAGAGCTAGTGAGCAGACGGCAAGTAGATACTGTGACCAGGATACACAAGAACCTTCACAGACTCATTTTTCAAAATTACCCAAAATAAGAATGGTCTGTGCAACCACATTTTTACCCGGCCAGGGACAGCTAGAGACTTATATATTTTGTTTAATTAGTTTTATGAAAATATAAATTCAGTAATGCTTTGAATTAAGGCTGTATCAAATGTACAGTAGCTAGGTTGAAGGACATTCCTTACCTATGTGTTTGGAATACACAGAGTGCAATACAAGGTGAAAACCTGATTCACTGATGTAGAGTCACACAGGCAATTCTTATTTCAGACACACCTGGTTGCAGTGATGGATGTAAAGAAGCAAATGAAGGGACAATTGCTAGCATGTGTTTAGATTTGGTGTGGCTGAACCTCCTCAAGAGGTGGCCACATGTGGATGATGTGATAAGCACAAGGCTGTCCTACCACCCTCCAGTTTTGTCTGCATCTCCAAGAAGCAGGTGCTGGATGCAACAAGAATATATTCATTTACATGGTACTATATGATAAGAAAGCTCGGAAATAAAAAATGTTTATTTTTACATCAGGTAAATCTGGCATATGCGTATGAGACGAAGGACGCCCTTTGTCTTGTGCTGACGTTGATGAATGGAGGAGACCTGAAATTCCACATCTATAACATGGGAAACCCAGGCTTCCAGGAACAGAGAGCCTCTTTCTACGCAGCTGAGATACTGTGCGGTCTTGGCGATCTCCATCAAGAAAATATTGTGTACCGGTGAGAGTACCAGGCTGCTTATGTTGTTATTGATTGTAAATTTTTATGAAGTTTAATGAATTTGACCCTTTTGCTTTGTCTTATTCAGAGACTTGAAGCCAGAAAACATCTTGTTAGATGATCATGGTAAGTAGACCTCAGCCTCCTGGGAGAAGGGTCAGCATGTCATGCAGTCTCCTAGGAGAAGGGGCAGCATATGGCTCGGCCTCCTGGGTTAAAGGTAGGCATGTGAAGGGTCGGCAAATGACACAACTTACTGGGAAAAGGGTCAGCATGTGACATGGCCTTCTAGGAGAAGGGTTGCAATGCGACACAGCCACCTAGACTTATCAAGAACATGATGGGAATCTTCTATGACAGTTAAGTGTTTCCTATGTCTGTGTTCTACATTATTACAGGTCATATCCGGATATCAGATTTGGGTCTAGCTGTGAAAATTCCAGAGGGGGACACAATCCGTGGCCGTGTGGGGACAGTTGGTTATATGGGTGAGTAGAGTGTGCTACTGTTATGACTCTGCTATGTAATGTGGCTTGGTCAAGTATACCTCTTTTGCTGTCAAAATTAGTTCAACATGCAGTAAAAATATAATTCTACCACTTTACAAAACTCTGGTTCGGCCTCATCTTAAGTATGCTGTTCAGTTCTGGTAACCAATTCTCAGGAAGGACGTCCTTGAACTGGAGAGAGTCCAGAGTAGGTCAACAAAGCTATTAAGGGGACTGTAGGACCTAAAAAACATTAAACTTTTTCTACCTGGAGAAGAGGTGCTTAAGAGGGGATATGATAGTGATATATAAATCTCTAAATGGTGACTCTAGAATTGGGAGAAAACTATTTAACCACTTTAAGATCTGAAGATTTTGCTGCTTAAAGAGGTTGTAAACTAGTTTTTTTTTTTTCCACCCTGCAAGAGAAAGACTTAATGAGCTAATATGCATCGCATACTAGCTCATTATACAATACTTACCTTAGAACGAGCCCCCGCTGTGCCGCTCACTCACCTCTATGACGGGCGACATGTCCAGTCGCCCGTCTTCCGGGATCGCGGCATCCGGCCATCTGATTGGCCGGAGCCGCGGTGACATCACTCCCGCGCACGCGCGCGAGAGCCGACAGTCACGGCACGGGACTCTGAAGGAACGGCACGAGCGGCCGTTCCTTCAGAGCGCATGCGCCAGTGACGTCACTGGCTGCATGTAAGGTAAATATCTCCTAAACGGTACATGTTTAGGAGATATTTACAGTACCTATAGGTAAGCCTTATCATAGACTTACCTATAGGTTCAAGTTGTAGAGGAGGGTTTACTTCCTCTTTAATGACCAGGTCCTATTTTGCGATACGGCACTGCGTTACTTTAACGGACAATTGCGTGGTCGTGCGATGCTGTACCCAAATAAAATTGATGTCCTTTTTTCCCCACAAATAGAGCTTTCTTTTGGTGGTATTTAATCACCTGTGCGATTTGTATTTTTGCGCTATAAACAAAAAAAGAGCGACAATTTAATAAAAAATAATATTTTTCACATTCTGCTATATGACATTCTCAAAAAAATTGTAAAAATCAAAATGTTTTAACATTTTAGGCCAATTTGTTTTCAGCTACATATTTTTGATAAAAAAAATCACAATAAGCGTATTTTGATTGGTTTGCGCAAAAGTTATTGCATCTACTAACTACGGGATTGTTTTATGACATTTTTATTGTTTTTTTTTTTTTTTTACTAGTAATGGCGGCGATCTGTGATTTTTTGCGGGACTGCGACATTGCAGCGGACAGATCGGACCCCTAACTGGCATTTTTGACACTTTTGGGGGTACCAGTGACATTACTACAGTAATCAGTGCTAAAACTATGCACTGTTACTGTAATAATGCCATTGGCAGGGAAGGGGTTAATACTATTGGTGATCAAGGGGTTAAATGTAAGCCTAGGGGAGAGATTCTAACTGTGGGGGGGTTGGACTTGTGAGATGATCACAGAGACATGTGATCCTATATAACAGGATCACATAGCCTCTGTGATCATCCGAGGGAGAAGGCGCTCGCCCCCTAGCTCCTCCCAGGCGAGCGCCGTACATATACAAGGTTTTGCCTGGGAGAGCCAGCCTGCCGCAGTACATCTGCGGCGGTTGGTCGTCAAGTGGTTAATCTAAAGTCTCTAAAGAAGACACACAATAACGTTGGATGAGAAACAGTTCAATCTTAAACTGTGTAAGAGGTTTTTTACTGGTGAAGCAGTAAGAATGTGGAACTCCCTTCCACAGTTGGTGGTGTCGACGGAGAGGGTAGATAAATTAAAAAACATTTTAGATGTGTTTCTTAGAGAGCGCAATGTACAGCACCATGGAAAATGGTAGTGACATAAACACACATACACAAACACACATACTCAGTTTGAAAGGGATGGACTGGTGTCTTTAGTCAACCTTACCAAGTACGTAACTATATAACTAGTCATCTAAAAAAAACTGTGCTAAAATCTGCCTGTATATGGGCTTGAATTGACTACAACAGTTGAAAACTTTGGTAGTGGTCAGTTTAAATCTCTGCTTCGCATCCCTCTCTCAGGGAGGATGACCAACCAGGTCAGTTCAGACTGAAAACAGAATGCTTCAAGGGCTTTCTCACTAGTAAAACAGAAGCTGTGTGGGTAGCCCTGACCCCAAAGGAGTAGTTTTCTGTGAGGAAACTCAGGATTGGCAGCCTGACTCTATTTCTATGTGTTGAGCCTGTGAATTGTCCTTACAGCCCCGGAGGTGCTCAATAACCAACGATACTCCTTCAGTCCTGATTTCTGGGGCCTGGGCTGCTTGATCTATGAGATGATAGCTGGACAGAGTCCGTTCAGGGGCAGGAAGGAGAAGGTGAAGCGGGAAGAGGTGGACAGGAGGGTCCTGGAGACAGAGGAGGTTTATAGCGAGAAGTTCTCTGAGGAAGCAAAGTCACTGTGTAACATGGTGAGTCCACTCAGTGCTCTGCTCCTCCACATGTACTCATTTCAGGCTGTGCCCAAAGGGTCACTCAATTCCACACCATGGACATCTGTATTGATCTTACATGTCTCCCCCTATCAGCACTCATATCACCTCCCTATGTGACCATTCAGATTATGGCACCCACCACAGACTCAGGTGTATCTGCTGCCCAGGTAGAATTTGCGGCTACCTTCAGCAGGGCTAGTCAGCACTATCAGCCTTCCCTATGCTTCAGTGTTAATCAGTATGCCATGAACATATATTTTTAAGGCAGATAATTGTCCAGCATGTTGGTAAATGTTTACAACTTCGCATCCATGTTTGCTCACATCCACGTTATGTGTACCTTCAGCTAGTTCCTGGTATCAGCCAATCCCAGGAGAGTGTGGTGGTGTCGAGGGGTAGCCCCAATGTCATGTATCTTCATTACCTATATCATACACTTTACAGCTCTTTCTGTGTTTTTCTTATTCTGCTAATTCTATTATATTGCTTTCAGCTTCTAACCAAAGACGTGAGACATCGGCTTGGGTGTCACAACGACAGGATAACAGAGGTCAAGAGACATCCTTTCTTCAAAGTCATAAATTTTAAGCGGTTAGAAGCAGGAATCATGGACCCTCCATTTGTCCCCGATGTGAGTATTCCTCAGATAGTTGGTGTTATTGGCTGGAAATTTGGACACTATAAAGCTCAATGTATTAAAATAATCTGCCTCATCTGGTTCTATGCATGCTTTAGGTGCTCCTTCTGATCCTGTATGTTAGGCGATTGCATGCCTGAAGGAATCGTCTTATTTTAGAACACCTCCTACCAGTATGTCACCCAATGCTGCTGCCATATAACACTGTCATCGGCAATGTTTACTCTACTCATAGTATAGCTTCTATAAGCTCCCTGCATTGATATAGTCTAGGGCTGTCCAACTGGAGGCTCATGGGGGCCTTCTTTTGTGGCCTGCAACATCCCAGCTAGACAGTTGCCAATGCAGGATGGCCAACGCTCTTTATTACTTGCCACCACTCTGAGCTGAAAACCCAGAACCCATTGTATGACCATGTCTGTGGCATTGCTTCCACACAGGCTGGTTTCAGAGGGGAATACAGAAGCAGTATGGAGGAGAGTGGAGGGGCCCCTGAGGATGGGGCTTTCTAGACAAGGGATATCCCTGCTGTATGCATGTCTTTTCCTTGTTTTGTTACAGAAGATTTGTAATAAAAAATGATTGACTTAGATGCAGCCCTCTAATTGGGAAAATGGGTCTTTCCTCGTCTCCTGCAGTGTTGATGGTGGCCTCCGCCGCTACCACTGAAGGAAAAGAGGAAAGACCCATTATAGGTGTTTAATGCAGTAGTAAGGATCGCCCCAGTCCTTACTGTTGCAGTGAACACCTCTCATGTAATAAAATGTGACACCGTCCAGCTGTGTAAGGACCACACGGGGGCAGGTCAGTAACAGTCTGGGCTCAGAGGAAGTGGAGTTAATGACACTGGCTGTTATTTAACCCAGAAGACAAAGGAAATCTAATGGCTGAAAGAAATGACTGTTGAGGGAGCAGCTCTGGATTGAAGCTGGAGTTTAGCATAAAGAAACAACTCAAATAGCAGCAGTGGCGGCTGCTGTATTGGGGGCGCAGGGGCGCTGCTCCCCCCCATCCATGCGTCCGGCCCCCTAATCTACATGCGGGACGCTGGACGCATGGAGTTCAATGGGGTTTTTTTTTTTTAGCCATGTGACTAGAGCCAGAGGCTCTCACAGGCTAAAGAAAAGGTTGGGCTCGGGGCGCAGAGCAGTGTGCCCCGATCCCACCCACTTGTGTGACAATAGTGAATGAAAATTCGCTATTGTCACACGGATCCGCCTCCTGGCCAATCGGGAAACAGGTCCTGAGACCCGGTTCCTGATTGGCCGAAAGTAGAAGCCATGCCATTGGACATGGGGAGGAGACACTTCTAATGAAGGGAAAGAAGCCGAAGCTGAAGCTGCCGCCGCCACTAGGGGTGAGTGAGCCATTGGGGGGTCCGGGGTCCTGGGTCCTTGGGGAGTCTATGGTCCTGGTGTGCAGCCTGGTGGGGGCCGAGGGGGGGGGGGTGTATGGTGCAGTCCGTCTGCCGCCCCCCTGGCCCATGGAGCACCAGCCGCCACTGAATAGCAGTCATACAAACCCATTATAATTTTCTTTTGAACTTACGTGTGACTGATACTCTCCTCCAGCCTCGAGCCGTCTACTGCAAAGATGTCCTAGACATCGAACAGTTTTCCACTGTGAAGGGCGTGAACTTGGACCAAACAGACGATGACTTTTATAGCAAATTCTCTACAGGCTCAGTGTCCATCCCCTGGCAAAATGAGGTAAGAAGATGAAAGGTAATATCCGCTGCATTGACACCAAGGTTTTGTTCTCAGTGTATCATCATGTAACAACTCTTGCTCTCCACCCTTTAGATGGTAGAGACTGAATGCTTCAAAGAACTGAATGTTTTTGGGCCTAATGGTACCCTGTCCCCTGATCTTAATCGAAGTCACCCACCAGAGCCACCTAAGAAGAGTCTGCTACATCGCATATTTAAACGTCAGGTGAGAAGAGCAGAGGGTCATATTTGCCCACGTCCTGTCCTGGGAAGAGGTCTCCAGAAAGATTTAAGGAACTGTACTTCCTGAGAACATTTTTTTCTAGTGCAGACAGTAGTTAATATAATGCATATTGTCAGCTATTGTCTTTCTGGTGTCAGGTGACAACTTCTTTACAGGATCTCTGTACAGCTGCAGTTCTGTTAGGAGGAATTATTCTATATCATAGAATATAGAGATATAAAGATACTTCATTATGGTCAAAACCCCTCACATATCCGCTGCACAGCTTGTGCACTGTTTAATTCTCTCTACAAGAGGGTTGTGTATTCAGGAGAATGAGTTTCATTTTACCTTTTTAAACCTTTCCAAGATAGGACTTTCTAAAGTTGTATTGAAAAAGGAAGACTGAGCAGACCTTCAAGAGACAGAAAGTTCCAGCATTTTACCAACTAGCACTGTTCCTTCAATTACAGGTTCAACGGCAACTTCTGATTCTTTAACTGAAGGATCAACATCATAGCCACACACGTTCCTCAGATCATCAGCCCTGACTGCATGGGTTCAGGAACCTTTCTATACAGTAGTGGGGTTTGCATCCAAAGAACCTGCAGTATGACCATAAATCCCATTAAAGGGGGAGAGGTGTACTGCTCAAAGGGAGCCATTACAGTCTGTGCTACAGGGTTGCATAAGGACAGATATCCTTGGGTTTGAGGCTAATGAAAAGATTAAGTGAGGACTGATGTGGCCCTTCAAGGGGGATGTCTACTGAGTGTTTTTTTCCAAAAGAGGTTTTGGTTCCAAAGCTGACTTGCTGTAAGTATACATGGACCTTCTTTAGGTTGGGTTATACTAACATGCAGTCTTGTACATGGGCCAAGTATACAATGCTGACTCATACCAGGTGATTGATTTAGAGCAGGGGTCTCCAAACTTTGTAAGCAAAGGGCCAATTTACTGTCCTTCAGACTTTAGGAGGGTTGGACTGTAGCCAGTGAGAGTAGTAAATTCCCCAGCATTAGTGGGAGTAGATCATGTCTCAGGCTTGATGGTCAAAGAGAGTAAAAATTACATAGCACCAGTGGTCATTAGGAGGAGGAATACTGCCCCAATCATTGGTATTAGTGGGAGTAATTTTGCCTCATCATTGGTGTCAGTGGAAGGAATAATGCCCACTCATCGGTGTCCATGGAAGAAATAGTGCCCCAATTTGGCCGTCAGTGGGAGGAATGGTTCCATGATCGTTGGTGATAGTGGAAGAATTAGTGCCTCATATCAGTGGGAGGAACAGTGCCCCAAGGGCAAGGTAAAGGTAAGCAAAGAGCCACATTCGGCCCACGTGCCGCAGTTTGATGACCACTCACATAGAACACTGAACAAACAGGGTGACGCGTACAATGCTGATTAATATACTGTACATGTATTCTGCCACATGCTTACATGCGTTCTTTCAAAAAAACAGCTTGAGGTACATCTCCTGCTACAGTAATTGAATGTTCCCTGAATCCCTACATAGCTTTTCTGAGAAAACTAGGTTTGTCAGGTGCAAAGTCTATTTACTGAACCACTTCGACTTCCAACCAGGATTTGTACATCTATCTGTGAAATCTGAAAAAATGTCTAATTCATCTTTTTCTTCTTTAGCACCAAAACAACTCCAACAGTTTGCCTGTCCCCAAGCCCTCTATAAACCATCAAGTGAACACCAACCATATCAATTCCAACTCAACGGGAAGCAGTTAGTGAGGGAGTGCACTCACCAACAGGGAAATACAGTCAGGAGTGGTGACCTTCTTCTACTGCTGACGTCAGAGAGAGAGGAGAGTCAGAGGCCTGACAGCCTTCCACCAGGGAAAGCTGTATATGTGTGTCGGCAGGATTGACAGACGAGAGTTTCTTTCCTCTTCTCACAGTGAAGCCTCACATGGAAGATTCGCTCAGGTGAGGGGGTACAAGCCCCTCCTTTTATGACAGGGGTGAAACAAGAAAAATTATACCTCCCACAGTCACATGACTTTGCAATAGGACATTGCCAATTGCATGTAACAGGTAACAAAATCACATCGTACACAAACAAAAAGGACTAAATCCACATGACAAGCGACAAGACCAATGGGCCTCTTGGCCTCTAAGTCCGCAGTTGTACTCTATATCTTTATTTTCAACAAAAGAAATTAAAAAAATGTTTTATTTTTCGGGATTTTTAAGTGTGTCTAACATTTGTTACAACATTTTGTGGAAAAACAGAAGGACTTAAAGTTTAATTTCATAACTTAGCACTCCAGGTGAAGCAGGTGGCACATTTCTGTCTGTGAGACTACATGAGAGTATGCATAGATGCACAGAACATCTTGCTGCAGAATGTGTATCATTGGTTGGCTGCACAAAAGGCAGAACTTTCATGCAGTATTTACAGGAGAGAAAGTTGGACAAAAAAATTCCAGTATAAGGAATATACTATCTGATCAGATTAATCAAGAACAATTGTAATTCTGCTTATTTGCTATCTAGCAACTTCCAAATGATTATGGTCTGAGACTCCTCTTCTTTAGCATTGATGGCCCGTCAGCTGCGTCTTCATACTACCTGTATGTATTCCATGGTCTCAAGGAAAATATTTGGATGGTGTTAAGATGTGCATTTTGATTAAAATTTGGAAAATCATCCAAACTATGAGAGGCCAACTGTGGAGGTTGGTTCATATCCTTGCCCAAAGCTCAAGTCTGTGTTAGCCCCCGTGGCCCTGCATTTTTAAACCTCTGGTTGCCAACTTCGGATGTATTTGACTATCCTTGTTCCCTACCTGCCCTGACCTTTAGACTGTCTCTTTTTCTCAATCTGCCTGTCAACTTTGTACCACTCTCCATTTTTAACCTTTGTCATAAACACAGATGTGCCTGAGGACCGCAACCTGGTACACTATCCACTACAGTCTGTCACCCATTACAGGGTGCTCTGGTGAAGATCTGGTGGCGTGTACTTACCCTTTGCACCCTCTTTAGGGTTCACAGTCTCTCCCTCATACAATGCATAGCACAGAGCATAGCACTACCCATTACTCTCTGTAACATCTAGCAAACATGCCTGTGCCCGAATGTGTTATTTTTGGCCTCTAGCTATGATTCATAACTGACTGGTGTTCATTACTGCCCAGTCAGACAATATTTTAGCTTCACACTGTTTGCTCAAAGGAGGCATCTTATTAGATATAATCATGGGGAAGACAAGAGTGTAATTGTGGTCAGGGTATATGAGGTTGAGTGGGTGCTGATCTCAGCAGGGAATGGAGGTGATAGAGGTCAGACAGCTGAGAGAGAAGAGACAGCTGAACATAGAACATCTGGAGAGAGCAGGAGCTGACCACAGACCAAGAAAGAGATGTTAGGCAGAGGGTGAGCCAACCAAGGACTAGTGTGCAAGGAACTGTTACTCAGAAATGCAGAGAGATTGTAGTAATGTGCACAATGCTGAGGGAACAATGTATGTCCTGTGCGGCATATACTTTCCTGTTACATTCAACCCTAGTAACAGAATCCTCCAGGTTTGAAAGTAGTATATTTAGCCCCAATGTATACCAAAAGTGGGAAGGATTGATAGTCATATGGATTGTACACAGCTGGTCAAGACTGTTCACTCGGATCTGGTCTCTTCTCTATGCACTCACAAGAAACAGGCTTTAAATTGTGGTAAAATCATCCAGGGAAAACAGAAGTTAGAAATGCCTTGGATTAATTAATAATAATATAAAGGGTATAGGAAGGGTAAGGTATATGAAGCCTACCATTACAGCTCTCATACTATAAAACTCTTTCATTATTATTTTTTTTTTTTTATTTCTTTATTTAGTAAGAGGTTGCAATACAAACGGAGTTAAGGCACAGCAGATAAAAATGAAACAGTACAATCTGACAACAGCGCCATAAACAGCACTCCACCCAAAGGTTACAGTAGCAGTAAAATGGGTACAGCCGACTGGAGTAAAATGGTGGGATCAGTCTCCTCCTGGGAGTGCGAAGTAACAGATATATCAAATGTCGCAATAATTGGCAAATTGAGTAACGAGTAAACAACCTCAATTTTGGAAAACATTTGTTTTTGTGAAAAAAAAGAAAACGTATGGGTGTCAGGTACCACAGCAGTACCGACGGACGGGGGCTCCTGTACAGAGCAGGAAACGATAAATCCAAACCATGGAGTCAGTCAGGGAATGAACAAGTACTAGGGATAGAAGCTACAGAAGACCCCATTTGTGGGGAGAAAGTGCAGATATGCACAAGTGGGAGAGTGGGAGGAAGGGAGCAGGAAACACAGGGTGAAGAGGGAAAAGTAAAAGAGGGAGGGAGGAAGGGAGGGGGGTTGGGGGAGCAGGAAGGAAGCTGAAGGGGCCGGCAGGGCTAGGGCTCTGGAGGCCCCCTAGGCAGAGACAGGGAGCTCCCGCAGGTAAGCATCCGTACATGTGAAGTAGTCCCACGGTCCCCATTTGTCCTGAAAAGCTTGTTCCCGATTGTACAAAGTAGCCTACAAGTCCTCCATGTCCCGAAGCTCCTTAACCTTGGAAAACCATAGAGACCTCGTGGGTGCAGCAGTTGATCTCCAACAGAGGGGTATGCAGGCTTTGGCAGCATTTAAAAGCTGAATAGTCAGAGAGGACTTATATTTTTTAATGGGCCGTCGGGTGAGGTGCAGCAAGCACGCCGCAGAATCGTCTGCTACGTCCACATTAGTAAGCTGTTTGATAACGCCGGCTACCGCTCGCCAAAAAGGTTAGAACCATTTATCCCGTTCCCTGGATTTTAGTGGCGATAGAGGATTTATGGGCAAAGATAAGGATCTTGTCTCTTTGGGTTTTCATGAAAGTGGTATGAAGGTCAGATTCCCAGTGGGCAAGAAAAGGAGGGGAAAAGACAGCGGGAGGACTGTTCAGCGCCGCATAGGCGACAGAGAGGGTGTTCCACTCAGTTCCCATCTGTGGCAGATCCGTTCCAGGTCAGTCAGTGGGTGATGGATACCGGGGAGGCGGAGGACCCCCTGGAGGAAATGCTGAAGACCACTCCAAAAGTCCAGTGGAGGGTCCCTGACAATGCCTCTCGTGGAGAGACCACCGTCACTCCATAAAAAGTCCACAAGGTGGACATGGCCCATGGCAGTCAGGCCACGGAACCTACTGCCATCCAGCCCGGGAGGTAAATCCGCGTTGCCCACCACAGGCACCATCGGCGAGTGGAGTGGGGAAACCGTAGCGTGCAAGAACATGTCCCTGGCAACAAAGAGTGTACACCCTAAAGTGGGGTGATCCCGCAACTCCCCAGGGAGAGGCGCAGAGATCCACGGCCAACTCCTAGCAGTGCCACCCGAGTCCTCCAATTCCATGGCCACCTAATTCTTCGCCGCCGAGTGGCAATTCCAATCAATCAATCTGGTCAGGTGAGCCAACCTGAAGTAAGCCTTAATGTTGGGCAAGCCCACACCACACCACAAATCTTGGGGAGATAAAGGAGCTGGAGTTTGATGCGCGGCCGACGGTGGGACCAGACAAATTCCCGGAACAGAGTGTCCACTCGACGGAAGAAGGCCAGAGGGCCTACAGCATGTAGAGGATTCTGGGCAGAGTTGGCATTTTCAGGGCCCTACATCTGCCAAACCATGTCAGGGTGAGAGAGTGCCAATGTGCCAGGTCAGCTTTGATTTGAGCGAGGAGAGGAGAAAAGTTAGCCTCATAGAGAGCCCCAGGGTCAAGCGTGATGTTGACGCCAAGGTACCTGATAAAGTCAGTGGCCCAGCGGAACCAAAGAGACTCAGGCCTTCCACAACAGCTGCCGGGACGGCGATAGGCAGGGCAAAGGACTTCGCAAAGTTGATGCGGAAGAAGGATAGGTCACCGTAACGTTGAATGGCCCAGATCAAGGCCGGGAGTGACATGCGGGGATCGATGAGAAAAAAGAGCAGGTCGTCGTCAAAGGCCGTGACCTTATGGGTCCCGGAGGGATTGCGATAACCCGCAATTTCCGACTCCTTCCTGACCATACAGAGAAATGGTTCCAGGGCAAAGATAAAGATTAGGGGTGATAGGGGGCACCCCTGACGAGTCCCACTGGTGATGGGGAAAAAGTCGGAACGAGTGTCATTGACCCTGACCGCCGCCGAGGGATACAAATAGAGGGACCAAATCCATGACATCATGGAGGGCCCGAGACCAATATGAGCCAGGACTGCCCGAATAAACTGCCAGTTGACTCTGTCAAAAGCCTTCTCCTGCTATCTACTGGCAGCATGAATCAAATTGAGGACCCGGGTGGTGTTATCCCGTGGTTCCCTGAGGGGGACAAAGCCTGCCTGGTCAGTATGGACTAAAGACAGGATATGTCATATAAGTCTGTCGGCAAATATTTTAGCGAACAATTTCAGGTCAGGGGATCAGGGAGATATGAGCCCGCAACGAGTCAGCCAGGAAAGGGTGGCCGTCTTTAACTGCATTAAGAGAAGCAAGCAAGTGGGGGAAGAGAACATCATGGAAGGTCTTGTAGTAGGATGGGGTGAAACCATCAGGCCCCGGGGCCTTTCTAGGTTTAGATTGGGCCAGTTCAAAGTCCAGGTCCTCTACCATAATGGGGGCCTCCAGTTCTTCCGATATCTCCGGGTGCAGGGATGGCATGCCCGACTCCGAGATATAGGAATGAATAGCAGTTGCAGTCGGGGAGGCAGCCTCCATGTCTGTTCCCACCCCCAAACCATGAAGTCATTGAAAGAAGCCACAGAATTCTGCAGCCATGACCCGTGAGGAGGTCAACTTCCTACCACTCGCCGAAACGAGGGAGGAAATGAAGGTCCTGGAGTGGGCGCCCCTAAGAGCCCGAGCTAACATCGTGCCGGGTTTTTTCAAGAATTCGAACATAGATCTGCGAGCCCAGGTCAATTTGCACTTCGTTTTGTAGAATAAGTGGGAGCGGAGTTCCTACCGCACTTTCACCAGTTCCTGATACGTAGAACAAGTCAAGGAGGCTTTGTGGGAACACTCCAGAACCCGCAGTCGAGAGAACAGTTCATCCGTAAGCTTGGCACGCTCCCGTTTTAGGTGGGCTCCAGCCTCCCACATGTATGAGCATACCCCTAGCCACTGTCTTGTGTGCCTCCCACACCACCAAGGGATTATCCACGGAGTCAACATTGTTGACAAAGAAATCAGAGAGCACCGACCGGAGGGCGGTGCAGGTATCCGCTGACTGCAATAGAGATTCGTTGAGGCACCAAAAAGGGGGGCTTGAGTGAGGGGAGAGGGGGAGGGGGCAAAGGTGGGCGGGAAGGGGGGGAGGGGGAAGGAAACGAGGGAGCCCTTGAGTGAGGGGTTGAGGACCATATACAGTACCAGAGAACAGTGAGACAAACATCAGTACATTTGAAAGGCACGGTGTAAATAGTACATAGCAGAGACAGGTCCAGGAGATGTGAGCAGGGCACAGAGCAAAGCAAAGTCAAAAACAAGATAACAGAAATGCTCTAGGCCACATCAGCAGTACAAATCATAAGAGAATACTCAGCAGGGGACCGGAGCAGTCCAATCCTCAGTCTTCCGGCGAAGCTGGAGTGCGTCGTCGGGCATCTCTGCTGGCAGGCCTGGAGCGTGGTCGCCGCCTGGGTCTCCTTGAACCTATTGGTGGTGCTGGAAAGGCCTCAGGAGAAAGAAGAAAATTATGCCAGTCAGGGACAGACACAGCAGGCTTTTTGAGAAAAGCAAACAGGGCCGGCAATTGGTCTGGAGAGCGTAGATAGAAGTCAGTGCCCTGCTTCTTGGCAATAAGGTGGAAGGGGTGTCCCCACCAGTAGGTGGCCTCAGCAGTGCGCACGACCTCAAATAAGGGCCGCAGCAGCCCCCGCATAGCCCTAGTGTGGCGAGAAACATCTGGGTACACATGAATTTGGGCCCCGTCAAAATCCAAGGGACACTAGGACCATATTTGGCGCAGGATCTCCTCCTTCAGGGTGAAAAAGTGCACTCTGCAGAGAACATCATGGGGTGGGGGGGCTGACCAGAATCTCCACGAGCCTGAGGGAGGGCGCGGTGCCCTGGACCCTATGAACATGATCCAACTCCAGGGCCTCCGCAGGCGGTCTGTCCAATAGTTGGTTGAGGATGGCAACCCCCGTAGAGCGGAGATCAGGGCCCGCTGTAGCCTTAGGGATCCCCCTAAGCCACAAATTATTGCGCCTGCTATGGTTTGCAGAGTCATCAAGCCGCAATTGAACATCAATAAAATGTTGCCTCATGGCCTGTTGATCAGACTCCAGGGCTGACAGTCCGGCCTCTGTGGAATTAGAGGTTTCCTCCAATTCAGCTACCCGCTCCTCAACAGACTCCACCTTAGCGTGGATGTCCTGTAGGTCTTTAGATAGGGCATTAACTATGGATGCCGCCAGTTATTGCATGTCCTGCTTAGTGGGCAAGTCAGCCAACAGCCCCCTGAAGATGTGTTCAGGCTGTGCAGGGGCCCGGGGGAGAGTCTGGCTCAGGGAAATCAGGGGACACAATTGGAGAGTCCGCCCTGTGATTTGAGGATAGCTCAATGCCCGAGGGGGTCGGCTGTGCGGTGGGTACCTTTTTGGCCAGCTAGCCTGCAGTGCTGGTGCGGGGGGGGGCGCCATCTTGGTCTGTTGGGTCGCGGGAAGAGAGGGCTGCTGGCAGAGGAAGTAATGGGCGATACCACGGCTCTTGTCCTCCCCCTGTGTCGGCGGGGTGCTCCGGTCACCTGGCATGTGAAGATAAGGTGTCAGATCAGCTGTGAAAGGGGATCCCGGTCCCGACCCAAGCAGAGCTCCATGGAGTGCGTCCTCACTCCGCCATCACTAGGCCACGTCCCCTTACTATGCTTGTGACAGCAGAAGTCTCTGAGTAGCCACTGCGGCTAGTCTGGTAGCCAAACGGATGGAAATCGCGGATGTTGCGACTATCACTCCGGAGCATAGGATTGGGGGGGTCATAGGCCAGGGAGGGTAGATATAAGTCTGTGAGACACCCTGAAGTAGAGGGTACAGGCCACAGCAGTATCTGTGACAGGTAACAGAGGGGTAAAAGTCAATTGTTCCATTATTATTTTTTTAATAGTTCTAAAAGTCTACAAAGAGTACAAACATTATTGCATATGACAGCAATATACAGAGAGCATAAGATCAAGAGGTCCCATGGGACACAGGCAGAGCACATGTAAATCAAGTGCACCCAAGACCCTCTGAGCATCCAGTGTAGCCAGAGTCTAGAACCTGGGGCCATGGGCCACACCCGTTTAGTCTATAAGCAGATAACATTACAACCATCAAGGTAACTACTTATAGTAAGTAAAAGATAGAAAAGAAAAGGAAGGGAAAATAACTTAGATGATGGAGAGTAACCCAACTAATCCAGGCTGTTGCCCTTACAGGTGGTTCAAGTAGCTCATACTGTAATCCTGACAGGTACACTTTAACTGGAGGAAGTTGTAATCAGGGAAACAGAGATACTGACAGGAGTGAAAAAAAGGGTCATCTGACATGTCCCATCACCAATTACATATTTATACATATCAAACATGTCACTTGTCATCTGGAAAAGCAGACTGAGCCTAAAGTATGGTTTAAAATGGTTCTTGCAAACCTCAAACCATCATGTAGAAGGTGACGTCAGCCATGTTCACGAGACATCTCTGCTCTTCCTGTCCTCTACCACACTGTCATAGCCACGCAGACTGTGAAATTTCCCAGCCATCTCACTTCCTGTGACAAACCCACAGCACCCGATGTGTATGTGCGCCTTGAAGAGCCCTCATTGCCTGCAGAGTTTCTGTATAATTTTTTTTTAGCTTCAGCTGAACGTTGCATCAAATTGGCTGCTAATAAAACAGAAAGTGGCCCTGTGAATTGGCTAGATCATTAGACTGAAAATCCAACTTTTCTCAAAGTGATTAATTTCTTTGTGAATATCATGGAGCAAAGGCGTTTTAATGTTATTTTCCTGAGACAAATGTGTTATTTGTAACAGAAAGAGATTAGGAGTGTCATTAAAGAACTTGTAAGCAGTGGAGTCTATATGTTTACTCTTAAGGCCACAGAGCAGTCCAAGGGATGATGCTTTAACTTCAGAGCCAAGACACTTAATGCCAGTATGAACCTCCATGGCTTCATGGCTTTGTGTGCCCAAGCTTACATGCAGCACTAAGGGGCTCTCTGAGTGGGACTACTGAAGCTTCAACCCCACTGGAAAACACATTCCATCTGAATGATAAAGTGGCATCCACCTTTCAGGTTCCAGGCTCATGCTAGGGGGGGGGGGGGGTATTAAAATCCTCCCTAAAAGTCCAATCCCTCCAGACACACCATGGAAAATAGGTCCTGAGGGAAAGCTGTTGTTTTTGCCCGAAGGTTAGCTGCTACCAAGGGTCCTTCCAATTCCTGTTGTCGAGACACAAACATGCATGTATGCAATCGTGCAATTCTTTGAAAATATATTTTGATAAATTAGCAGTCTGATTGCACCAACATGTTCCACCAGTCTCTGACATCCTTGGCAAAAGTAATATTAAGGTGGTGATGGATAATGTTTTTGGAACCAGGTGCACTGGATAGAGTACAGAATACTATGAAAGTCATATTGCTCATCCAAATCCAGCACCCTGACCAGTAAAAAGCTGGTCAGTGCTTGGATGCTTAGTTGGGCCTTCTTTTCATTGTATACTTTTAATATTGGAGATATGTTATCTGGTTTCATAAATTTACAACTGATGACTAAGCAACTTACGTTGGGTAGCAAGCGGGGTTGGGAAAAGGGACTTTTTAGGTGCAGAGACAGATCATTACACAAACATTTCTTAAAAATTACAAAAATGTATTTGTTTACAAAATTGATTTAAGAGCATTTATACAACCATTTGTTGTCTTACACCAAACAGAGGAAAAGTTGATACATCATGCTTGTAATTCAACATGTTTCGCAGCTCTGCCTTCGTCAGGAAAAAAGCGTGGTGAAAAAAATGAATGAAATAAACGAAAACAACATAGAAATCCACAATTGAACATTGTATCCATATTGCCAGACAATATTTATACCAAATGAAACAGAATTGCATGATTGCTACCATTAAGCAAGTTGTAGTTCCCAAAAGAAAGATTCCCTCCCTTCAAATTGGATTAGAGGCAGTGGAAACTGATGCAGCTCTTTACAATACTATTGGATGTTGGTGCTAAAAAAAACATTGGTAATCTGGACTTGTCTACAAAACTCTATATGGTTAAGCAACTTACATTTATTTTCTGAACCTCTTATGACTTCTTATTTTTCTTATGCATACATTATATAATTTGATTTTGTACTGTGTTTCATACTGAGACTTGCGGTGGCTCCCGACACACTAATAACTTATTCAAAGATTGTCCTTAGGAATTTGTCTACAAAAACCCACCAGAATCCGATTGTACATTTTGTCATTCATTATGGTGAGTACAGCACTAGCATCGCAATATAAGGTTAGATGCTCATAATATGACAAGATGATGTGAAGTCGTTTCTGGAAAAGAAAGAGGACATAGAAACTTTATACCCATCTGTCCTTATTGTCATGGGTTCAAGAAATGAAGATAGATGTACTGAAACTCTAAAGTTTCAGGCACATTTACAAAGAATAAACAGACCCAACCTATAAAAATCCCATATGACACAGCACCCATCTAGATGCCTTTATAAAGTGTAGATGTGTGCAAAATGGTGGTAGGTGACCTTCAAGAAATTAAGATGTACTGAATCTCTAAAATTTCCTAATCTCTACAATTTTAGGCACATTTAAAAAGAATAAACAGACCCAACCTACAAAAATCTTGTATAACACAACACCCATCCAGATGTCTTGATAAAATGTAGATGTGTGCAATATGGTAGATATGCAAACTTGCTTTTTAAAGGTCTGATTTCAAGTGTTTGAGGGTGAGCTTGCAGTCAATGTTCCATCCAGCATTAGTTTTTGAAATTGTTACAACACCCATCTAATTATGATTAACAGAAGAAGTTTCTAGCACAAAAATCACCACCCAAAGATGTGGGAGCTTCTAAAACAAATATTGAGTTTCATGAGCGGCCAAATCGAAACATGGCATAAATAACTGTGCATCTGTATCCATCCTCCATGTGTATTTGGCTTCTGTCTCTGTAGATCAGACTCAGTGACCTCCTCCATGATTGTCTCCTCTGCTTCCCATTGATGGTGATGTGTACATATGCCATGATATGCCTGAAAATAGGTCAGCTATACAAAGCTCTAATATAGCATAGTACCTAAAACACAGAAAGATAATGCTATTTTGTTTCCAAGGTGCAGATTTTCCTCCAAGAAGTCTTTCATCTGAAGATGTACAGATCTGTCCTTATCTGAGAGATTATTAGGAGCAACTTAATACTGAGCAATTTTATTATGAAATTTTATTTTCTGCAGTTTAGACATAAACCTAATTTCAACAAAAATCTCACATAAAGCCAGCAGAAAAAAAAATTACAGCATTTCCTGGAGAGGAAATTTGTGAGTGAAGCAATCCTTACAGATTCATACTTGACCCAGGCTGGGCTGATTCTTAGATTTCTGAGAATATCAGGAAATCCGCTACATGCAGTCCACTTCACGGGGGTTGTGATTCAGCCCAGCACACCAGGGGCTTCTATCTCTATACAATATTTTCTGTGTGGGAAGCTCCCAGAATGCCACAATCCACAGTGAATCTCCATTAGATTCACAAATGTTTCAGCTGGAAGAGGGTAATAAGTTTTGTTAAGAACATTGGGAAAGCGGAGTTGAAATATCCCAGAAACCCATCTTCCGGTTCTTTACTCTGCAGCTACAGGTCTCTGATTAAGTCAATATGTAGGTGGGGTCAGAAGCATTCTTTAGGGGGACTGGGCTTGGATTGGCACTGGTGATGTGGATTGCAAGAGAGCATATGTGGGATTTTAAGGAATCATTCAGTTCTAGCAAAAACATGAACACACATGACCAATCGAAGGTGTTTGGATAACAAAGACATTTCAGAAGCAGTTGTGACTGTTCAGGTACTGGGCAAGAATTTACCGCAAAGAGAGGCATCATGGGGGACATTTAACAGGTCCACGCAGGTTTGCGACTTTTTGTACAGGACAATAATTTCTGGTAATATAAAACATGGCAGAGACGTTGTCACTTAAATATAGAAAAACACAACTGAGCGACAGGCTCCGCTCCTTCTGACTGCACAGAGCACATGTCCCTCCTGCTGTTCTACATGAAGTGGCCAGTCCTCTGCGAATCCATCTTGTCTGTCAGTTCACAAAGTCATGTGTTGTAGATTCTAGATGCTCGTTTTGGTGCCGACTCTCCTTGCCTGGAGCTGGAAATTTCACTCTCCTCTGTATATTGCAGCTTCTGAAATTTCTCAGATTTCAGGAAACGACTGTAGCTGTCATATTTCATGAGGTTAAAGATCTGAAAATACATAAAAAAGGATGATGAGTAGGAATTAATGAAGTTGTCTGTGTTTGATTCGCCGAAGATACATCATATGCCATTGTAGACTATTAGGGGGCAAGTCCTGTTAGTTAAAATTAGGCCGATTTAAAAATAAAGGCACAGGGAGTTGGGCACTGCAATGGGAGCCATGTACTGCTGCTGCTGCAAAAAAATACTGTACAGCAAGGAAAGAGTCTGCACAGAGCATAGAGCGTGTTCTGGGATATTATTGATAATAATATGTTTGTTCCATTTATCTAACATGCTCGTCCTGTCTGCGTCATATAGAAAATATAACGTATGGCCATTATTAATGTAATGTTTTATCATTAAGGATGAGGTTCAGAGTTGCCAATACCATGTCCTGCGGTTTAAAAATTTGGAATTCTGGATTTGCCAAGCATTGAATCATGGCTAACTAATTTTTAAAGGCCCATAAGGGAGCTTTGGGATGAGAAGCCATAGTGTCAATTTATTGCAAGTGTAGAGAAAGGATAGGGAGAGATAAGGGTCAGTTAACTACCGTAAAATAAAACGTAACTAAAGTCAAAACTTTATTTTAAGTTTTGGATAAACTGGAGATGGATTAAAACCCGGTCAGGTTTTTATTGTTGTCTGTGTCCCTATTAGAGAGATTCCCCCTCTCTGACTGTCCTTAGGGCGAAAATGAAAGAAAACCCCAGATTTTGAGTTGTCGGCAAAACAGATATAGAGGAGAAATCTTCCAATGGGACACTACCAGGGAGACTTCCAACCAGGGATGACCTCATTTTGGGGAGATTTCCTCTCAGTTACTGTTTTGGCTATGGGACAGGAGGTGGTTGGAATTCTCCTCCATAGAGCACAGATGGCAAAAAGCTTGGCTCTTTTTGGCTGATTTTGGCTCTTTGGGCAATCAACCCATTTGCTGCCTTTTTTTTTTGTTGTTATTATTGGGGGTGGAGGGGAACGATTTTTGTGTCCTTTTATAATGGTTGATTTGAGGTCAGCGTTAACCTTTACCTTCCGTTCCAACATTAAAGCAAAATTTTTTTTTTGATCGCAAGGATTCCCTTATTTTAAAAAAAAGTTGGGTTTAGGTTTTTAGGGGTGTTATTTTACTTTTTTTTTTTTTTGGAGGTATATTGGTTCTTACATGCTACACTGTGTGACTTGGATTATCATTTATAATACAGGACTATACAGAATGAGCAGTACACACACCAGATCGGTACAGTTCAGTATTATGAATGGTACCCCACCAGGACACGCACCAAATCTATACAGTATTGTATATTAGAAATCTGTAGATCTATACAGTATTGTATATTAGAAATCTGTAGATCTATACAGCATTGTATATTATAAATTTGTAGATCTATACAGTATTGAATATTTGTATTCATATCATACGGAATTTCTAGAGAATAATTTCCCACAGAGGAGTGCAGGAACTGGACTTCAATTTATTATGACACAGAAGTCACAAAGGCTTCTCTGAAAGGTGACACATGTCACACATATGTGATAAACGTGTCACATACATGTGGAAAAGCTGAAGCTTTTGCAATACACAGGGCCAATAATGCAACAAAGTAAGCAACATGGTAAGACATTTAACTGTTTTATGGCTGGCAATGATTCTGCTAATCTTTTATTTTACTGTGCAGCTTGTACCTCCTATGATGTTGGCAGATAACGAAAGGCTTTTACATTGACATTACAATCACCTTTATTTTAAATTCTAAAGAAGCAATTTTTCACATTATTTCTGTTCTACTGCAATAAAAACATATTCACATTATATTATATTACCAAAACTGAAAAAAAGGTCTGATGCAATTTATTGTCAAACCCTGCATAATAAATAGTGCAAAGGGGCTAAATGCACCTTTGCTCCCTCTCCCAACAGTGACCAAGAAACTTGGAGGGGGCGAAGCTGTTGAAACACTGCTGGGCAGGAGGGGGAATTAGGATGTTATGTCACTGCTGGCAGGGGGAAGTGGAATGAGCTGAACTGCTAAGTTTATTCTGGAAGGGGGGTTCATGGGGAGCTGAGCAGCTTCAGTGCTTCTGCTGTCTACTTTTGAGGGTGAATTAATCCACAGTGTTTGCAGCACCAGAGGTGAGTGAGGGGTTGTTTTAAATCTAATTTACTGCTTGTTAAACTAGACCCTTAAGGGCTACACTTCTAGGCCTACTAACATATGACTGGTTATCTCACAATAACTCTTGTATAGTACCTGTGTTTTTCTTTTTGTTTTTTTTTTACAGTTAATTTGTATTTTCTTGCTCTGTACAATCCAACACGTTATTAACACCTAATTTATACAGGTGTTGCACCCTCACCCCCGAGAGGCAGTTTTGACCCCATTGGGGCTTCCGGGGCTGAGGGTTGGCGCTTCGAATTCCTATGCAAATGTGTTATCATATCCCCGGTTGGGATACCTGTGTCTATACCTGTCGCTACAGTTCTCGTCACTATCCTTTGTAATGACTCATTAGTGACGACTGTTTTGTTGCTGTTTCATATCTGTAAACACCTTTTTTGTTTATGAAAAAACGCCAATAAAAAGTATTAAAATTCATTTACAGCTTGTTAAAGGTTAAGTTCACCTTTACAAAAAAAAATAATGCACATTTTTTTTGTAGGAAAAAAAATATGCATATATTATTTTTTATTAGGAGTAGGGATCGACCGATTATCGGCAACACTGATATATCGGGGGCTGATATGCACTTTCCCCGATATATCGAAATCGGCCTTTTGATTTACCAATATTGACGATATTTAGGGAAAGTGCTTGTACCGGAGTGATGCCAGCAGCTAGAGGCATCACCGGGTACCGGCGTCCATAGCCGACGGTCTTGTAATGACAACCAATGCGGCTGAGAAGCCGTTCGGCTGTCATTACAAGGAGCGGGAGGGGACGTCCCCCCCTCCCGGGTCTCCCGTCCCACCGGGAGACCAGGGCATCCTACCTCTACCGCCATCGAAGACACGATCAAAGCCACATTCGTCTCTGATCGGGTCTCCATGTAAAAAACCCGGAAGTGATGTCATGACATCACTTCCGGGTACTCTGTGCCAAATTCAAAAAACTGACAGGATTCAAAACAGCCACACTTAGCGTTTTTAATGCTTTTCAGTGCCGAGGAGGGGTTTGGGGTCTTTTTTGGGGTTTGGGACCCCCAGATCCCTCCACAACAGTACCTTTGGAAAAATAAAAAAACATTTTTTTTTTACATGTCCGAAAATATCGGCAGATATCAGCCGATACCGATAACCAATCCCCCAAATATCGGTATCGGTTTTGGCATTAAAAAGCGATATCGGTTGATCACTAATTAGGAGCCTGTAAAGCATTGCAGCAAAGAAAATCAGACTGTCTGTGTAGTTGTCTGACAGTACTTCTGATACAGGCAGGCAGCTACTGAATGACAGAAAGCTCAATGAACTACCTAGAGCGCTCAACAGCACCTTGGTAGTTCATTAAGAACTATAAGCTGCCAGCCGCAAAGGCTGTCGGTACTTCTAGTTCATTGATTCACAGCGATGTGTAAATCAATGAAGCGGCCATGCGGGTGAAGCGTTGAAAGCCACTCTCTTTGAATTGTGACAGCGAGTGCAGGGAGAAGATCCCCAGCTCGCTGTCACAAGTGGGGGGGGGGAAGTATCGGGGGGAGAGGGGTCAGATGCTGAACATGTTATACCCTAAATATGGTTGTAACATGTTCAGAAAGGTGAACTTATCCTTTAAGAAGATGGAAAAATTTGAATGTCCATAACCTGGACAGATGTTCATTTTTTAAAGTTTGGCAATAAGTCAATATTTTATTTAATGGAGAATTTACACATCTAGCCTCAATTTCAGAGATATAGTGGTTATAAAATGATTTACCCCTTGGAAGTTTTCTACAAAGTGATTTAAATGAATTATGTATAAAAAACAGTACGAATTAACTGACTACTTAGTAGGTGCACCTTTTGTAGAAGTTCCCAGCTTTGTACATCTGTGCATGCAATTTTTCCTATTCCTCATTGAAAAACTGTATTGGCTTTGTCCGCTTGGAATGGTGAATAAACAATCTTTTTTTTTTTTTTTCAAGTCCAGCCACAAATTTCCTTTTGGATTGAGATCTGGACTCTGACTCAGCTTTTCCAGGTCATTAACATGTTTGCCATTCTTGTGTAGTTTTAGGTTGGTGCTTGGGGCCATTCATTTGCTGGAATAAAAAAAAAATTCTCTCTGCATTCAGATTGCTTGCAGACTGCATCATGTATTTTTCCAGGACTCCATGGTGTGTACTTATTTTTTGCTCACCGGTCTACCAGGGCCTTCTGCATAGAAATATATCCACAGCATGCTTCTGTCACCACCATGCTTCTTGGTGGGGATGTTGTATATATATGATGTTTTGCATTTTGAGTTTAGTCTCAATTGTGGCTTAAACCATAGCTTCAGGTAAACTATAGGCATCCCATAAAACTGCAACTGATGAAGCACCCAGGCAACTGTTGCATAGCTCCCAACTGTCCCTGATTTTGAGGTACTGTTCCTGATTTGGAACAAAAACCCTCTGTCCCTTGTTCCTCCTCATGTGTACCTAATTTCTTCTGATCTATATAGCTGTATATAAAATGCACTATTTATCTGTCAAAAAGTGTTTCCCAGTGCTAAACCTTTAATCCAGTTTTTCAGTTGTTCCATTTGCAAAATTTGAAAAACCAGTATAAAGGAATAGTAATAGAAAAAAAAAGCATTTGTAGGTTTAACAATTAAAAAAAAAAAATTCTCCTTTAGGGGGGCGTGGCATGAGGTGTGTCATATGCCTATATCCTTTTGCTAATAGGTATCCCTCGTTCCCATCTCAAAAAGTTGGATGGTATGCAGTTGCTGTATTTAGTGGGTTAACACAGCCAGAAACATTTCTTTAGAAACAGAATCAGTACCATACTGACAATCCAGAAACATGTCCGCAGAGACACAATCAGTACTGTACTGACACTAGCAGAAACGTGCCTATTACTAGAGGTAGAATTAGTACTGATACCTCCAGAAATATGTCTTCCGAGACACAATTAAAGTTGCCTTAAAGTTGAACTTTTGGTAATAAATAAAAATGGGCAAACAGACAGGATTCTTAACGCAGAAGAGACACGCTTTGTCTTTTCTGCATTAAAATGACCTACCTGCCTGTCCACCCCTGTACAGTAAGCTGCGCAGCATGCTCAGCTAACTGTAGAAATGCAGCAGTTGTTAATGACAGACCTTCCACGAATGCACCAGAGTGATGTCATCCCCATCCAGCAAAACAAAGCAGCTGGCGTTCAATACATGAAAGACGGTCATTCAAAGAAGAGACACAATCAATACTGTATTGCCACAGTCAGAAACATGCCCACAGAGACACAACCAGTAATATACCACCACAGCTAGAAACATGCCCACAAAGACACAACCAGTATTATACCGCCACAGTCAGAAACATGCCCACAGAGACACAACCAGTAATATACCACAACAGCTAGAAACATGCCCACAAAGACACAACCAGTATTATACCGCCACAGCCAGAAAAATGCCCATAGAGACACAACCAGTAATATACTACCACAGCTAGAAACATGCCCACAGAGACACAACCAGTAATATACTACTACAGCTAGAAACATGCCCACAGAGACACAACCAGTATTATACCGCCACAGCTAGAAACATGCCCACAGAGACACAACCAGTATTATACCACCACAGCTAGAAACATGCCCACAGAGAAACAACCAGTATTATGCCACCACAGCTAGAAACATGCCCACAGAGACACGTTCAGTATTATACCGCCACAGCCAGAAACATGCCCACAGAGACACAATCAGTAATATACTACCACAGCTAGAAACATGCCCACAGAGACACAACCAGTATTATACCGCCACAGCTAGAAACATGCCCACAGAGACACAACCAGTAATATACCACCACAGCTAGAAACATGCCCACAGAGACACAACCAGTATTATACCGCCACAGCCAGAAACATGCCCACAGAGACACAACCAGTATTATACCGCCACAGCCAGAAACATGCCCACAGAGACACAACCAGTGTTACACCGCTACAGCCAGAAAATGCCCACAGAGACACAACCAGTATTATACTGCCACAGCCAGAAACATGCCCACAGAGACACAATCAGTACTCAATCAATGATCACAAAGACACCATACTAAAAAAACAAAAAACATGGCTGCAGACACAGAACACAGAAGAACCCACAGATACAGCCATAAAACCAAAAATTGTATCAAATACTTACTCTAATTGTCCTTTCCTGACACCAATCCATGGCAGAATATATATGATATAGCTATGCGCTTATATCCACCCACAGGACATGTTTAAATCTATAAAAGTCTGACTGAGAGCAACCTCCCCCATTCTCCGTAAAAATAACAAGATCAAAAAAAGGGAGGGTTCGTATGCTGCCATGGATTGGCATCAAGAAAGGAAAATTACAGTAAGTGTTTGATTAAATTTTCGGTTTTCCTGACGCCAACATGGCAGCATACATATGATAAATAACGAGCTAAACAGGGAGGGCTAAAATTTATAATCAAACTTTATTATAATGGACATGGAAGCCTGGACCATCATTCCGTTGAGGTCCATTGATGTACGAGCCCCTGGATCTTCACTGCACCAACAAGCCTGCTGCTTTGCAAATGTCTCCATAGGCAAATGCCCCAATTTAAAGATGTAAAAATTAGCCTAGCTGAATGGGCCTGTATCATTTCTGGAGGTTCTTGCCTGACACAAAAAGTTTTCTGGATTACCTTGACTCTCTAAGATGACAAGGTTTTGCTGTAGGTCCCTCCTGAATGAAACAGAAACAGCCTTCCAGAAGATTTTAAACAGAGAGCTGCTTGAAGGTGGGCATTTTAGACACTTGGTACATTTAGTGTAGAATAGGTACTCTCTGCCGGAATGGATGGAACCGCCACTTCGTTTGTAAGATGAAAACAGAAGCCACCTTGGGAACAAAGGTGCTCGAGGGGCATAGGCCCCAACTTGTCCAGAAGGAATAAAATGTAGGACTCTGTAGCTTTAAGCACTTACAGAGTCGATACTCTGCCCGCTGAAGTTATCGCCTGAAGTTTTTGAGGGACACTGCCTCTTGTGGGGTGTCCCATGACTGCTTTCTGATGATGCAAACAGAGTTCTGGCAAGAGAATCCATGACCAGAATAAAAACCTATTAACTGACTACCTAACATATACAATATTACTCCTCAAGGCAAAGTCACAGCATCGACCTCATGAAGCATACCCCTGGAAGCTCACATGCCCATTTTTCCTGGTGAAAGCTAAAAATGCTGAAACTTGAGCCATTAGAGAACTAGGCTTAGCCCCAAATCCTCACAGTGAGACCCTCAGGCAACAGTCTCCCCTGGAGTTTCATTACCAGAGCCAGCAGAAGAAAAGAATCTGTAAGGTGACTATTACTTGGGTGAGTGAGAGTGTACACTTCCTCCACCAACAGGTTAGGTGGGAAGAGGGGGTGGGGCCCATACTTGAGTGATATGGGCAAGATCTTCTGATTAATGACCCATTCATTGCAAACCAAGTACTGGCATCAGTGGTGACAATGATCCCGGATAAGGAACCTACCGGACAGTAGGTGAGGGTCCCTGACATACCCATCACCAAAAGCTCCTGTGCATCTGAGGAGCAGACTGTCTGCGATGCAAAAAGGAAATTCTTTGGGACATCCAGAGAACCCAGTGTGCCCAGGGTAGCATAGGGATGAAAGGCATCATTGTTTCCAGTAGACCCCTGCATTGGAAAGCTGACAACTGCTTGGCCCATTCAAAGGAGGAGGAATAAAGTACTTACTTGAACATTGAACTGGGCCTCTGTATCGATGCCTACCCAGGTCTGCTCCAACTGTCTTGATACCTCCTATCCAGTCAAAACTTCTCAGGCTAGCCAGAAGAATCCCCTTTTAAACTAGTAGGTCATCTTGAGTCCGAGCCAACAGTAGAATACCATCCAAGTAATGATAGTTTTAAAGCACCCCCATTTCCTCAGAGGGGCTACACAGAAATTAGGACTTCCATAATGGTCATCAGTGAGGTGGAGAACCCTGAAAGGAAGACACATGAAAATGTCCATCTCCCAGCAAGACACAGTTTCTTTCAAATCAACACCGGTCTTCTTTGCACAAGACACAGAGGAGAATCAAAGCCTGTAAATATTTCTGAGGGAGGACTTTGAAACACCAGCTCAGGTGTGCAGAGAAACATATGCAGCATGGACTCCATCAACCGAACACCAGCTCAGGTGCACCACATGAGAATCTGACCTTTCTAGTTAGAGAACTCCTCAGCCCCAAAAGATTACCAGAAGGGGCTCCCCACCTTGTTGGTGCATTTAGTAGCCCAAGATGTGGGACTGCGCCTGGGAGAGGCTGAACCCAGACGGACACTGACACAGTCAGCAGGTATGGACTTATCGCAACAACATAGTCTTGCAGGTGTATATCTTGAGGACAAAAAGGAAAAGAATGGGGGAGGTTGCTCTAAGTCAGACTTGTATAGATTTAAACAGATCCTGTGGGTGGATATAGGGGTGGAGCTATATCATATGTATGCTGCCATATTGGCATCAGGAAACATATCTACAGAGACAAAATCATTTCTGTATTGACATAGACAGATGAGTCATTGAAGACACAAAGCAACCCTTTACTGACACAACCAGATAAATGTTTTTTTTTTTTTAAAGTAAAGCATTTTTCAAAACATTTCAAAAATACCTACAGTGGGGATCGAAAGTTTGGGCACCCCAGGTAAAAATTTGTATTAATGTGCATAAAGAAGCCAAGGAAAGGTGGAAAAATCTCCAAAAGGCATCAAATTACAGATTAGGCATTCTTATAATATGTCAACAAAAGTTAGATTTTATTTTCATCATTTACACTTTCAAAATAACAGAAAACTAAAAAATGGTGTCTGCAAAAGTTTGGGCACCCTGCAGAGTTAATATCTTGTACTGCCCCCTTTGGCAAGTATCACAGCTTGTAAACACTTTTTGTAGCCAGCCAAGAGTCTTCCAATTCTTGTTCGAGGTATCTTTGCCCATTCTTCCTTACAAAAGTCTTCCAGTTCTTTGAGATTTCTGGGCTGTCTGTCACGCACTGCTCTTTTAAGGTCTATCCATAGATTTTCAATTATGTTGAGGTCAGGAGATTGTGAAGGCCATGGCAAAACCTTCAGTTTATGCCTCTTGATGTAATCCCCTGTGGATTTCGAGGTGTGTTTAGGATCATTATCCATTTGTAGAAGCCATCCTCTCTTTAACTTCAGCTTTTTCACAGATGGCATCAAGTTACCATCCAAAATTTGCTGAAATTTGATTGAATCCATATTACCTTCTACTCGTGAGATGTTCCCTGTGCCACTGGCTGCAATACAACCCCAAAGCATGATTGATCCACCCCCATGCTTAACAGTTAAACAGAGGTTCTTTTCATTAAATTCTGTGCCCCTTCTTCTCCTAACGTACCTTTGCTCATTCCGGCCAAAAAGTTCAATTGTAACCTCATCGGTCCACAGAACTTGTTTCCAAAATGCATCAGGCTTATCTATATGTTCATTTGCAAAGTTCAAATGCTGATTTTTGTGGTGAGGACATAGAAGAGGTTTTCTTCTGATGACTCTTCCATGAAGACCATATTTGTACAAGTATCTCTTTATAGTGCAATAGTGTACCACAACTCCAATGTCTGCCAGATCTTTCTGGAGGGATCGTGCAGTCAAACGTGGGTTTTGAATTGTTTTTCTCACAATCCTGCGAGCCAGATGCGTAACTAGAACCTTCAGGGCCCCGATGCAAGAAACCATGAAGGGCCCCCCAGACCCCTGGCCGGGGCCCTTCCCTTCAAGCCCGGGGCTCTTCCCACTAATCCTGGGGCTCTTTAATCTCATTGCATGGCCTTTTATTATGGTCCCGCATCAGGATCCTTTCACAAGTTCTGCAGTGGGCCCCCTTCCTGCAATCTTGGGGCCTCCCCACAGTGGTGAAATGCCAGGGCCCGGTCGCAAGTGTGACCTTTGAGATCCTAGAAGTTCACCCACTGGTTTGCTACCGGGCCCCCTGGAGCATGGGGCCCGGTAGCGATTGCAACCCCTGCAACCTCTGTAGTTACGCCCCTGCTGCAAGCTGTTCTGTCTGATATTTTTCTTGGTCTTCCAGATCTTGCTTTAACTTCCACTGTTCCTGATGACTGCCATTTCTTAATTACATTCCAAACAGAGGATATTGACTTCTGAAAACGCTTTGCTATCTTCTTATAGCCTTCTCCAGCTTTGTGAGCGTCAACTATTTTCAGTTTCAGTTTTCTAGACAACTGCTTAGAAGATCCCATGGTGCTGATTGTTGGGTCAAGGTCAGATGAGTCTGGGCATTTAAAACCTTTGAGATTGACATCACCTGGTCTTCCCAGACGATGATTGAGAACAATCCATGACACTGGCAGGTCTCAGCCTTGCAAAGGGGGCAGTGCATGCTATAAATTCTGCAGAGTGCCCAAACTTTTGCAGACGCCATTTTCTTGTTTTCTGTTATTTTGAAAATGTCAATGATGGAAATAAAATCTAACTTTTGTTGACATATTATAAGAATGTCTGATCTGTAATCTGATGCCTTTTGGAGATTTTTCCATCTTTCCTTGGCTTCTTTATGCACATTAATACAAATTTTTACCTGGGGTGCCCAAACTTTCGATCCCCACTGTACCTCTGTCTTTCATCCACTTCCTGGTATTACTTTGCTTCACCACTGTAAAGTGTCCTGCCTAAGGTTATTGGAGGTTCTGGAGACATCACCATTTCTCTCAGCAGAACTGGGTATTTGAAATCCCATCCGTATGAATAAACTCCTGCAATGAGCTGAAATACATTCTCGGAACTTCCAGCTCTGCCAGGGAGGCATGATGATGTCATCTGCAACTCCCAGAAGCTCTAGAAACCAAAACAAAGGTGTTTTTTTTTCTTGATCAGTGGCTTTTTAAAGTCTTTTTGTTTGGAAGGGCAAGGGCTGGGAGAAAAAGCAGACCTACTGTTTTTCAGTTTTTTTATTGAATGCAATAATATTTTTTACATATGTGTCTGTGGGTCAGTCATTGAAGGCATAGCATTGAGAAGATACAACAAATACTTCACTAGGCCACATAAAAGTCATACAATAAACCAATAAATCAGTACCAGTAATCATGGTGAAGAATAAAGACCAGGGGAGGCAACCAGAAGTTTACAGTGTAGGGAAAAGCCAAGACCTTATGTTTTTCATGGAAAATCCTCCTTAAAAAAAGTGACAGAGTGAGGGAAATTTGTCTAAAAGTTTCCTTGCCTGTTTTGCCCCCTCTACTGAGCTTATCCAGCCCACCCTCCCCCTCATCAGCCCCAAAATCACATAGCTGTTGCACTTATGCCCCCTACACACTATAAGAAAATTGGGCTAACATTTTTGTCCGAGGAATGATCGGATATTTTCTGATAGTGTGTACACAACTTTTTGACAGCCCATTCCAACCTTCTGAACAAAAATTTCCAAAGGGACTTCAAAATGTTTCTTGTACGGGAACAGAACGAACGATTTTCGTTTAATGTGTACCGTTTTTCGTACGGATCTTGTACAAGAAATACCAGATACAAAAGACTACGCATGAACAGAAACAACAAATAAAAGAAAAAACCTTTATCAAATGAGAATTTTCGTACATTAGTTTTATCCTTGGTTCTGACTAGCTGTGAAACATCGAGGTAAACTGGCCGATCGTTCTCATACTGTGTACAGGGCTAGACCAGCTCTGCGTTTTGGAACAATGTTTACTTGCGATAGGCTGCGCCATTCTTTCCACTCCTTGCTTGTCTCCTGAAATCCAGGAGAAATCCCCCCAGAAGTCTATGACAGTAACATGTCTGGTATCTGTGGCACAAATTGAGTATGTCGTTTACTTTATTGTCGTTTCACATGGGCTTTCTGATCAGGTCCGCCTGTAAATTTTTCAGACAGTCCTGATTGGACCCTCCATTCACCCCTATGGAGCGGAGGATGTCAGCGGTGATATGTCCGCTGACACCCGCTGCCATCCAATCTTATCCTGTCCACCAAATCCAGATTGATGGTGACCCTATTTTATTCTATCTATCTGGAGGATGGGATCAGATGGGATCAAATGAAAATGGACAGGCAGTCGTTTCTCTCTGATCTCCCAATAGAGGAGAGCGGGACTCTCACAGGTCCCTCTCAGCACAGTGAGCAGAGATGGACCTGTCATTCACCTGCTCAGCGGGGATCTGTGGATCGATCCCTGCTGAGTAAGCAGACTCCGTCATATGGATCAACCCAAGGTGAAAGGGCCCTATGTCAGAACTTTGCAAACTAAACAACTCTGTGTGGGGGCAGGTGGCTCATTCTGCTATTCACACACTATATCTTGGAGCCTGCCACCCATCTAGTTATCCTCGTAGCCTCCATCATTAGTCTCTTCCTTGATGGCCTTACTCACTAGTTTCCCTCTTGGTGGTCAACTGCATAATTCTCCCCCATGGTGGCCTCTTTCACAAGTCTTCCCCATGCTTGCCTTCCTCACTATTCTCCCTCATGGTGACTGCCCTCGCCACTCTCCTTCTTTGTGGCCTCTCCCACTAGTCTCACTTATGGCTGAGATAAAGAGAAAAATGACGGCGCTAATAAAAAGAAAGAAAAACCTGCTAACACCACAATTGACCAAGAATTGTATAAAATTAAAATGCCTAAGTGCAGCGCTAAAAAATATATGAAATGATCATATATAAAGACAAATTTTACACAAAACCATCATATAAAAAATAGGTGTAAGGTGAAAAGTTCATAAAAGAGGCAGTCTGCATAGTAGCAGCAAGGAAGTGTCCTTGTATAGTCCAGATTTCCAAAGGTGTGTAGCACCCCTACAAGGTAGGTGCTAGGTAAAGCATAGTGGGCCTTGGCTGCCTAACAGCAGGGCCATGATTTTCAGTTGGGCTGTCATGTCTCCCAGGTGTGGCTGCTGAGACTAGGGAGTCTCCCCGCTGTGCTCCATGAGAGGGTTCTCATTGGGCAGTGGAGGAAAAGCAGCCAATGGCACACTCAGGCCTGTATCTACCCCAGAAAGGCAGATTCTGCCGCACAGCATTTTGGGAATAGGTAAAGGTTGTGGGGAGTGCCTGAACACTGCATCTTTGGCAGGAAGCAGAGTCCCAGTAGGGAGGGTACAGCTGTCTCTCCTCCTGTCAGTACAGCTGTCTCTCCTCCTGTCAGAAGAATCGGGTGTCCTGTGGGGACCGAGGGCTGAGCTGAGCTGCAGAGAGGATCTGGTGTGCCAAGGACCAGCGGAGATGAGAGGAGTCAAGTTTCAGGAAAGCATTCCCAGTTGGTGAGTACTGCAAACTGCCCCTGGGGGTCTGCCTAGAGAGAGGGGAAAACTCCGGTGAAGGTCATAGGGATCCAGGAGCTAGCTAGCCGGTGCAGGAGCAAGTGTAAAGGGGGTGCCAGTGTTGACCCTGAAGAGCAGAGAGGGTGCCTAGTGAGAGTTCCCTGAAGTGTAGAGGGGGTGCCTAGTGTGAGGACCCTGAAGTACAGAGGGGGTGCCTAGTGAGAGGACCCTGAAGTACAGAGGGGGCGCCAGCAGTTGGGCCCTGAAGTGTTAAAGTGTACAGCGTGCAGTGTGGAGAGTTGCAGAAGCAGTATACAGAGGCTACCTCAGTCAGCAAGGACTGGAGGGAGCAGTGTTCGGGACTTTTGAGCTAACCAGAGCGTCAGGAGTCAGTTCTCAGTACAGTCTGAGACTTTTGAGCTAATCAGAGTGTCAGAAGTCAAGTTCAAGTATAATTCAGCAAGTCAGTGTTTTTCAAGCGCCAGCAAGCGTTGGTCGGCATCCAGCTGGCGTCAAGACAGCGCTGAAAGGCCTTTTTCTTCAAAGTGTCCCATTTGTACCTAGTTGAGCCAGAGGAGTATCCCACTCATTCCCTTCTCCCATCCTCAATATAAAATAAACAAAACAAACCAAAGATGCCGGACTGGTCTTTGACTCAAATCTCACACTTGGGTATTCAGCTTAAAGGGGCTGCTGGCATCTCCGGTAACCATGGCAGACCCACATCAGGCCCAATACCTGGAAATCCTGCTACAAATGCTTGAAATAAAGTGCTTGGAAATGGAAAAATCCAGATAACAATAGTCACCAGCATGACAATCCCACTACCACGGATATGGATATTGCGCTTACCAGAAGCTGTGGACCCAAGTACCATACGGTAAATGGGTCACACATGCAGGGATGTTTAACAGCAACTTGGAAGGCCCTAATCGCTCAGGAATCTTCAGTGTAGATAACCCAATGTGTAACTACAATTCTGATAAGGATGGACCTCGCCTTAGATGGACCGTATCTCCAAGTTTAAGCCAATATGTGGAAACAAGCCAACTAGTTGCACATAGTGTAAAACCATTTGAAAATACATTTATTAAGAAATTACAGAATATATATATATATATATATATATATATATATATATATATTTGGGCATGCGTTCCAAGCCTCGATTACACTGTGAGGAAGTTCCAATCCTCATTCTGATCAGCGAAACTATACACGGTCGGAAATAATCTTACCCAAAATTAAAAAATAATTATAAATGATAAAAAAAGTAACCATAATAAATAACAGTCCCCAAAAGGTCTCCTAATAAACGGATATAAGAGAGGAGACCAACTAAGCAGTATTAATAAAACAGCAATGTCCCACTCTACTGTACATAAAGAGTGGGACAATAATGCTTTTATTAATGCTGCTTAGTTGGTTAAAGTGTTACTAAACCCAGGAGCCTGCATTCACTATATCTGGTCTCCCACAGTCAGTGCTGTATCATGGCCTAGGCCAACAAGGCCCAGGCCTAGGGCAGCACTTTGCAAGGGGGCAGCAAAAAAAGCTGCATCCTGCACGAAAAGTGTCCCCGTCGGCTTGGGCTACACTTTTAGTATAGTGCCAGTCTTATGGGGCGAATTGGGCAGGGTCCAGGAGGCAAGTCAGTCATGTCAATGATATAATTTCATTTCTTTAAACATCCTTGTCCTTGAGCGAGCAGATTGAAATGCATCATATACTTTTTAATTGTACATGATGGCAATAATATTTTGGACCTGCTCACCTATTATGTGCGATCGCAATATGTCACTGGCTTAGTAAGATTAGCCTATCTTTTAGGACTTGTGTTTGCTGCCATTGATTATTTCATTTATTTGTATGACTCTGGACTTTAATCATTATACAAATTTGTGAAATAATCCTATGATTACAATCAGTGGCAGCAAACACAAGTCCAAATATCCTAAAAGAAAGGAATAATCTTACTAATCCATTGACATAAGGCTGTACTAATGGGCAATAGTAAGGCTGCACTGATGCCCACTGATGAGGTGGCAATGATAAGCTGCACTGATGGGCACTGTTGAGGCAGGACTGAGATAAGTAGCACTGACTGATGGGCTGCACTAATGGGCACCGATAGGCTGCACTAATGGGCACCGATAGGCTGCACTGATGAAGCTGCACTGATGGGCAGTATTGAGGCTGCATTGATGAGCACTGATGAGGCTGCACTTGTGGTCTGTGGTTTACAGATAACAGGGCGGGTCATAAATAGGAAGGGGTGTGGACTTTACAGGAAGGAGTGGGTCCTATTTAAATTAGGGGGTGCCCAAGTTTAGTCAGGCCTAGGGCAGCACAAAACCTAAATACATCACTGCCCACAGTACACAGAACATGGAAATGCAATTATTTTAGTAAATATAAACTGCTAAATACCTTTTCTCATCAGCAGTATATAGCAGTCTTGTGACTTCTATCAGTGTCTGGTATAAGCTTGTAGGAGGAGTTTTTATTCTACTCTCTACTATTCTGATTGTCCTATAAGGCTGCAGGACCACTGACCCTCTGTCAGGACAATGCTGACCACATGCACCCTCCCAAGTAAAAAAAAAAATCTCTAGCAATACACACCAAAGTGAGTATGTGCAGAGTGACTTCAAAGGCTCTGTGTTATCAGGAGATGGACTGGTGACAGTGGAAGAAGGGGATGATCGGAGAAGACAGGATCAAACAGCCTTTTTACACAATGAGAAGGATTAACCCCTTAGGTTCCACAGTGAGTATAACAAGCATGCTTTACTGAATATACAGACTGATTTTACTGTTGTGGGTTTAGTAACACTTTAATTCAAACATACAGGAACAATGTCGAGAAAAGATTGCGACGTATAAACGTTTTACCAGTACACTGTCAAAGAGAGGCCAAATGTTTAATCTGTATAACCTCATAGTTAGGGGTCATTTAGACAGTCAGTCTATGGGGCTGTGTTCAAATTAGCCTACTTTCACTCTGGAAACTCTAGACTCTCTGGCTGCATCTCAATTAGCCTTAGATACAATGTGTGTATTTCAATCTTCAAAAAAAATCGGAGAAAAAGGTAATGACTCATAACTCCTATCCCATGCTGCACACAATCATACAACAATCATAAAGCCTTCTGTAAAAAAAGAGATTGTTCAACATCAAACATGCTAGTTTTATAATGAAATATGGGGGAGTCATTTAATATTTGGATCTTTGTATGGTTCTAATGGTTCTGGTAGGCAGTAGAAGGAGAGGTTGGTGGCACTTCCAGGAATGAAAACACTTCTTTATTTCAACACGTTTCACACTCTTGTACCTAATCATTGCTCAAGATTAAAGTGGTTGTTAACCCACTCATAAAACTTTATATAATCCTCTGTGTAGCCTAATTACAAGTGCTCCTGTCTCTGTGTTTTATAAAAAAAAAATGAGGCCTTTACCATATTTCAGAGCTGCTCCCGACAATCACGTGACTGCCCGACTCTCTTCTCTTCCCGTCTGACAGAGGCAGGGGGTGGGGCTGAGATTCCCTTGCTGACATCAGGGGGGGCAACAGGAAGAGAGGAGAGAGAGAGCCGACCGGTCATGCGATCGCCGGGAGCCGCTCTGAAATATGATAAAGGCTGCATTTTAAAAAAAAAAACACAAAGACAGGAGCACTTGTAATCAGGCTACACAGAGGATTATATAGGAAAATAAAAGTTTTAAAAGCAGCAGGAGGGGAGGGGCGGGTACTGACACGGGAGCAGACAGGCAGGGAGGGGAGGGGGGAGAGAGTATAGAGGAGGACAGGAGGACTGAGGCCCGTAAAATGACCACAGTGTCAGGGCTCAGCAGTCATGATATATCGTGGTCAGTTTACAGTGGGGAGGGTAGAAAATGGCAGGATCAGACAGATTTTTCAGGTGATACGGAGTGACAAATTACACAGCACAAGCACTGTGCTGCATAACATGCTTTAGAGCAGGGGTTAGGAACCTTTTTGGCTTACAGAGCCACGAACACTACATATTTTCAAATGTAATTCCATGAGAGCCATACACTATATTTCAGGGGTCGGGAACCTTTATTTAAGTAAGTAACGCAGTGACGAATTGCAAAAAACGGCCTGGTCATTAAGGGAGTAAAACCTTCCAGGGCTGAAGTGGTTAAAGGAGCTGAAATATTAAAGTTGACTTCCCCTGTTCACACTAGTGGGATTTGCAGGGCACGACAATGGAAAGGAGAAATATCCTTAGCGCAAACAGAAAGTGGATATGTAGCCCATATGTGCCTAAATGTCATTGTCTGGGGAAATGTTATTAAAAAATTCCACTGTATATATGGCTGCATTGGCTGCAGGCCTGTATCACTTCTTCAGTGAGGGTATTGGGATCCTCTGTAAACTGTGAATAAAAGATAAAAAAGAAGGTGCAGGCTAGCCTATAATTTTTTGCTTTCTGTGCTTCCCTGTCTCAACTTAGTAATTGCAAATACTCTTTCTGAAAGAGTATTTGCAATTACTTGAGACAGGGGAAGCACAGAACGCTACAAGTCTGACTGACCTGTCGCTTCAGGACCTCCCTGTGCTCTACGCTGAGCCCGCGCTGCCGCCCTGAGAAAAGGGAGGTGGCTGGTGGTGGGTGGAGTAAATTTAGGAGCGGAGGAGGAATTTGACCATTGCTCTCCCGCTGTCACACGACGACGCTGACGTCACGTGACATCATTGGTTGCTAGACGCCAAGCGGCATACTAGCAACCAGTGTGGCCGCAGCGCGCAGGCATGAACTCGACTCGGGGATAATAATTATATACTCAGAGCAGGAGACCCTATTTGTCTGCAAACCAGATGCAGCCATCAAAAGAGCCACGTCTGGCTTGCGAGCCATAGGTTCCCGACCCCTGCTTTAGAGGAACAGGAGGTTTATTTTTTTTTTTTGGGGTAACAAATGCTTTAAGCACAATATGATTAAGCACAGGAAGGTGAAATGCGTTTGCTGACCAATGTACATTGTGTGTGTGTCATGTTGCTGCTTTTATGAAGCTGTAATAAAGAAGTGTTTTTATTCCTGAAAGTGCCGCCAACCTTTCGTTCTTCTACATTTTCCTCTGGCCGCGGACCATGCTGGCACCTGGGTTTGTACAGCTGCTAGGATCTTCACAGGTTGCCTGGAGTGGTGTCACTCCACACATAGACAGTTAGTGTTTGGACTATAATCATAACAGAACAACAGCCGAGACCATCGCTCTTACTTTGCGGAGCCATATCTCATAACTGGACACAATCATAAGATTTTGAAGATTGTTACTTACAAAATCCTACCTATGCTAACTAGATAAAAGGCAGCAGCTTTCCCTTTCCATCCAACGGAATAGTCTGAGTGGGTGGCAACTCACTTTTTATCTCTAAGGCATAACAATGAAGATATCGGAACCAAATCTTGGTCATACCTTAGTGGGGACATTTATTTGGGGGGTATGGCCCACTTTTGCTATCCAACTCCGGAAGCAGAAGTTCTGGTATTTTAAGTTTACCCCTGTTATTATAATACTGTTTGCGATTATGTCTCATTTTCTTTACTTCTGCTTTTGTAACTTTTTGTAACTATCTTTGCATTGCCTACCTAAGGATATTAAATATAAACATTATTAGTCTAATATTTGATTGCTCTAAAGAACACACTAATTTGAAGCAACTGTTGTGTGTGTAGCTGTATTGTATTATCAGTGCCTGTATGCTAGGTTGTAAGTTACTGTCAATCAGGCCATAGACGGAGCAATTTTTTTTCCTGCAACCATGGGTCGATTCCCCCATCAATACAGACAGTGTTGACAGGAAAATCCCTCTCTGCCGTGAGAAGATAATCGCATGTAAAATCAGGCAAGCTGGTTGTACCCAAGTTCAATATATTCAGCCTGCCAATACATGGTTTGAATCTCAGCCGATTCCATTGGAACCATCTTTGGCAAACCCTAAACTGTGTGAGGTCTCATTGCATCCAGATTAGTACCAGTGTGTGGAAGTTATCCTAGGCAGGGAGAAATCTCATTGGTACAATGGTGTGTCATTGTACTAAAAGGAGAGATGCCAGTGTAATTAGTAGAGTGGGTTCTGAACTGTGATTGTTGGTATGATAAGGGGGAGTATTCTTAATGTAAACAGTAGTGGGGTTCTGCAATTATGAGGTATCCATAAAAGGGGTATGGGGGATAGTGTAATCAGGGGGTTCTAGTACTGTGGGATATCAGTATAAAAAAGGGAAGGGGTTTATATGTACCTGGAGGAGGGTGTAGTACTAAGTGTGCCAGTATAAAAAAGTGCAGGGCTTTGCACTGTGCCAATATATGAAGAGGTTTACCTGTTCCTGCAGTTTCTCGAACATCAGAGGGTGAGGCTCTCTCAGGATCTGCTCCCCGATACGGGACTGACCCTCCACATTGACTTGTGATGAGGCTTTGCTGGACAGAAAGGTGTTGTAGATGTGTTGAGCCTTTTTCTGCAACTGGAGACAGAACATTCAGAGAAATGGAAGTGGAGATCATTTTGTGTACAAGACAAATTAGGGAAGTCAGAACAGATGAATGCTGGTCAATAAAGGAGAAACATCATGTACCACTAATGTATAATCAGGGTCAGGATAAAAGCAGTTGTGGAATCATTTTCAGCTACAACTGCCTTAGTTCCTAATGCTGATTGGCTGTCTAGGAAAGCCTATTATTCCCACCCCAGCGGACATCATCACTAGGGTGGAGGGCTAAACTTTGTGTACCATACCTGATCCCGTTCTTCTGTTCTCTTGAAATCTTCACACGCCAACCAGAAGAGCAAGTTCTCCTCGCTGTACTCCCTCTTCAGGAAATCCTAAACCAAATCAGAAAGATACTTAGCTCAGCATCACACTGAGTCTCGTCTATGGAAGACTCATGGCCAGGAAGAACAATTCAGCCAGCCGGTCCAAAACTGGAGAGAGCTGCTCCAATTGTATTTGTCTGACATTATTTCCATGGTTTGAAATAACATTTATGCAAAAATCTGCAGAATACATGATATGCACTGGTCTCCCTAAGCCAATGCCTCTACTTTTGGAGGAAAGTGTCTGTTTCTCATAGTTTTCAACCACAATGTTCACCCAACTAGATGTGAATTTATCATTTTCCTCCAGTCTGTATGCACAAATCATTGTATAGAAATGTCATTAGATGCAGTGAACACAGAAAGGGAAGTTCTAGGTTCCTTCTCTAAGGCTCTTAGGGGTGTTACTAAACCTAGTGTAACTAAGCACCAATTTAATGGGGCATGCTTCCTCCCACTGACCATCAATGCTAGGAAACCTTCTTTCTCTATCTGAGCACCAATGTAAGTGGAAATACTTCCTTCCACTAACTGTCATGAATCTGGGGTTTCTCCAAAGGGGTACAGGGATTAGGGAGGCCAGACAATGCGCATAGTATCTCTTTCCATTGCATGTCCTCTGAATCTGAGACATACAAAAGCAAATAGTGATACAATAATTGTAATACAACTTACAGAAAAATTACTTATCCTGCTTCTGGGGCTGGATGAAACACATGGACAATTTGTCCCACAAGGATGGGACCCCACAGATCTAAACAAGATTAGATGTTTTTTATTTTTGGTCTCTATTGTTATACCTTAGTGATCAAAATTAGTTGTCTACCCTTAGACAATTAAATTAGATGGAAGGGGCTGGCAGCTGCATAATAACTAGCTAGCACATGTAGGATATTGGTAATAACAATCTTCAAAACCTCATAACTGTTTCAACATGTATAGATTCAGAACAATAGTCTCAGCTGTCATTGTTTTGCATAGAGTCCAAACGATGAAATTCTAAACCTACCAGAACCAGTAGCACCTAAAAGGACACAAATAGTAATAACTATCCCAAAGTCTATCACAAATCTAGTATGTTTGGTATCTAAGAACTTCTCTTTGCACAGCCAGGCTTTTACAGAATGTTTTATGATTGTGTTCTGTACAGGGTGGGAGTTATTACCATTTTTTTTTACCCCAGATTTTTGAAGTTTGAAATACACACATCTGTCTCAGGCTAGGTGAGTCAGGCTATGGGAGCCTGGATACTTGGCTTTTGGCCAATAATATGGCCTGGTGAGTGAAGGTCCAGCCTCTTTGCATAATCATGGGTCTGGAAGTGAGGCTCAGTTTATGCTGAGTTTTATTTATTTATATCTTTATGAGGAGTCTCATTGACCATATTGGCTTGAAAATGAGGCTTGGCTGCTTCTTTACCTATTTATTTCTACAGGAAGTTCCATCGACCATATTGATTTGAAAACAAGGCTTGGTTGCCCTTACTTCCAGTCCGGCGGCCATTTTAACTTTAGTACGTCCTGTTTTGCGGCCATTTTTCCAAATCCAAATCGTGGCCTGGTTTAGGGAGTCGGTCATTTTTAACCATAGGTGTACCCAGAATTGCTTTATTTTGCCATTAAAAACGGGGTCACTTCCCTTGTTGAATACCTTATAAATAAGCATGGGGAATTGCGTGGCGTGGATGCCCCAGATGACAACCTATGCGACAAAATGTGTTGGGCGGAGCCCAAGCATGGGACACTGCCACCCTTTCTTGGAGTTGGAACCTTTGCAGTACAGCTTTCATTTGTGACCTTTTATGTGCATATTTTCTTTTTATCATGTGAGTAAAATCTGTATTATGCATGCACATTAAATCTTTTAGCCGATTTACACTATGTGGCTTTCTTCTCTTTAAATCCATCTACTGAACCTGGAGAGAAAGCAGGCTTGACATATTGGAACCAATTGGAGTGAATTGTATGTTCCCAGTGTGAAGTGCTTATAACAGGCGAATTTGATTCTGTAGTGGTGTCATTTCAGTCAGGTAAGAGTGCATTTCTTAAAATAGTGACAGTTCACGTGGTGACTACATTTATGGAGTAACATGACTTTCGCCTAATATCACTGATGTTTGCTTCAAGATACACATTGGACTTATTTCACACTTTTGCATCTAACACTTTGTTAGCACTAATATTGTGGAAACATATCTGATATATATGGTTATTAAGGGAAGTCTTCTCTCACCTCCAACTGTGCTAATTGGCAGGCAGCCACAAAGTCTGGCGTTTCCAATAAGAACACACAAGACATAACTCCCTTTGCACTGTATAGTTAGAAATGTTACACATATTCTGAATGAACTCCTGGACACTATTATCCCAGTATTGTAAGAATGTCCAGTATCTTTTGAAATAACTTTTTCCTGGCTGGGTTACCACCAAGGTAATGGGGTATTCTTCCATTTTCCTACCTTGACTACCAATGTAACAGATATTCTTCTGTTGACCACTAATGTAAGGGACAATCTTCCTGTCACTGACTGCCAATAGGGGTATGCTCAGGTGTGTTTGGATCTAAGTGCAAACCCACCTGAGCTATCCCATCAGGAAGCTGTCACTGTACAAAGCCAATGGTAAGTGGCCGAGGCATTACTCTTCCCACAGTCACAGGTATACAAGGCGCAGCTGCAAGGTGGTAAGTGCCATGGGGGTTTACCAAAAGCTCTGTACAGTGATAGCTTCTTGGCTGGATATGAATATATTGATTTTGAGGCGCTGTGTGGTAAAAACATGAACGTGAACTCCTAAAATACTGTGTGTTGATCCACAAAACCCCAATGTATTCAATTGTGCAACCTAAATACATATTAACAAATAACAATTTAAATGTCCATAGCAACAACTCAATCTTTGAATCACCAATAGTGACAAGTGCTCTGTATTCTCCTTAAATAAGATGCTTGAAAGTGTTGCTCCTCCACCCGTGTAAAAAAGGGCCACTCACCAAATGGCTGAGGGCCTCTAGGACCCAGCTCGCTTGTCTCTGAGATCAGCTTAGATAACCTCCAGTAGGGATTAGCCAAAAACACTGAATTGCCCCGTGGGCTGATAGTAGGAAGGTAGTGTACTCGTTCCACAAAAGATGGTAAAGATGACAGTAGTTCCCCAAAATATAAAATAGAGCGGATAGTCGTGCGATATCGTTATTAAAGATAAAATAAGTTAAAAACATAAATAGTGCACAAACATGTTCATGTGCCTAACAAGCGGCACCCACTTAGACAGGTTGGTTTGTCTGGAACGCCACTCAGTTTCGGCGTGCGCTCCACCTGCGTTCCACCAGAGCGGATGTGATGAAACCAGAAGTAGTACCGCTGTAACCGACCTCAATGCATTTCGTAATCAGCGTCATCAGAAATTGGCTGGATAGTTCAGGTGGGTTCGGACTAGGATCCGAATATACCTGAACTCATCCTTAACCACTAATCTAAGGGGGCATTCTTCCTCTTGCTGATCACCAAATTAGGGTGACATCCTTTCTCCTACTCACCACCACCAATGTAAGGACAATCTTCCTCCCATTAATCACCAATGTAAGGGGGCATTTTTCATCCACTTAGACTAATGTACGGGGACATTCTTTCTCTCACTGGTCATCAATGTAAGAGAAATTCTTTTACCCGCTGACCACCAGTGTAAGGGACAGTCTTTCTCCCACTGACCACTAGTGTAAGGGACATTTTCTCCCATTGACCACTAACCTGAAGGCGGCATTCTTCCTCCAGCTGGCTGCCAATGTAAGGAGACATTCTGCTTTCCAATAACCACCAATGCAAGAGGCATTCTTTCTCCCACTTACACCAATGTAGGGGGGCATTTTTCCTTTTAATCTAACCAATGTAAGGCAGCATTTCCCCCCAATGACTACCATTATGAGGGGGTTTTCTTTTTCTCACTAACCACCAAAGCAAGGGATCATTCCTAAACAACCAATGTAATGGGGCATTCTTTTTCCAGCTGAATGCCAATGTAGAGTTATATTCTTCCTCTCAATGATCACTAATGTAAGAGACAGATACCTTTGCCCACTTACACCAATTTAAGGGGGGATTTTTCATTTCACTGCCACCAATATAAGATGGCATTTTCTCCCCAATGATTCCCAATATGAGGGGATGTTCTTTTTTCCCACTAATTCCAATATAAGGGGAGATTCTTCTTCTTGCTGACCACTATTGTAAGGGAACAATGTAAGGATTTGTACATTACAAACCCCAGAGCATTGCTGTCCTTAAGCTGTGCTGTACATTACATAGCACTGACCAGTTCAAACTAAACATGTTAAATCATAAGACTAAACATCAGTAGGCGGGGGGTGTAAAATACATCTTTGGAGTGGTAGAGTGTTTCCGGAAGCTGCATTTGCAATAAAGTTTAAAGGAAGTGAATGCGATGCGTAGAGTGACCTTAATTAACCTTTTTTTTTTTTCAAAGGTATTTCCACTTTGGCAGTCAAATTTGAGAAACCCCCACTATATGTTTGTTATGTGGTCCCATTTGCACAGCATACCTAAAAAATATTTAAAAAAATATACATTTCTTACCTTGCTAGTTGTTCCTTTGGAGCAGGTTTATACACAGAATGTACAAGATCAAGTGTTTTATCATACAATGCACCACCCAAGCCTTGAGATCTTTAACCCTTTGTTAGGACAGACAGTGTACATATATAGTTTACATTAATAATGAGATCTGCCAGCACAGTACAGGTGGGATTAATTACGGTAAACACAAATCCCAGGCACCTCTCCTTAACGCTACATAGAAGCAAAAGCTAAGTAGGTTTTCTTTTAGCAAGTAAAAAGATAAGCAACAATGTTTAAATGTTTAGTTATATTACGTGAATGTGACAAATATAAAGGTGTTACACCAATTTGGCTGCAAAAGTAGAAATGCACTTTAAGGTAGGCTCAAAGTACTAGCCCTCGGTCTATCCTCTGTGTGCAGAAAAACACATGTAATGTAATTTGCGCTGGTGTTTATGTGTGTCTGTGACACTCTAGTTTTGTGGTATAGTAATTAGGAAGAGTTTTATGGGTACAAGAACTGTAGCATATGGGTGCAGTGTATACTGGCAGTATTTAAAGACTCTAATTACCAATGTCCCTATAATATATGCCTGTTATTTACTAAAATACCGATGGCTTATTTTCTTTTTTCGGTGTGCCCAAGGGTGCTCCAGGTCTTTTAGAATCTTAGTTATGCCCCTGGTGAACATATCTGCTCAACACACCTGGCTCAGGACTGTACACAGTTCTTAAAAAGGACTGATATTATGCCTGGAAGAAATATTTACAGTGAGTCACTCCCCTCCCAGAATCTTCCAGAGAGACGGAGACTGTCTGACATTGGTCCTCAACCATGGAAAGTCCCTGCAGAGTGGTGGGAGCTTACCAGGTGACAGCTTTCTGGTTTTTACAATACCATCATGAATGTCACATGAGGTTGCTCAGAGAACTCCATGCACTATGAGATTTATCCAAGTCTAACAGACAATTCTAATCAATGGGAGTCTTGCCGTTAAATACATTCTTGCATGTCTAGAATCCAATTAATATTTTTTAACAGTAGAAAAATAGATGAAAGGTAGAATAGCTAAGTGAAGATGAAGCATTGTGCTACACACCATCAGGGCAGGCAGGTCACTTCCTCAAGGCGATGCACAAAGTTGGATCTGCAGTAAACTAGTCTCCGTACTTCATCTGTTTTGGAGCACTGCCAGTGCTCTTTGCATCTGCATTCGATTGTGCAAAATGTACTTTTCTGTTTCTCTCTGCAAACCACAATTCTAAATTAAAAGAAGTACATATGGTGGCTGACATTAATGACTCCTCCTTCTGAAAAAGCTAGCTAGCTGGCTGTCTTGTTTAAGTTTTGACCTCAGTACTTTCACAGTCAATGACCTGGAAAACATATAGATGTGACAAACTTCTCTGAAATGTTCTGTATGATTGTTCCAAGTCTAAGCCACAGCCAGATAAAAAGCATTTTCGGGAGGAAGGCAGCAATGGAGCGCACATATTTCTTTCAAGTACTTTATATGTGGCAGCTCCCCAATGGGTACACATGGCGGCTCTAGGGACATTTTTTGAGATAATTGTAGTGCTAAGGAGCCCCTGGAAATTTGACCAGGTTCTTTCCCAGTGGATTGCTGTGCAGCCAGGCACATGCCTAGTCACTCTTCTTCTCAAATAATAGTCTAGGGGTGTTCTTTTTGTTGTTTTGTTGGAATAACTGGGATAGGTTGAGGGAATTGAGCAGGATACTCCAAAACTAAGAACTATGTACAGGTTAAGGACAGTAAACTCCTTTCTGGAAAGCTGAAGCAGAAGTCCTTGCAATAGCAAACTGTGAACTTGTAGTAGAAGCAGTCAAAAGCAGACTTATTTCTTTAGAGCACCAAGAGCAGATAGACAGCTCTTCAAGACACCAGCCAATTTCCCCTTTGGTCAAACACACAACTGGCTCTCCGGCACAAGAGGGGTGGCAGCAGCCCAAAAATCTTTATGATCTCTCACAGTAGTCTGTATTCACAAACTGTCCAAGGACAGTTGGTTGCCTCTTTCCAACTTTCAGGCGACACCTTTCTCCAGTGATACCAGACTGGATCTTAAACAGACAGCCCCTCAGTCAGCTCTCTTTATCTACAGCATCCAGGCCCTCAGATCATCCACTTGAGGCCTCGCAAACAGCAAGCACATGGCAGCATTGCCCTAGAGGGCAGCAAGACGTCCAGGCTGGACCTTCCCTCTGCAGGCAAAGACCCAGAAGCTCAGTGGTTAAGAGTATTTATACAGACTTCCAGCAGCCTTCAGGGTCCTGCTCCCTAGGATTGGCCAGGGCTGCATAAATATTTATACTGCTTTTTGCATTGCCCCACACCTATATTCCAGATAAATCTACAGCTCTCTTGAAAACAGAGGGTGCAGTCAAACACTGATCAGACCTAGCTGAAACACTGAACAGACCTAACTAATCAAAGGCAGCTGCACTGATTTCAGTGAGCACAGCTATATTTACCTAACAAAACATGTACAGCTCCATTGGCACAGTAAGCCAGCACTTAGGCAATAGATGCAATTCACTTGTACAATTTTCCTATAGAATTACTAAAACCATATAATATGAGGTCAAACCTAAACACTTTCAGTTTGTATGCAATCAGGCAGGCCCTTGTACTACATCGTTGAAGGTAAATCTAAAGGAAATTGAATAAGAAAATTGTATAAAGTATGGCCAGCCTAAGGCCCCTTTCACACTAGCGGACCATTCAGATCCGCTTGTCAGTTTTTCAGGCGGAACTGAACAGATGCCCCATGCATCTCTATGGGGCATCGGATGTCAGCGGAGACATGTCCGCTGACATCCGATCCGATCCATCAAATCTGGACAGATGGAAACCCTATTTTCCATCCGTCCAGCGGATGGGATCGGATGAGAACTGACAGGTGGTCCATTCTCATCCGATTCCCCCATAGAGAACAGCAGGGACCTGACAGCTCTGTCTCCGCACACAGAGCGGACTTAGCGGGGGATCTGCGGATCGATCCCCCACTGAGAAAAATGGAGTCCGCCGACGGACTCCCATGTGTGAAAGGGGCCTTAATCTAACTAATCCTAGCACCTATCTAGGAGGGTGCTACACAATAATACAGCGACTCCCAACCAGTGGCTCAGGAGCCATTTGTAGCTCTCAGGTATGTCTGGATAGTTACCGGATCATCTGCTGTGTTCTACACACATCTTTATCGGAATCAACATCATATACAGTAATATTCACTATTGATAACTATAGTTTGAAAGCCATCGTTTCATGTATAGGGTTATGTGAAAAAAATTGGTTCATAAAGGATGATTGGGAACCCTCTGTCTCTCCCTAGAATTACTCTGTTCTGGAACAGTTAAATACTCAAATCCAAATATTTTTACATTCTGCTTTTTGGCAATGCATCGGCCTCGTCCGACACGTCTGAACGTCATAATATTTATAAAAGGACTAAAGTGACGGATTTTCTGCTGGGCGGGTCAGTAAAGTAAGTTGGGGGTGCACTGATCTCAGACTTTGAGACTTGGTGGATGGATTTCTTTAGAACTCCGCATCCAGGACAGATGGCTGCTTCTATGCTACACCTCAGGCTGGATTTGCCATTAGGCACACTAGACTTGTGCCTGCAGGCAACTAGGGCAGAGAGGTGGCTTTTCTCAGTACAGTTGCTTTGTTGCTTTGGGCATCTACAGGCCCTAGTGCTGGAAATGTAGTCGTGCCCTCACCAGTGTCTGCCATTACACACAATCCTATTGGAGTGAAGAACTGAATCCAATGAATTGAAACAGCCAATCCTCAGTTTTTATCTAATCTGTGTCTATAATTGGTTAGAGCATAATTGGTTAGAGGCAGTTTTTCCCTTCTAATTTCCTATGACCCAGTTCGGTGATGATAAAGACCAGCTTTTCTCTACTTTTTTTGTCCAAGAGTAACCCCTGAAATACATTTTAGGTTTCGGGGGACCCCTGCAATTCATCAGGGGTCAGTGGGAAAATGCGACTTAAGTGGGGTACACACTTGTAGAAAATCTGCCGAAAATTCCCGTCCGAGGTAAAATCGTACGATTTTCGGCTAGTGTGTACACAACTTTCAGCAGCCGATGCCGACATTTTCAACAAAAAAAAAAATGGAGGGACAAACACCAAAATTTTGATTGTCCGTCTCCAGATGACCAATTTTCGTTTAATATGTATGCAGTACTTCCGTGAAAAATCGAATACGAAAGACCGCGCATGATCTGAAGTTGCTGACGACCCGGAAGCCTAGGAACAAATGTCCCAAAAAATCAGACGAGAAGTTTGTGAACATTTGTGCACTGTCAACTAAAAAGGGTTATGAACGCTGAGCAAGAGAGAGAAAAATCTGAGGATATTTCGTCCGATTTCCGTCAAGTGTGTACGAGTCTTTACATTGGTGGTCAGAATGACACATTTACAGACAGATAAAAACATAATTGATGTCATGCTGCTGGGTCTGTCAAGTGGCCTTGGCTTTAGAACTATGCAGGCACCATCATAGGGTAGGTCAATCAGCCACATGTCAAGGAACCCCTACCAACCACTGGAGGAACCCTGGTAGAGAATGGCTGATATAGACACCGCAAGCCTCAAAGTGAAAATCGCTAATATAATTCCTGTAAAGCTTTATAACAAGTAAAGTTGGCAATAGCCAGTCCCATTATTCATCCTATGAGTTGGCTAGTTTAGAGGCCTTGTGCATGCTGGAGGATGACAATTTAAAAAATAAACCCCCTTTACAGTATGGGGTACAGAGCCCCATTATCTCCATCAGCTTTTATTCTGGAGTCAACATTGTTCCTATCCATCCAGCTACAGAATTTCATTTTGTTAAAGGGGACCCAATTTTGAAAAGTTAAGGAGCTTTTCTGTGTTAAAGGGAACATTTGGAAATGTTATGGCCTTAGTGGTACCTTGAAAACTTTACCTTTTGTCTGTAATTCCTCCTAAAAGTTAGCAGTACATCATCTAAGGCATTGCTGACCAGGGACGGCCCGTCCATTGGGGGCGCAGGGGCACCGCCCCCCCATCTATGTGTCTGGCCCCCTAATCTACATGCAGGGCACCAGACGCATGGATTCCAATGGGAGATTTTTTTTTTTTTGAAGCATGTGACAAGAGCCAGAGGCTCTAATAGGCTTCAGAAAAGGGTGGGTTCGGGCAAAGTGCTCTGCGCCCTGACCCTCCCTAGTTGTATGACAAAAGCAAATGAATATTCACTATTATCACACTGACTCTCCTCCCAGCCAATCAGGAAGCGGGTCGTGAGACCCCTTTCCTGATTGGCTAAAAAGAGACATGATTTAATGGCCATTGGCCAGGAAGAGGGAGGGGACATATGGCCGAGGAGACTAACAGCGGCGCTCGGGGAAGGAGCAGGTAAGGATGCTGGCTGTCAGCCATCCATCCCGGGAGAGGGGAGGGCATGGTAGAGCAGATTGCCGGCTGGCCAGCCGGCCCGCGCGCGGGGGGGGGTGTTGGTTTTGCCGCCCCCCCAAAATGTTTATTCACTAGCCGCCACTGTTGCTGACTCTGCTAGATGTATCACATTTTGAGTGAGATTTGGTGATATCAGTACTGTGCTATTCATTGTTCTCCTTGCTGGAGAGGACGTTGTACCTGAGGACCTGCAGTGCAAGAATCTTCCTGCTTCTGCTTCTTCCATTCTATGGATCTGTGCTTCCTCCACCTCTATCACTACCCGATCAGTCACCAGATCACCCGTCATCAGGGGAGGTGCTCTGACATGAGGAAACAAAGCCCTGCCTCTAACATGATTGCTGCATCTACTCAGAGACACAGTACAGAACAAGGCATGGTAAGTCAGTAATGAGGAAAAGATCAACCGTCGGGAGACCACAGGCAATACTAATGACAAATCTTTCCTTTACCCTTTGGTTTTTGTCTGCACAGCTTTCACAGTAAAGATCTTCTTTAACATCACGCACCTTAAATGCCTCTACACCGTCTGGATCTTCCAGTAGGCTGTCCAGAGACGAGCACCACTTCTGAGTCCCTTTGAGGTTTTCATCTTGGACATGATTCGACCCATCATTGCTGTGAATTTCTAAAGACAGAATCAAATATAGAACCATGAAGACAGCCAAACAGTATAACACAATGTTTATCACTGTCTCAGCTCAGGGATGACCCTCACAGCATATTTGCTATCAGTTCTGCCTTCTTTTTACAGACAGCAATGGAATCCTGGCAATAGTGGATGTGTATGTAGCTAAGACCCCCTATCTCAGGTCTGTGTCAGTATTTAGGAGAGTAAGAGGAGCAATGTTTTTATAGTTCAGGACCATGATTCATATACATTGGCATGGCTGGTAAGATGTGTTTACAGCCTCCCACACAGCCCTGGTTGCAGCAGAAAGCAGTAAATGTGGTCAGAGCAATGTCGGTTAAATGACAAGGACTTGTGTCTCATTATCTGAGAATGATGATTAAAGTGATAATGTGATCACAAGGCAAGAGGGCATCTGAGTGCCCACATGTCACTATATCATCCCACAGCCACTTCCTGGCAGCGGAGAATTTCTCAATGTTTCCAGGCTGGTAATAAAGACAAGACATCAGGTAAAATGCCTGATACTCAAATATTAACTATATACTACAATATTAGTGTATCATCTCTTCCTTTTCTCTGACTTCACTAGCTGCATGCTTGTTCCAGGTCAGTGACAAAAATGAATAAAGCTAGAAAGTATTTTCAGGAGGAGGTTGATGAGATGATAGCTCGCCTTCCTCGCCTTTTCACCTGCTTAAAAAATTGCAGGTAAAAGCACAAAAATTATCAATTTTTTTAAATGCATATTTTCAGCATTTTACTTTTCTGTAAACAATTTTTTATTCACTTTCAATGTGACCCAGAACTTGTTACAAAATGTAACTAGTCAATTTGCAAGCATAGCTCACCACTCTCCTCTTCTAAGAGTGTCTAATTACTATCTGTGCTGGCCCAGCTCCTCCACAACTCCCCTCCCTACATAAACCGTTATGCGGAAGCCAGGATAGGAGCAATGGGGAAAGCTACAGAATGACACAAAATGTAACTAAAGGCACTTTGCATAGAAAAGGGAAGGGTTATACCCTTGTCAGTTTATTTTTTTTTGCCATCTGTGTCCCATTGGGGAGATTTCCTTTTACTTCCTGTCCCATAGCCAAAACAGAAAGTGAAGGAAAATCCCTCCAAAGCGAGGGACTGTCATTGTGGGTTATTAGAACTAGTGTCCCTATTGATAAATTTCCCCTCTATTAGGGTCCTTTCACACGAACGATCCGATCAGATCCGCCTGTCAGTTTTTAGGTGGATCTGATCGGATCCTCCATGCATTCATATGGGGCAGCGGATGTCAGCGGAGACATGTCCGCTGACACCCGCTGCCATCCGCATCCGATCCTGTCCGTGAAATCCAAACGGATGGAAACCCTATTTTCCATCCATCCAGGGGATCGGATTGGATGGGATCGGATGAGAGCGGACAGGCGGTCCGCTCTCATCCGATTCCCCATAGAGAGCAGCGGGGCTCTGACACCTCCCTCTCCGCACCAGTGCGGAGACGGAGCTGTCATCCGCCTGCTTAGCGGGGATCGGCGGATCGATCTCCGCTGAGCAGAGAACGATCCGCAAGGGAATGCGGACCGTGTGAGGGAAGCCTTACTGTTCTAAAGTCAGCCCAAAATTTGGAATTTCCTTTCACTTTCAGTGATAAAAGTAAACAGCACAAATAAGGTGAATTTCTCTAATAGGGATGCAGACTGCAATAAAAAACTGACAGGCGTTCTAATCCTTAAAAAAAAAAAAAGATATATATATATATATATATATATATATATATATATAATACAAAAGGCAAACTTTTTTTTTTTTTTTAGATAGAGTGGAGAGGGATTAAAACACCTGTCAGTTTTTTTGTTTTTTTTTTTGCAGTCTGCATCCCCGTTAGGGGGATTCACCCTATTTATCCTGTTTACCTTTATCACCGACAGTGAAAGAAAATCCCAAGTTTTGGGTTTTCGCCAGAACATGAATACAGAAGAAAACTTCCAATGGGGGCTCTAGTTCCAGTCACCTTCAGGATAACCAGTTATTTCCTCACTTTGGAGAGATTTCCTCTCACTTCCTGTTGTGGCTATGAAACAGGAAGTAAAGGGAAATCTCTTCAATCGTACACAGATGACAAGGGTTATAACTTATAGCCCTCCCTTACTCTATCAAAGTTTTGCTTTTAGTTTCACTAAAGCTCTGAGTCTGCTGACATCACATTCAAGATGGTGGCACCCTAGGGTTGCTACCTCATCCCTTTAAACTGGAACACATAATAATTGCACAGGTTCTGTGGCTGAATAAGGTGGTAATTAAACTTGGTGCCTTACTTGCATTAAATTAGCCTCAGAACCTGGAATGAGGTGGCAACCCTATGGCACCCAGAAGTTTTATAAGTCTGCACATGGGGGCTTTTACGGGCAAATAACAATCATAAAATGCTTTAAAAGCAGATAAAATCTTAAGCTTCATTCAAACATGTGTTAAGGCCCGTATAACGTGAATGTGCCATTTTTTTGCAGTGTGTCTAGGCTCCAGGTGCTGTGTGCAGGCAGCCCATTGGGGACTATTAGGACCAGGGCTTTTGTTCTCAGAAAATAGGTGCAAGAACTCAACCACGGTCCACACACACACACACGCCCTCAAAGCCACATCAAAAAGTGGCTGTGGTCAAATTTCACTAAGAGTGGAAGGGTCTTAAAGGGGTATTAAATACCAGGAGTGCATTAGATACAGAGTGCAGAGTTCAGGGGTGTGCTATGTGCAGAGTTCGAGGATGCATTGTGTACAGAGTGCAGAGTTCAGTTGTTCGCTGCATACAGATTGCAGAGTTCAGGGGTGCACAACGCACAGAGTGCAGAGCTTAGGGGTGCGCTATGTGCAGAGTTTGAGGATGCATTATGTACAGAGTGCAGAGTTCAGTTGTTCGCTGCATGCAGATTGCAGAGTTCAGGGGTGCGCAATGCACAGAGTGCAGAGTTTAGGGGTGCGCTATGTGCAGAGTTCGAGGATGCATTATGTACAGAGTGCAGAGTTCAGTTGTTCGCTGCATACAGATTGCAGAGTTCAGGGGTGCGCAACGCACGGAGTGCAGAGTTTAGGGGTGTGCTATATGCAGAGTTCGAGGATGCATTGTGTACAAAGTGCAGAGTTCAGTTGTTCGCTGCATACAGATTGCAGAGTTCATGGGTGCGCAAAGCACAGAGTGTAGAGTTCAGCCTTCTTCCATAGCTGCTTACTTCTGCATTCCCTAATCACATTTCACTTTCACCCCTCTTCAGTTATGACCTCTGCATGCAACCTCCCCTCCAATGCCCCTATATTCTCCCCCCTCCTTAAAAGCTCCACCATCTTCCACCTTACTTTTGTTGTTGCATTAAGCTGAAGCACCCAGCCAGCTCTAGTACCTCCCCGCACACTGCAGGTGGCTCCACCTCTCTCACTTGCAGGGAGATCATCTAGTGGGGGTGTCGGCATCCGCACTGCACCACAGGCACCTGCATCTCCTTTGTCCCCATCCTGCACTTAGTGGGAGCCACTCAGGAGATCAGATCTATGGGAGCCATTTGGGAGACAAGCTGTCACTTGTAAACACAAAAGCTGGATTTCTGTATTTACAAGTGATAGTGGTGAGCAGGGAACAGAGGGCCTGAGCCAGAGGTGGTGGAACTGAGTTCAAACTGAAAAAAAAGCCCTGATTAGGACGCAGAGACTACACAGACACAGCCATCAGTTCTAATGTGGCAGGCGTGCAGGTGCAAGTGACTGGCCCTAAATGTAAACAGTGTGTGATTGGTGCCGCTCACCTGAACCCATGCGCCTGTCACATTAGGATCAACTGTTGTGTCCATGCAGCTGCTGCATCCTAATAGACTTCAATGGTCTGCCTGCATGCAGCACCTGGAATCTAGACACACTGCAAGAAACGGCCTGTTCAGGTCATATGGGTCTCAATGCCCATGTGAATGAGGCCCTATGAGAAGATTGTGAAATGAATGGACTGGTGACAGGGTCTCTTGAAAGCTGATTAAAAGTACAACCGGCTGACTCTCTTTTTGCCATCTGGGATTGCTGTGGCTTGAAGCAGGAATACATCTGAGGATGAGTAAGGCTTCTGAATTATATGTTTAAAATAAGGACATGGAAAACATAGTGAAAAGAGAGGTACAGTAAACCCCCCTCCATTGCGGGGGTTACGTTCTGGACCCAGCTGCGAAAAGTGAAAATCCGCGAAATAGAAAAACCCTATTAAAATGCATTGTAGGCATGTTTTTTTTACTGTCACTGTACATGTAAAAAATTTTAAGGTCTTTAAACACACTTTTAAAACAATAGAAACTCATTTAAACACATAAAAGATACTGAGAGACATAGCAAGAGCTATGGAAAACACAAAAATATTTCAGTTTCAATGATTTATATAGTAAAATAACATTACAAAAAAAAACGCAATATACCGGGACCGCAAAAACTGAACCGCGATGGAGCGGGGGTTTACTGTATAGCCAAAGCTATTTGGCCTATACTTCTCCTGTAGGCAGGTCCGTAACAAGGGGTGGGCAGGAGGAGCAGCTGCTCTGGGCACTGTGGTATCATGTGGGATGGGAAGGATACCACAAGGAGATTGGGGGGGATTTGTGTTGAGAATGCAAATTTGGGGGTGGCAGGGGGTCGAAACTGTTCTAGGAGGGCAAATTTGGGGAGGTGTGCTAGGAGTGGTGATTTTGGGGGTTTTATGTTGGGAAGGGGGGTGGGGAAAGAAAATTTGTGCCAGAGGGATTTGTGGGGTTTATGCTATAAAACTAATATGGTAGAGAGGAAATTGTTTTTCTTGGGGGGAGGGGATTTTGTGCTAGTAGGGATGATTGGGGGATATTTGTGCTTGGAGAAGAAAATTGCAGTGGGGATTTACGCTAAGATGGGGAATTGGGGGAAGGGAATTTGTGCTGGAAGGGGTGGGTTTGGAATGGGGTGAGAGGATTTGTGCTTGGAGGGGAAATTTTTTGATGGGGGGGGGGTTGTGCTGGGGGCATATAGGGAGAGAGAGGATTTGAGCTGGGTGTTTAGGGGGGTGAGCATGCAGATTAGTGCTCAATTTTTTGGGGGGGAGAGATTTTTGCTAACACATAATGCTCATACATCTTGGGAGGGGCGCAATTTGGCATGTTCGCCCTGGGCACTGGATGACCTTGTCCAGGCACTGCCTGTAGGTCACAGCAGTGCAGTTCATTCTGCACTCCTGTGACCTGTTTTCAGCCGACAACGGGCTGAAGTCCACTGTCGGCTGACATCCTATATGGTCGGGATCCTCCTGGATGCCTGGACCAGCTTCTCAGCGATCCACTGCATCTATGTTGATATGAGTGGGACTGGCTGGACAAGGATGCAGGAAACACCTGTGTGGGACAACATGCACGGATGCACGGGGGGTACTGTCAGGGATACATTTTTTTTTTTGTTTGCATGCTAAACTATTGTGTATCACTGGATTATACATCTATGAAAGCTTATCTTGAAAATGTAACGGTTATTGCAAATTATAAAAGTATTACAAACAGAACTCAACTGTGTTGTTGCAAGTGCACTAATACAGCTATAATTACCCTACAAGTTCCATACGTTACAGCTACATCATATTACTACTGTCCTTCATGGACACATACCTGTAAGGCAAAATGCTAAGAATAGGAGAGAGACAGATTTTGTGCTAAAAAAAGAAATGAGGTTATTCATATTTAAGAGAGGTAAAGGCTAGAAATGAGAAACCGTAGAGTAGAAGAGTAAATTATGAACACAGTATAAATAGGGAGATAAATACACATGATGCCGACATAGAATTTCCTCTGTATCAATCACATTAGCCCACATCCACAGTATGTGGTACACAATGTAAGAAGAACATGGGAGTCTTGGAGAGGGTTAAAAGGAGGGCAACTAAATGAAGACAAGACATGGAAACTCTTACTTATAAGGAAAGGTTAGAAAACCTGGGTGTGTTCAGTTTGGAAAAAAGACAACTTAGACGTAACCCAACATGTTCAAATATAACCAAGGCAAATACATAGATATGGTAAATTAACTTTTTGTTTCAAAGACTGTGCAGAAGACATCATTTGAACATGGAAGAAGGATTTTAACGTTCTATCGTATATATTATGAAAATAGTTCTCCAACACAGATTACACCATCAAGGTAGGACTGAGCCAAGGGGAAGGCATAAGAGTCGGCTGCCTTGGGCAATTTAGCAGGTGGGGGACATAAACAGGGCAACACCTGCAACATATACTGTATGACTAAAGTAGTTTACAGCTCATAAAGGGCTGGTTACAGTTTGAATTTTCACCCTAGGTGCTAAAGGAATGCATCAAGGTACATGTGTCACCAGTCCTTTCCTCTGTTTGCTGCCCAGCAACCGACCACCACTGCTCCCTGAACCCCCTGCCCCTCCACTGGATGCAGTGTTCCTGAGTCCTTTCACCCCTCTTCTGCTATTCCTGCAATCTTTTGCCCCTCCTCTGTGCATCGTTCTCTTTGAACCTCATAACCCTCTCTTCTGCGTGCAGCTCTGTAAACCAGCTGCCTCTCTCTTCTGTATTCTGCATCTAAGACCTCCTGCCATTCTCCTCCACTCACTGCCTTTCCACCAATTTTCCCACCATACTGCTCCTAAGACTTCCCACCACTCTGCTCCACTCATTGCTCCCACCACTCTCTTCCACTTGCTGCTCCCAGAACCTCCCACTACTTACTGCTCCCAGGACCTCCCACTGCTCTCCTCCACTTGCTGCTCCCTGAACCTTCCACCACCCCCTCCACTCACTGCTCCTAGAGCACAGGTGTCAAACACAAGGCCCGAGGGCTGAATGCGGCCCCCCAGGCCATTTCATGTGGCCCTCGCACCTCTCCTGCAGCTGCAGCAGCCCCCGTGTCTCTGCCTCCACCTTGTCTCAGTAGTCATCAGCAGAGAGGACAGAACCCTTTGCCAGATCCTGTGCTTCTCTGTGCTGCTGCAGAAAGGCTCCTCTTTGCCCCCCCTTCTCAGCAGTTTGCATCAGAGAGGAGGGCAAAACTCCTCCTACAGATCCTGCACCTCTCTGTGCAGTCACAACACCCCCTTGTCTCTGCCTCCCCTGGTCTCAGCATTCAGCAGACTCTGTAAGCTGACTTCAGCCCTCCTCTGATCCTCCTCCAGACTTTGCACTTTCTTCTTCCCAGATCCACCCGCATCTTCTTCCTGGCAGTTTCACAAGGTAAGGGGTGCATTGTGATGTAAGAAAAGGTGGGTGACTCTTGATGGTGGGGGGGCTCTTGACATCTCATGTAAAGGTTTAAGGGGGCGTGGGGTCCGCTGGACATCTAATTTTAAAGCTATAACCGGCCCTTTGAGGGGCAACCTTAATGCTGATGCGGCCCGCGATGAAATTGAGTTTGACACCCCTGTCCTAGAGCTTTCCACCACTCTCCTCTCTGTCCTGCTCTCAGAACAGCTACTCTGCCCTTCTCCTCTTTGATATATATATATATATCTACAGTATCTCTCAAAAGTGAGGACACCCCTCACATTTTTGTAAATATTTTATTATATCTTTTCATGTGACAACACTGAAGAAATGACACTTTGCTACAATGTAAAGTAGTGAGTGTACAGCTTGTATAACAGTGTAAATTTGCTGTCCCCTCAAAATAACTCAACACACAGCCATTAATGTCTAAACCACTGGCAACAAAAGTGAGTACACCCCTAAGTGAAAATGTCCAAATTGGGCCCAAAGTGTCAATATTTTGTGTGGACACCATTATTTTCCAGCACTGCCTTAACCCTTTTGGGCATGGAGTTCACCAGAGCTTCACAGGTTGCCAATGAAGTCCTCTTCCACTCCTCCATGACAACATCACAGAGCTGGTGACCTTGCGCATCTCCACCTTCCATTTGATGATGTCCCACAGGTGCTCAATAGAATTTAGGTCTGGAGACAGGCTTGGCCAGTCCATCAGGAGAGGATCATGCTCTGCTTCAGTATGTCACAGTACATGTTGGCATTCATGGTTCCCTCAATGAACTATAGCTTCCCAGTGGCGGCAGCATTCATGCAGCCCCAGACCATGACACTCCCACCACCATGCTTGGCTGTAGGCAAGACATACTTGTCTTTGTACCCCTCACCTGGCTGCCGCCACACACACCTGACACCATGTGAACCAAAGAAATTTATCTTGGTCTCATCAAACCACAAGACATTGTTCCAGTAATCCATGTCCTTAGTCTGCTTGTCTTCAGCAAACTGTTTGCGTGCTTTCTTGTTCATCATCTTTAGAAGAGGTTTCCTTCTGGGACGACAGCCATGCAGACCAATTTGATGTAGTGTGCGGTGTATGGTCTGAGCACTGACAGGCTGACCCGCCACCCCTTCAACCTCTGCAGCAATGCTGGCTGTACTCATGCATCTATTTCCCAAAGAAAACCTCTGGATATGAAGCTGAGCACGTGCACTTAACTCCTTTGGTCGAACGTGGCGAGGCCTGTTCTGAATGGAACCTGTCCTGTTAAACCGCTGTATGGTCTTGGCCACCATGCTGCAGCTCAGTTTCAGGGTCTTGGCGATCTTCTTATAGCCTAGGCCATCTTTATGGAGAGCAAAAATTTGTTTTTTAGATCCTCAGAGAGCTCTTTGCGACGAGGTGCCATGTTGAACTTCCAGTGACCAATATGAGAGAGTGAGAGCGATAACATCAAATTTAACACACCTGCTCCCCATTCACACCTGAGACCTTGTAACACTAACGAGTCGCATGACACCGGGGAGGGAAAATGGCTAACTGGGTCCAATTTGGACATTTTCACTTAGGGATGTACTCACTTTTGTTGCTATATATATATATATATATATATATATATATATATATATATATATATATATATATATATATTTATTGGTATATCCATTTCCCCAATTACCTCTATGTGCTACAGTTTGCAGTACCATACGGCAGCATCTCCCTGGAGATACACGGGTAGGCTTTGTTTGCTAATTGAGGTATATCTCTTCTATTTACATTCTTGCTTTCAATCGAAATGGTCTTTTACCGGAATGATCAAATGTGTTCTAACCCGTAGGGTTCAATATTGAATTTACTCACTCTTTGCAGCTATGACAGCTTCCACTCTTCTGGAAAGGCTGTCCACAAGGTTTAGGAGTGGACAGACTGCAAGCCAGTCCTTCTCATCCATCATCAGTGCCTGACCTCACAAATGGTCAAGCATTATTATAGTCACACTCCTAAACCTTGTGGACAGCCTTCCCAGAGGAGTTGGAGCTGTTAGAGCTGCAAAAGGGTGGGCCAACTCAACATTGAACCCTACGGACTAAGTCTGACTAATGCCATTAATGTTCATGTGCATGTAAAGGGAGGCGTCCCAATACTTTTGACAATATACTGTGTCTCTATCTCTCTCTCTCTCTCTCTCTCTCTCTCTCTCTCTCTCTCTCTCTCTCTCTCTCTCTCTCTCTCTCTCTCTCTCTCTTATATATATATATATAAAAGCAATAGATCACATTTTCCACACAATGGCCTCCTGAGTGTGGTGTGCAGCCCCAGAGGAAATGACTGTACAATCACATAACCTTAGTACAGGATTCTGACATCTGTTCTATACAGGTTTTTATGTTATGCACAACCACATGGACTATATCCCATATAATCAGATACACAAAAATTCTTTATCTTAAGAGGCACATATTCCCCCTCCCCCAATACATCTGCACCATTAGTAGATCCACAAGTAGACATTGGAGGCTTTGCCCTCCTCTAGCACTATGCACAGGACAGGCCCGGTCCTGTCTTCCCAATACGTCTTCTGCAAGTCACAGCTGGAAACAGAACGAAGAGGATGTATCGCAATCTCCTCCAGACTGCCAATGCCTAAACTTCCCCTTTTACCACTCACATTTCCTCTTATGTGACCGCTAACGTCCCTCTAAACCCCCATAGTAACTCAATGTATACTAACAACGACCCCAATAATACTTTTATGTACTCTGATATTACTTCGTTGTACAGTAAGTCCCCTACTTAAAAACGAGTTCCGTTTCAGGAGCTTGTTCGTAAGTCCAACAAAGATCAGTGCTTACAGACACAGGCTGCGAGGACTGATCAGAGTGTTCTGGCGGTAGAAGTCCCCCTGTCAGAACACAATAGCACAGCTGGGGAGATTGCTTGTGTTGGTAGGGCGATCTGTCAGTTTTTCTTCATTCAGCCCGCTGGGTTCAACGAAAAAAAACTGTGCAAACAAATGTTTGCATCTTTAAAAGTTCCTATCTCGATGGTTCGTATGTAGGGGACTTACTGTATACAGACATGTACCCCTTTAATGACTCACTGTGTACTAGCATGTACCTGGATAATACCCTTAAGCTTGCTGGTATTTTCTCTATACAAACCCTCAGTATATTGATATGTACAGGGGTACATGTCAATATACTGACATGTACCCCTGTACTGTACCATTTTATATTGACACATACCCCATATGATTTTACTGTGTATTTCAACATATTTCCTAATAACACTCTTCTGTACATTAACATGTACCCCTATACTACTGTACTCTATTTAACATGTACTTCTGTACAGGCCCTCTGAAAAAACTGTCATGAACCCCTATAATACCCCTCTGCATACCGACATGTACTCCTATACTGCTTTGCTGTATACAGACATATACACCTATATTACTCCTCTGTATGCCGACAAGTACCCCTATACTATCCTTCTGTATACGGACAACTACCTCTATAATACCCCTCTGTATACTGACAAGCACCCCCATACAACCCCATTGTATGCCAACAGGCGGGGGAGGGGACAGTACATAGACATGTAGGAAGCCTAGGTGTCCCAGGGGGCCCGGGTCTCAAACAACCAGTTGTTGGTGGGTCCAAACCCCCCCCCCCCCAGAGCCTCCTGCCCAAATACCCAGTTAGCGTCCCTGCTGCCACAGCCGCAACTTCCTCCTCCAAACCTATACGGTCCCAGTGCCGGGCCTTCCAGCTTTCACCGGTCCTGTAGCAGACTGCTGCAATGAGAAGGAGCAGATCCTGATTTGAGCTGGGGTCTTCACAATACCCCCTCCTCCCCTCCCACTACCCCAACTATTCTCTTACCACACTCTGCTCTTCCCTTCTTACTTTGGGGACCCTATTGAAAGGGAATAGGCTCTAGAGGCCATGATGTAAGGGGGCTTTAGGAACCCTGATGTAAGGTCACTTTAGGAACCCTGATGTAAAGGGGACAATTTTGGAGACCCTAATGAAAGGGGCACTTTAATGTAAGGGGGAACTCTGGGATCCCTGATTTAAAGAGGGAAGACTCTGGGGACCCTGATTTAAGGAAGAAGGCTCTGGGGGACCCTAAAGTAAGGAGGGAATTTGGGATCCTAATGTAAGTGGAGACTTTGGGGACCCTAATAAAAGTGGGTTCTCTGATGTAAGGGCAAACTCTGGGGACCCTGATTTAAGGGGGGGGACTCTGGGGACCCTGATGTAAGGGGAGGGGGGACTCTGGGGACCCTGATTTAAGGAGAGAGGACTCTTGGGACCCTGATGTAAGGGGAGGGGGAACTCTGGGGACCCTGATTTAGGGAGAGAGGACTCTTGGGACCCTGATGTAAGGGGAGGCGGACTCTGGGGACCCTGATTTAGGGAGAGAGGACTCTTGGGACCCTGGTGTAAGGGGAGGGGTTACTCTGGGGTCGCTGATAAAAGGAGGGAGGACTCTGGGGGCTCTGATGTAAGGGGGGAACTTTGTGGACCCTAATGAAAGGGATAAACTTTAATGTAACGGATTCAAAAATGTTTTTCATTAAAAATTACTTGAATTAAAAAAAAAGGGGGTCAGGCCCAGGCCTGAAGCTGTGCTAGGGGCCCCAAAATTTCTGATGGCTGCCTTTCTGACAGGTACCCCTATGCTACCCTGCTATATATGGAAAAGTACCTCTATAATACCCCTCTGGTTTTTGACATCCCATACTACCCCACTGTATGCCGACAAATTTCCCTATAATACCTCTCTGTTTGCTGATATGAATCTATATACAGGCGGTCCCCGGGTTACAAACTTACAAATGACTCCTACTTAGAAATAGAGGGAGAAAACAGGAAGCGAGGAGAAATCTACCTCTAGGAAGGGAAATTCACTCCTGTAAGAGTTTTCATGGGAAAAAGGTGTCTCCGCTGAAGCTTTATCACCAATCCTTGTTTCCACAACAACACAAAATTTTCAAAATCTGATTGTCAGAGGGACAGAAGGGGAGGTGAAATCTTCTGAACAGGGGTACAGACAGCAAAACAAAATGTTACAGGGGTGTCAACCCTTCCCTATGCTATCCAAATAAACCTAAAAATGATTATTTTGGCTGGAGCTCCACTTAAAAAATGTGCCTGTTCCAATTTACATACAAATTCAACTTAAGAACAAACCTACAGACCCAATCTTGTTTGTAACCCGGGGACTGCTTGTAATACCTCTCTGTATACCGACATGTACCCCTATACTACCCCATCCTATGCTAACAAGTAGCCCTATACTACCTTGCTGTATATGGACAACTACCCCTATAATACCTCTCTGTATGCTGAAGAAACCCTATGATACCTCTCTGTATACTGACATGTACCCTCATATTACCCCACTGTATGCCGACAAGTACCCCTATAATACCGTTATCATTTCTCTGTGTATACTGATATGTGCCCCTAAACCAACTTAATGTATGACAGCAAGTACCCCAATATGCCTATATGTAAATGGACAAGTATCACAATACTACCCATTTTTTATCCCTCTGTACACTGACATGTACCCCTATACCTACTCAGTGTATACCAACAAGTACCCCATTCATGCCTCCCTTTATATGATCATGTACCTCTATATTACAGCACTAAATATTGACACATTTCTATACTAGTTCTATTGTCTCTTACAATGAGTTAGCAGCATAGAGTCATGCGGCCAGCCTGGGTGTGGTGCACTATAATCCCCATCATGTACCTGATACAGAGAGCTGGAGGGACCATACAGCCAATCTCTCCCCATTGGTTGTGTCTCACAGGTCACTGTACCTTAGGTGACCTCCAGCTAAGTTTTGCCCGATGTACAGTCATTTCTATGTCACTCCCAGTGTTGGCACTCTCAGGGATCAGAGTAGGGAGTACAGACGCACTTGATGTGCTGTCGCTCCCACATAGATACAGAGGTGGACAGCAGAGAAATGTCTGGATGTGTCAGGAGTGAGGTCCCCTCTCAGGATGGTACTGCTGCACATCAGGGCTCGGCCCTGGGAGGAAGGTAGACAGCACACAGTTAAAAGTTACAAATTACAAAGTATTGAGCAGTTGTGACCCAGGACTGGGACAGCACAAGGTGGGGTCTCCTACCTGAGGGTGGTCTCTTTCTGCTCAGCCGAGTGACTGCCCGCGTGAACATCTTCTGCACCTCTGGATTTGTCTCTTCTTAGCTTTGCAGCTGTGCAGCCTGATGTCCCCCCTCCTCCCTCCAAAACCACAGATCCCTCCCTTCCCCGGGCTGTCTTACAGCACTCTGTGTGTCTCTATGACAGTCTCACAGCACTGTGTGTACAGCACTCTCTGCCTCTTTCCAACAGTCTGCTGTGCTCTGCTTCTATATAAAAGTTTCACAGCACCCTTTGTGTCTGAATCTCACAGCTCTCCATGTGTCTCTTGCAGTGTCACAGCACTCTGTGTGTCTGAGTCTCACAGCTCTCCATGTGTCTCTAGCAGTGTCACAGTACTCTGTGTGTCTGAGTCTCACAGCTCTCCATGTGTCTCTAGCAGTGTCACAGCACTCTGTGTGTCTGAGTCTCACAGCTCTCCATGTGTCTCTAGCAGTGTCACAGTACTCTGTGTGTCTGAGTCTCACAGCTCTCCATGTGTCTCTAGCAGTGTCACAGTACTCTGTGTGTCTGAGTCTCACAGCTCTCCATGTGTCTCTAGCAGTGTCACAGTACCCTGTGTGTCTGAGTCTCACAGCTCTCCATGAGTCTCTAGCAGTGTCACAGCACTTTGTGTGTCTGAGTTTCACAGCTCTCCGTGTGTCTCTAGCAGTGTCACAGCATTCTGTGTGTCTGAGTCTCACAGCTCTCCATGTGTCTCTAGCAGTGTCACAGCACTCTGTGTCTGAGTCTCACAGCTCTCCATGAGACTCTAGCAGTGTCACAGTTCTCTGTGTGTCTGAGTCTCACAGCGCTCCGTGTGTCTCTAGCAGTGTCACAGCACTCTGTGTGTCTGAGTCTCCCAGCTCTCCATGGGTCTCTAGCAGTGTCACAGCACTCTGTGTGTCTGAGTCTCTCAGCTCTCCGTGTGTCTCTAGCAGTGTCACAGTACTATGTGTGTCTGAGTCTCACAGCTCTCCATGTGTCTCTAGCAGTGTCACAGTACCCTGTGTGTCTGAGTCTCACAGCTCTCCATGAGTCTCTAGCAGTGTCACAGCACTCCATGTGTCTGAGTCTCACAGCTCTCCATGTGTCTCTAGCAGTGTCACAGCACCCTGTGTGTCTGAATCTCACAGCTCTCCATGTGTCGCTAGCAGTGTCACAGCACCCTTTGTGTCTGAGTCTCACAGCTCTCTGTGTGTCTGAGTCTCACAGCTCTCCATGTGTCTCTAGCAGTGTCACAGCACTCTGTGTGTCTGAGTCTCACAGCTCTCCATGTCTCTCTAGCAGTGTCACAGTACTCTGTGTGTCTGAGTCTCACAGCTCTCCATGAGTCTCTAGCAGTGTCACAGTACTCTGTGTGTCTGAGTCTCACAGCTCTCCATGTGTCTCTAGCAGTGTCACAGTACTCTGTGTGTCTGAGTCTCACAGCTCTCCATGAGTCTTTAGCAGTGTCACAGCACTCTGTGTGTCTGAGTCTCACAGCTCTCCATGTGTCTCTAGCAGTGTCACAGTACTCTGTGTGTCTGAGTCTCACAGCTCTCCATGTGTCTCTAGCAGTGTCACAGTACCCTGTGTGTCTGAGTCTCACAGCTCTCCATGAGTCTCTAGCAGTGTCACAGTACTCTGTGTGTCTGAGTCTCACAGCTCTCCATGTGTCTCTAGCAGTGTCACAGTACTCTGTGTGTCTGAGTCTCACAGCTCTCCATGAGTCTTTAGCAGTGTCACAGCACTCTGTGTGTCTGAGTCTCACAGCTCTCCATGTGTCTCTAGCAGTGTCACAGTACTCTGTGTGTCTGAGTCTCACAGCTCTCCATGTGTCTCTAGCAGTGTCACAGTACCCTGTGTGTCTGAGTCTCACAGCTCTCCATGAGTCTCTAGCAGTGTCACAGCACTTTGTGTGTCTGAGTTTCACAGCTCTCCGTGTGTCTCTAGCAGTGTCACAGCATTCTGTGTGTCTGAGTCTCACAGCTCTCCATGTGTCTCTAGCAGTGTCACAGCACTCTGTGTCTGAGTCTCACAGCTCTCCATGAGACTCTAGCAGTGTCACAGTACTCTGTGTGTCTCTAGCAGTGTCACAGCACTCTGTGTCTGAGTCTCCCAGCTCTCCATGGGTCTCTAGCAGTGTCACAGTACCCTGTGTCTGAGTCTCACAGCTCTCCATGGGTCTCTAGCAGTGTCACAGCACTTTGTGTGTCTGAGTCTCACAGCTCTCCATGGGTCTCTAGCAGTGTCACAGCACTCTGTGTGTCTGAGTCTCACAGCTCTCCGTGTGTCTCTAGCAGTGTCACAGCACTCTGTGTGTGTCTCTAGCAGTGTCACAGCTCTCCGTGTGTCTCTAGCAGTGTCACAGTACTATGTGTGTCTGAGTCTCACAGCTCTCCATGGGTCTCTAGCAGTGTCACAGTACTCTGTGTGTCTGAGTTTCACAGCTCTCCGTGTGTCTCTAGCAGTGTCACAGCACTCTGTGTGTCTGAGTCTCACAGCTCTCCGTGTGTCTCTAGCAGTGTCACAGCACTCTGTGTGTCTGAGTCTCACAGCTCTCCGTGTGTCTCTAGCAGTGTCACAGTACTATGTGTGTCTGAGTCTCACAGCTCTCCATGTGTCTCTAGCAGTGTCACAGCTCTCCGTGTGTCTCTAGCAGTGACATAGCACTCTGTGTGTCTGAATCTCACAGCTCTCCGTGTGTCTCTAGCAGTGACATAGCACTCTGTGTGTCTGAATCTCACAGCTCTCCATGTGTCTCTAGCAGTGTCACAGCTCTCCATGGGTCTCTAGCAGTGTCACAGTACCCTGTGTGTCTGAGTCTCACAGCTCTCCATGTGTCTCTAGCAGTGTCACAGTACCCTGTGTGTCTGAGGCTCACAGCTCTCCGTGTGTCTCTAGCAGTGTCACAGTACTCTGTGTGTCTGAGTCTCACAGCTCTCCATGGGTCTCTAGCAGTGTCACAGTACCCTGTGTGTCTGAGTCTCGCAGCTCTCCGTGTGTCTCTAGCAGTGTCACAGTACCCTGTGTGTCTGAGGCTCACAGCTCTCCATGGGTCTCTAGCAGTGTCACAGTAGCCTGTGTGTCTGAGTCTCACAGCTCCCCATGTGTCTCTAGCAGTGTCAGAGTACCCTGTGTGTCTGAGGCTCACAGCTCTCCGTGTGTCTCCAGCAGTGTCACAGTACTATGTGTGTCTGAGTCTCACAGCTCTCCATGGGTCTCTAGCAGTGTCACAGTACTCTGTGTGTCTGAGTCTCACAGCTCTCCATGTGTCTCTAGCAGTGTCACAGCACTTTGTGTGTCTGAGTTTCACAGCTCTCCGTGTGTCTCTAGCAGTGTCACAGTACTCTGTGTGTCTGAGTCTCACAGCTCTCCATGGGTCTCTAGCAGTGTCACAGTACCCTGTGTGTCTGAGTCTCACAGCTCTCCATGTGTCTCTAGCAGTGTCACAGTACCCTGTGTGTCTGAGGCTCACAGCTCTCCGTGTGTCTCTAGCAGTGTCACAGCACTCTGTGTCTGAGTCTCACAGCTCTCCATGAGACTCTAGCAGTGTCATAGTACTCTGTGTGTCTGAGTCTCACAGCGCTCCGTGTGTCTCTAGCAGTGTCACAGTACTCTGTGTGTCTGAGTCTCCCAGCTCTCCATGGGTCTCTAGCAGTGTCACAGTACCCTGTGTCTGAGTCTCACAGCTCTCCATGGGTCTCTAGCAGTGTCACAGCACTTTGTGTGTCTGAGTCTCACAGCTCTCCATGGGTCTCTAGCAGTGTCACAGCACTCTGTGTGTGTCTCTAGCAGTGTCACAGCTCTCCGTGTGTCTCCAGCAGTGTCACAGTACTATGTGTGTCTGAGTCTCACAGCTCTCCATGGGTCTCTAGCAGTGTCACAGTACTCTGTGTGTCTGAGTTTCACAGCTCTCCGTGTGTCTCTAGCAGTGTCACAGCACTCTGTGTGTCTGAGTCTCACAGCTCTCCATGTGTCTCTAGCAGTGTCACAGCACTCTGTGTGTCTGAGTCTCACAGCTCTCCGTGTGTCTCTAGCAGTGTCACAGCACTCTGTGTGTCTGAGTCTCACAGCTCTCCGTGTGTCTCTAGCAGTGTCACAGTACTATGTGTGTCTAAGTCTCACAGCTCTCCATGTGTCTCTAGCAGTGTCACAGCTCTCCGTGTGTCTCTAGCAGTGACATAGCACTCTGTGTGTCTGAATCTCACAGCTCTCCGTGTGTCTCTAGCAGTGACATAGCACTCTGTGTGTCTGAGTCTCACAGCTCTCCATGTGTCTCTAGCAGTGTCACAGCACTCTGTGTGTCTGAGTCTCACAGCTCTCCATGTGTCCCTAGCAGTGTCACAGTACTCTGTGTGTCTGAGTCTCACAGCTCTCCGTGTCTCTCTAGCAGTGTCACAGCACTCTGTGTGTCTGAGTCTCACAGCTCTCCATGTGTCTCTAGCAGTGTCACAGTACTCTGTGTGTCTGAGTCTCACAGCTCTCCATGGGTCTCTAGCAGTGTCACAGTACCCTGTGTGTCTGAGTCTCACAGCTCTCCATGTGTCTCTAGCAGTGTCACAGCACTCTTTGTGTCTGAGTCTCACAGCTCTCCATGTGTCTCTAGCAGTGTCACAGTACCCTGTGTTTATGAGTCTCACAGCTCTCCATGAGTCTTTAGCAGTGTCACAGTACTCTGTGTGTCTGAGTCTCACAGCTCTCCATGGGTCTCTAGCAGTGTCACAGTACCCTGTGTGTCTGAGTCTCACAGCTCTCCATGTGTCTCTAGCAGTGTCACAGCACTTTGTGTGTCTGAGTTTCACAGCTCTCCGTGTGTCTCTAGCAGTGTCACAGTACTCTGTGTGTCTGAGTCTCACAGCTCTCCATGGGTCTCTAGCAGTGTCACAGTACCCTGTGTGTCTGAGTCTCACAGCTCTCCATGTGTCTCTAGCAGTGTCACAGTACCCTGTGTGTCTGAGGCTCACAGCTCTCCGTGTGTCTCTAGCAGTGTCACAGTACTCTGTGTGTCTGAGTCTCACAGCTCTCCATGGGTCTCTAGCAGTGTCACAGTACCCTGTGTGTCTGAGTCTCACAGCTCTCCATGTGTCTCTAGCAGTGTCACAGTACCCTGTGTGTCTGAGTCTCGCAGCTCTCCGTGTGTCTCTAGCAGTGTCACAGTACCCTGTGTGTCTGAGGCTCACAGCTCTCCATGGGTCTCTAGCAGTGTCACAGTACCCTGTGTGTCTGAGTCTCACAGCTCCCTATGTGTCTCTAGCAGTGTCAGAGCACCCTGTGTGTCTGAGTATATATACTGAATTCCCTGAGGAAGTCTGTGACGCAACATGTAGGAAACCCGGAAGTGACAGGACGGATGTCCTGCGGCGCTTCTCTGCATACAGTTGACAGTCATTTTAAATGTAAGTCTGCAATATTTTTTGTAAATAAAAGCTATACATACTAAACCACGATGGCCCCATTGTTTTGATGAGCTACAAGGAGCAGAGGTATTAGCTACCAGAACGATCCTGGAAGGACCCAAAAAGCCCCCATAGGAAGCCCACCCTAGGTAAAAGAGACGGACCCAGGCCAGGAGAGACGGAGACTCCCCCGGAAGGAGCAGGACTGCGTTGGGATAAGGAATTAAAGGAGCCATATCCACGACAGGTCTAATGATACAGGCGTATTATTGACCTCACTGAGGTGAGCATTTAGGACACCTAGTGTCAGGAAAATGGCCATAGGAGAGCTGGCAACATTGCCAGTAATAGCAATTGACGCCCTCTGATGCCTTGTCAGGGAATTGGCCTATAAAAGGTGGCCAGAGGATCAGACTTGACGCCCTCTGCTGACCTGTCAGGGAATTGGCCTATAAAAGGTGGCCATAGGATCAGACTCATTGCTGGATTATCTCTAAGCTTCCTGTGTTCCTGTGCTTCCTGTTTGGATTTCCTGTTGTGACTTGGCTTGTTCCTGATTCCGTTTGACCCTTGGCTTCTCCCACTGACCTTGCTTCCATTACCTACCAAGTATGACCCTGGCTTGCTTCAAGACTTCGGCTATTTTGGTTGTCTCTTGTGCATGACCTCGGCTTGTACTCCGGTTCCAGCTGCCTGCTCCAGTCCCAGACCTCGGCCAGTTCCTGTCTCCGCTACTAGAGACTATTCCTCGGCACAAGGTAGCCCGGCTGCTTCAGAGCCTTTGAAGACTCATACCCTGCTGTGATTCCAGCCTGTTTCAGTTCGCTCTCGGATTGCTTCTGGTTCTACTTACCTGCCTGCAGCTGGTAACCCGTGCCACTTGGGGCGCCACACCCTCTGTACCATCTCCAGGGGTGTGCCGCACTGAGTCACAAGGGGATCCCTCTCAGCACCTCGGATCAGGTAACCCTGACAGTATAATCCAGCCATGTCAGAGGCCAACAGAGGTGCTTTCCCACTGCTGGAGCAAAAGGACCCTGCTCTCAATTCTATGGACACCTTCTTTAAATCTAATGGCCCAACTATATGATGATCCTCAGCGTGTGGCTACGGCTGAGGCTACCTTGCATTCCCTCCAGCAGGGAAAACGCCCCGCCGAAGATTACACAGTAGAGTTCCGCAAGTGGTCCGCTGATACGTGCTGGAATGAGGCGGCCCTCAGGTACCAATACCGTCTGGGATTATCCGAATCTCTTAAGGATGAGCTGGCCAGGATAGAGACTCCCACTACTTTGGAGGGACTGATTCAACTTACTATCCAGCTCGATAGGCGCCTCTGGGAGCGTCGGTCTGAGCGCTCACAGACTTCTCGCCCAACCTGGATGTTGCCTAGGGCCCCTTACCACTTCACTCCAACTCCAGCACCTTTCCCCGCTACCCATGCAGAGGATGAACCAATGCAGATCGGCCTGGTGCGTTCTTCACTGAGTGCAGATGAAAGACAACGCCGCCGACAAGCCAATCTTTGTCTGGACACTTCCTACGAAACTGCCCCGTGAGACCCTGTAAGTTCCTCCCACAAAGTTCTTACTTACAAGTTTCTGGATCTTCTCCATCTCATCTCGTTCTTCCTGTCTCACTACAGGTGGCGGAAGAGGAGGTCCGGCTCTTAGCCATAGTTGATTCGGGGGCTTGCAGCTGTTTTATAGACTTTACTTTGGCAAGAAGACTCAGTATACCCCTCTGCAATAAACGTCAGCGACTTGAGGGGCATCTGGCCGATGGTTCCCTGCCCAGTTCTGGACTTGTCACCCAGGAAACCCAGCCCATCCTCACCATAACAAACTCTGGCCACCAGGAATTCATTTGTTTTGACATTCTTTGCTCTCCCATGTTCCCCATCATCCTGGGAATTCCCTGGTTGCAGGCCCATAATCCACAGATCAACTGGGCCAAGAAGGAGATTTCCTTTCCCTCTTCCTACTGCCTCCAACACTGCTTCGTTCCCGGGGTTAGCAGTCCCGCCAGTTGTTTAACCATCCAATCAATTCTAGATGTCGGTCAGGCTATGCCTATAGTCTATCACAAGTTTTTGATGAGAAGAAGACTAACGTTCTCCCACCTCATCGGCCTTACGACTGCCCCATTGAACTGCTTCCCGGTGCCAAGATCCCCTTCGGATGTATATTTCCGTTATCTGAGGTTGAGCTAGAGACTTTACGACTGTATATTGATGAGAACCTTGAAAAGGGATTCATCTGCCCTTCTTCCTCCCCCGCTGGAGCTGGAATTTTTTTTGTCGGGAAGAAGGATGGTTCACTAAGGCCATGTGTGGATTACAGGGAATTTAACAAAATTACTATTAAAAACCGATACCCACTTCCCCTCATGTAAGGAAGTAGTCTATTCTAGGCTACCTAATGCGCTTGTTAAAATTAATATCTTAGCAAGCGCTATAGATAGCCTAGAATAGACTACTTCCTTACATTCTGTTTACATATTTTTCTATAGCAGCTGCTTCAAACGCACATCCATTTATTTATTTCATTTATTTATATTATTGATTGATTTATTCACTTATTTATTCTAACACTCCAGGCGCGGGGCATATACTCTAGTATATTCCTTACATACCACTTCCCCTCATCCCTGAACTTTTCCAAAGGTTCCGAACCACCCAGCTCTTTACTAAACTTGACCTACGGGGAGCTTACAATCTTGTTCATATCCGGGAGGGGGACGAATGGAAAACAGCTTTCAGGACCCGGTTTGGACATTTTGAATATTTAGTTATGTAATTCGGATTATGTAACGCCCCAGCCACGTTCCAGCACTTCATAAACTATATTTTCTGGGAATTTCTGGACTATTTCGTAATCGTTTACCTAGATGACATCCTCATCTTCTCTGCTACCCTGGATCTCCACAGAGCTCATGTGAAAAAAGTCCTTGCGACTCTAAGGAAGCACAATTTATACATTAAAGCAGAAAAGTGCGAATTTGAAAAGACTTCCATCCAATTCCTAGGTCTTATCATCTCTAACGAGGGAATCGCAATGGACCCACAAAAGGTGAAAGCTATCATTGAATGGCCAGCCCCTTCAGACAAGAAGGGTGTTCAACGATTCCTAGGATTTGCTAATTTTTACCGAAGGTTTGTAAAAGACTTTTTAGCTATCATTTCACCGATTACTCAGCTGACTCGCCAGCAGACCAGATTCAAATGGTCCCCAGAAGCTCAGGCAGCATTTGACAAACTCAAAGAACTGTTCACCTCTGAACCAGTCTTACAGCACCCAGATCCGGCTTTACCCTTTGTATTAGGGGTAGATGCCTCAGAAATAGCCACAGGAGCCATCTTGTCTCAGCGCCAAGGACCTAAGGCCCTACTCCACCCTATTGCCTTTTTCTCTCAAAAGATGAGCCCCTCAGAGAGAAATTACGACGTGGGTGACCGAGTACTGTTGGCCATTAAAACTGCCTTGGAGGAGTGGAGATAGTTATTGGAAGGTGCAGCCCACCCAATTATGATCTTCACGGATCATAAAAATTTAGAATACCTGAGAGCCGCTAAACGTCTGAGACCACGACAGGCCCGGTGGGCTTTATTTTTCTCGAGATTTAATTTCCACATAACTTACCGACCAGGCTCCAAGAACGGGAAAGCAGACGCCCTCTCCCGAATGTTCCCTGATACCCCCGAGTCTGTGGAACCAAGTACCATTCTGTCAGCACAACATTTTTTCCTGATCCAGCCAGAATTAAAATCCTCAATTGGACAGGCATCCACCCAGTATGCGGACACAGAAATACCCCCCTTGGAGAGTCGAGATGGGTTTCTTTGGCACCAGGACAAAGTTTTCGTTCCCCAAAAAGTCAGGCTCCAAGTTCTAAAGACTTTCCATGACCATCAGCTGGCTGGACATTTTGGTGTACCAAAGACCCTGGTTCACTTTCCTCTGGCCATCTGATTGGCCGGGGGCGCAATGACATCATTCCCGCGCATGCGGGCGGGAGCCACTAATTACGGCACAGGGCTCTGAAGGAACAGCGCGGGTGGCCGTTCCTTCAGAGTGCATGCGACGATTACGTCATTGACTGCATTAAAAGTAAATATCTCCTAAACAGTGCAAGTTTAGGAGATATTTACAGTACCTATAGGTAAGCCTTATTAAAGGCTTACCTATAGGTACAAGTTATAAGAGAGGGTTTACAACCTCTTTAAATTGTGAATACCAGAGTTGCTAACGGTAACCCAGGGGGACCCGAAAGTGTGTTATCCAGCTGTCCTCAAGGGGGCAGTGCTACAGTTGTATTTGCTGTTACAACCATGGAAAAGGAGACTGGAGAAGAGCCAGACAGGACTCATGTGCCAGGTAAAGTGCCTAGCTGCCTGCCTCTTAGCAGAGGAGGGCAGGAGTCTTTGACCTGATTGTCCTGGCTCCACCTCTATCTGGTCTGCTACCTACCTGACCTTTATAGTTTGGATTTCCCCTATGTGCTGGAGGTTCTGTTTACATTTATTGAACTGGAATGGTTGAAGATATTTGAGATAGCAGTGTGGGAGCATCTGCAGGTGCCAAAGCATTATCAGTTCTTGGCTGGGGGACACTGACCTTTCTCATGAATTTAGGCACCTTTTCATTGAGTGGAATTACGGACATCATGTTCATATAGACAAGATGCTGCTGTCTTGTCCAGGAGGAGACAACATGCACTATCATGTGCACAGGCAGCACCCAGAGACTAGGGAGTGATGGGATTACCCCAACCCCAACTACTATATGTAGACATGTTTATGCTGAATTGCTATGTATTGTTTCTATTTCCTTGTTGATTTATACATACTGCGTTGCTGCTTGTAACAAGTTTTAAAGTCTACCACCAGGAATAACATTTGTATGCCTGGATCTCACTTGTTCTTTGCATATGTTTGTATGCTAGGTATTGTTCTGTCTCATATACTGTATAGTCCAAGCCAATCTTTCCAATCATGAGGGATGTGACAATTTTAACGGGGGCAGGGGGGGGGGGGGACGGGTTTCCCCTGACTTATGCCATGTAAGCGTGCAGCTTGAAGAGGAGTAGGCCTTTTGGACCTAGGCCTGGGGAAAGAGACCCATGGTAAAGGGACTCACAGTGGAGAAATGGAAAGGATAGCTGGACTGCCTACTAGCTAAACTAGTCAAGTTCTGTTATGCCTTGTACAGGGACTAGGGACATGACAGCATGCTATACAAGGTTGGAGACATGTCGTGTACAGTAAAACCGGTAAAAAGCTTTTGGGGTGGACATAGTTGTGGGCCTTACGCTGGAAGAATGTGAGTACAGCATGATGGACTATCTCTATCTACAGGTATGTATGTACCGTATCTGAAGAAGAAGTGGGGTGGTGTCCTTGACCAGCATGACAGGAGATGGCAGCAAATCAGAGCCACTTACATACAGACTTGAATTAGCACCAAGCTGCTCTTACAGGGCCTGTAGGCTTGTGACTGTAGGTAAGAGTGGTCAGACGATCCCCTCACAGGACCTCAAAAGATTCCTACAAAAGTAGCAAGGGAATTAGGATGCCACACTATCTGGGAACCACCACTCATTTTTATAGATCAGAGGTATTGTATGATCTCTAATAAAAGCCAAAATATGACTCGGAGGTTGATGAAAATTATCCCTTCCGATCGTACGTATTAATAGCTACATGCAGATGCACAACAATATGGCCTGGCACAGGACAGAACACCCCAATGAGCAACAATTGTTTAAATGGACCCCATTTGCGTTAGATTGCTACAATTGAGACATTGCACTGGTGTCAGAAATCCTAACTCCAACCCAGCCATCCGAACTAGCTGGTCTACAAAATCTTCAGTCACTTCAGGAAGCAGAAACTGTGCTCACAACAGGTGCGGTTACACCCTTAGAGGCAGGGCTGCTGTTAGAAATAGCGGGGCCCCGTACAGACTACCTGGCAGGGCCCCCTCAAGAAAATATTAAAGATATATCTAGCTAAAATGACAACAAAATCACTATTAGCAGACACAGATATAACATAACTCACATAATTCCTGCTAAATCTACGACAAAGAAAAACGATGTTGAATAAAAAAGAAGATGAGATGAGAAAAATATACAGGCTGGGCAGTTGGAGCTCAGTGATCAGAGAGACAGAGGAAGAGAAACAAAGTTACAAATAAACTCTGAGTAGAGATCACATTAGAGCCAGTGCTGGGAGGGGGACCCACACAGGGAGGGGGATTAGTGAGAGACGACTGAATAGCAGGGAGAGGGAGAGAGATTAGATTCAGGTGCTGGAGGAAGATTTCTGTATTTGTTGTCCATCACTAATCCCCCTCCCTGTGTGGGCCCTCCTGTGTGCTCGGGCCCCCTACAAGAGGGCTGGTGGTCCCCCCCTATCAGCAGCCCTGCTTAGAGGTGGTGGGGTGGTAAAACCCGCACGTTTGAGTCACATTTTTACCAGCCTTCAAGCGCTTCCCCCTTTAGCTGAAAAGGCAGCGGCTGGGGGTTTACACAAGCCACAGCAAGAATTATACCTTCTGTCAAATTTCCAGGCACTACTGCCTGCCAAACCTGACCCATCCAAGTAAATTAATTACCCTGCAACCACGTGCATTACAGTATACTTCCACTTAAGGAGTTAGGTTAATTAATTCCTCCTCAGCGCCTTTCAAATGCTCTCTGAAGAGTGTTCCAAACACAGATTGCTCTTCTAAAAACAAAAGCAAACATAAATGAGATCTAATAATATCGCAGTGTGCTCGGTGTGTCTTTATCAGCGTTGCAACAAGTGTCTATCTCTCTCAGACATTCTTGCAGCAATCTAAACTCTAACAAGTGGGATTCAATACCTTAAACTGACATTTTCCTAAGAGTTCCTTAGAGGGGCTCCGACCTGGGACATGCAGCAGATACATGAGAAAAAAAAAAAAAAAAAAAAAGAGTTCAGCTTTCTGGATCCAGCTGAATGGGCACCAGTTCACCTCCATTTGTGACAGACACATAATGAAATGGGTTACACCTGGCACCAAACTACCTCAGTCTATACCAGACACATAATGGGAAATATAACATCATGCACCTTGATGGAAGAAACTTTGTAGGGCCTTACACAAAGTGCTAAGTAAACTTTTTACTGTCAATTCTTATTAATTTATATTATCTGACGTAAACTGTACACAATACCTTTCTCCAGAATTTGGAAATTTCTGCTCCATCGTGCAACTTCCATCTGTTAACAGGCCCAAAGAAGATCCAAAGTATTCTGGCTTGTTGCAATTTGCATGCATATGGATAGATTGGTGTCCAGTGAAAAAAACAAGCTTGGCCTAAACCAAAAAAAAAAAAAAACAACCACTCAAAAGTTGCAACATCCCAGGACTTCTCTATTTTCAACATATAAACAATGTCAAGTGCATCCACCAGCCAAGATTTTAGGAATAAAAACTACTGTATGTAGCCTTTATTTCACTTATAAAATTCCACTATGTGTAGGTTTTTCATGTGGTTTTAATATGTTGTCACCCTTTCACATGAACTTTCATTGGAGAGACAAGTGGTCATTTTTAACTACATGGTCCACGGTTGTCACCATCAGGAAATCCGCCCTGAGAAATGCCATGCTACCATTCCCAAGGGTGTATATATACAAGGGGTCTTCAAAAAGTTTCTGCACTTTTATCGTACATTAGAAATGGTAATGGCGGGAGTAGTAATTGGTCGTGTCTGAAAGTGTCATGTGACTAGTCTGTCTGGCAAGCTGGCCGACCTTGCAGTTTAGTATAAGAGTTGTCACGCTGTGGTGAAGATGCCTGTGAAACCTATTGAAGAACCCTTGTAGATACAAAGCATATGCAAAAAGGCAGCAGGAGATCAGCAGCAATGAGATGTAACAAGGAATGAAAAAAAGATGAAAGGTGTTCTTTATGGAAACAAAAAAAGGCAGTTGCAGAAACAAAATTGCTCCGTCTATGGCTGGCATAACGGTGACCCAGTTAGGTTTTACGTCTGCTTTAGAATGGACACACACCAGCCAATGCTTAGAATGGCTGCTGGCACTCTATCCCAGCTGTCCCAGAAAGCTCCAGTTGCCAATGACGATAGCAAATGGGCTCTGATAAAGTGATCATTATGCGTCTGCTTTTTTAAGTCAGTTATAAATGACCCATGCTGACACCAATAAATGAGGCCTGGTCATTTTTGCATCATTGACCTCTGTACATGAAAAGGGTTACAGTAGTCTTAGACTCATCACTTGATAAAACGCGCCTTGCAGGCTGTCAGATCCTGCGACCTACTAAACTAGGTACTAAATTTGTTAAAATATTACACAACCATGATTTAGTAGATGTATTGTGGGAACTTAACACGACCAAGCAGGATACACCTTTTATTCTCATGTTCATTCCACATATTGCCATATAGACCATATTTTCACATCCTCCGACATTGTTCCCCTCTGCACATCATCCAAAATACTGGCGACCACATTGTCGGATCACTCACCGGTCCTAGACTTCATTGTCTCCATTGCCTCCAATCGAAACTCTACTGCCTCCTATACCTGGCGATTTAATGAATCTCATCTTAGCGACCCCGCTACATGCCTTGATATAGAATTTATGTTAAAAAATTAGGAGGCCCAATGGCACGTTTACTCAAAACACGTTGAGTATTGTAGGAATTTTTTACTTTTTTTCAACGATTATACAAGAATGAGATAGTTACTGATCAGATTTTGAATCATTTGTAACTTCTCCTCCCATTACAACCTTAGAGGCAGCCCACAGGGATCTGTTAGAAAAAGATTTTTTGGTTAATAAAGTTTTGGTGGCTATTAAACAAGCACCAATAGGTAAAGCCACAGGACCAGATGGTCTCACGACACTATAATAAAAAATTTGCGAGCCTTCTAGCCTCTTCCTTGACACTATATTTTAAGGAGAGACAATAAGGTGGTCCAGTGGATATGGATTCCAATCGAAAATATATTATGTTTTTACCAAAGCCCCATAAAGATCCAAGTAATGTAATTATAGACCGATATCGCTCATCAATAATGACTTAAAATTGCTGACCAACATTTATGCAAATCGTCTACTTGCCTTTTTAGATAGATACATTCACTTGGATCAGGTAGGCTTCCTCCCACATAGACAAGCAGCAGATCAAGTATGCTGTGCCATAGACTTGATCTCTTTGCTTCATTCCTCTTGGGAAGGGGAAGGGAACAGGCAGGGGATGTTGTTGTCATTGGACATACGCTAAGCATTCGACTGCCTCTCTTGGCCATACCCATTTCGTATTCTAAACAAGTGGAACTTTGGGCCTAAATGTAGAGCCTGCCTCCATCTGTAACCGTGGAGACCGGTGTACAGACTCCGCTGGATCCCTGGTTAAGTGCAATGCCACCTGGTGGTTGGAGGAATATCTGCTCTACTCATAAGATCTCAATGGGACTTAGAAAACGTTGTCACTAGGATCATATGTGTCCCCCATGACATCGCTATCTAAAGTGCCAAAAAGGCAACAGATGTTTTGAGAACGGGACCCTGTGTTGGCGGGTGGCCCTAAATTACCTCTCTACACATTAAAATTAATGCATATACAAAATATGTATACAGTATATATTATTTGTATGATTTTAATCCTTATGTGTAAAGAAAGGAAAGTGGACATCAGACTGCTCACCTAAATGGATTTTGTTGCACACTGGACAATCACCCCCTGTGTGTAAGTGGCAGTGCACTTAACCAGGGATCCAGCAGAGTCTGTACACAGGCCTCCACGGTTACAGACGGAGGCGGGCTCTACATAGAAGTGATGGCATGCAGGTCATGGAGCGCAGAGCGGATGGCGTGCGCTCCAGGATCAGGAAGTCACGATCGCCCGGAAGGCTAATGCACCTTGTACAGCAAGAACACACCGAATAAGCTACATTCCAGCATGCGAGGGGCCCTGAGAATGAGAGGACGGGCGGCCAGCAACTGAGGCACAGTCATGATGTTTAGCACAAGTGGACATGAGCAGCTAAAGTACTTTCATCCAGTTATCCTTTGAATCATTCAGATGTTCATATGCAAACTTCAGACGGCATGTACATGTGCTTTCTTGAGCAGGTTGACCTTGCGGGCACTGCAGGATTTCAGTCCTTCACGGCGTAGTGTGTTACCCAATTGTTTTTTTTGCGAGTATGGTCCCAGCTGCCTTGAGATTATTGACAAGATTCTCCCGTGTAGTATTGGGCTGATTCCTCATCGTTCTCATGATCATTAAAACTCCACAAGGTGTGATCTTGCATGGAGTCCCAGACCAAGGGAGACTGACAGTTACTTTGTGTTTCTTCCATTTGTGAATAACCATTTTTCCATTAACCATAATTCCATTTTGCACCAACTGCTGTCACCATCTCACCAAGCTGCTTGGAGATGGTCTTGTAGCCCATTCCAGCCTTGTGTAGGTCTACAATCTTTTCCCTGAAATCCTTCGACAGCTCTTTGGTCTTGGCCATGGTGGAGAGATTGAGGAACCTGAACTTAGAGACTTTGTTTCACAGACTGCCATCACACATTTTGCTGTGCTGAATGGACTTTTTCATGGTACTTTTACACAGGAGGACAACGCCTGGCGGGTGTTGTGTTGCTTTAAGGACGCTTTATGGTGCGCCAGAAAGCGCCTTATCCACCAGCGGGAGAGGATGTCCATTGAGGACTGTCGCAGACTGGTTCACAGTCTGCTCAGAGACTATAACCTGATGGATCTCATGGAGGAAGAGGAGGTCTGAAGATTTCCCCTTCCCCCACTCTCCCTTGTGTGTCTTTGTCCATTCAATAAAGCTTCGGGCCTGTGATTTCATTCCCCTCCCCTTACCCCTCTCTCCCACCCCCCCCATCACACCTGTTGCTTTTTTTGAAATGTTATAGTATTTATACAGTTTGAGTAATGCATGTATATACAATGTCTTTAGTTTCATGCTTCAGGGGTATTGCGGCGTCATGCATGATGTGATGGCTCGGGGTAGCATTACTCCGCACAACACATCAGGCATCATACCGCAGAATGTATGTATTTGATTGAATGTATTTATTTGTATGACCGGAAATGTATTGTAATGTAGTGTATTTATGCGCTGCGTCGCAGTACAGGGGAGAATGTACCCCGACAAAGTATTGTTTTTTTGTATATCTTTTATGCAAATAAAGATTACATTTTCAACCAAAAAAAAAAAAAATGGTGGAGAGATTGGAATGTGATTGATTACTTGCTTGCTTGCTTCTGTGGACAGCTGTCCTTTATACAGGTAACAAGCGGAGATTACGAGCACTCCCTTTATGAGAGTACTCCTAATCTCTGCTCATTACCTGTATAAAAGACACCTAAGCCAGAAATCTTGGTGATTGATAGGGGATCAAATACCTATTTCATTCATTAAAAGGCAAATCAATGTATAACTTTTTTTTAAATTAGTTTTTTGGGATATTTTTGTTATTCTGTTTCTCACTGTTAAAATAAACCCACCATTAAAATTATAGACTCATTTCTTTGTTAGCGGGCAAACGTACAAAATCAGCAGGAGATCAAATACTTTTTTTCCCCTCACTGTATACTTTTAACATGTTTAAAGATTTGTCTGGATAAAGGTTGATGCAGGAAGGGTAAATAAAAATATTAATTAAAAAGACCAAGTGGCTACCTGACAGATTTGCTGGAATGGGGCACCAGACCTTTCTGTTCAGAAAACAGCCAATACATGGCTAGAGTGAGCCTTAACAAGAGGAGACATTTATTCATAGCCCAGCAGGATTCTGGAAAGCCACATTTGCCTTCTTGGATCTACAAAATGTAACAATAATCCATTCGATTTTCTTGGTTTTGTGATTATTTTTAGATATTCATTAGGCAAAGGTAGCACTTGATATCCAGAGAGCTCAGTGTAAATGTACCATGCAAAGGTTTTGGACAAAAGCAAGTTAAACAAAATATTTAAAAAAAACAATGAAATCCCAAACAGCCCTTGGTAAAGGAATCAGGATTGGACTAAAATAAATGACCTTACCCTAAAAGAACAAAATAGGTTAGTCCCCTTACAGGACAATGCCTAGAGTTCATGGGTGTATGCAGTTGTAATAGCTGCAAGAAAAACAGATTCTAGGGCCCAAATTGAAGTTGAGGTAATACCCAACTGAAAAACCTCTCAGAAGAAGGTCAAGAATAGGTGAAATCATAATCATAGAGGCTGTCCCCCCAAATTTGACAAAATCTGGGATAGATGGGTGCAATGTCCTGACACAAACCTGTAATACTATTTACACCTGCCCCTTACTCATCTGTCATTCCTTCAGGTGACTGGTGTTGCCATTCCTCAATGCACACTGTTGAACTTTGTACTGCTGTTTACTTCTCTGTACTTGTACAGTTTAGGTTTCCATTTTCGTTTTACAAATTTTTTTGTATTGTACCGAAACTTTAATAAAAACTCACTGTTTAAAAACAAAAAAAAAAATATATAGGTGAAATCAAACAGCCTTTCTCTTATCAAAAATTGAATAAAACACCTTGGAATTCGACATTCACTGCTAACATAAGATAATTTGCTGACATAATACGCAGCCTATGTTTAGTACTATGATCCATTCTTGCCTCATATCCAAGTATGTATTTTGCACTACCTGTTATTATATATGGTACCTACTTGTGCCATCTGTCTATTGTTCTGGACAATGCTTTTCAGTGCTATTGTGAACATATCCTGCTCTGTTTGTATTGCCCAATTCCTTGACATCTAAATAAATAATAAAAAAAATAAAATTAAAAAAAGGAAAAAACCTTTCTAAAGATGGTTTGATCTGATAAACCCCTGGCTTGGGATTTTCTATATAAAGCCACCTACAGTGGGTTTCTGACACAGGAGCTCAGGTCAGGATGAAAACTCAATGTTTCCAAAATGGAACACGGCTGCTAAACTGGAAACTTAGAATCTGGGCACAAGAAAAATAATATCCCTAATGGCTCAGGAAAATACAGGGGGGGGGGGGGGCAGGCTTAGGCCAGTGGAAAGTCCAAGATGTATGCCGCTGGATCAGTTTCAGCAGAAGTGACCAGTGAGAAACTTTTTTTTTTACCTTGGAATTGACCACAGAAGCAAAGAGATCTTTTGAATATTTGCTCCGTATACTTAAAAACTCAACAAACACCAGAATCTGTCTGAACCTGTTAAATAAAGATGCTTTCTGCTAATCAAATCTCAATACCAACTTTCAATGCGTTCTCTTAAAGGTTGGATGAGGAGAGATGTTTCTAAAGGCATGGCCAGGATTTTCCAGATGAACACCTGACCCAGGAGTGGGCATCTGAAGATCTGAACTGGGCAGAAAAATGCCAAAGTTTTTCCTTCAGTAAAGTTCTTCTTTCCAAGCCACTACACTTCAAGTGTCAAGTACAATATAATATGACAAGATGATACCAAGTTGCTAGATAAAACAATATGAATTAGTCGGATAACCCCATCTGAGGCTTTTTAATACTTCATACTTTCAATACAACATAGATTGCATTAACAAAATCCATTTGAAAGCAGCATGAATGAGATCATCTTTGTACAGTATGAAACACGGGTGAAGGAAAAAAATAAATCTTTTCGAAAGTTTTAAGATTAAAAAAAAAATTCAAGTTAGACTTACCGGTAACTTGTTTTCCAATAGTCTTTCAGGACAGCACCTTAGAGAGATGGCTCCTCCCTCTCCTCATCAGGAAACACCCCATCCACCAGATTTTAAAAGGAGGCTTCTCCCACCATTCATCAGTTTGTAGAAGAGTACCTTCGGCCCATGCTGGAACACATAAACAGATATGGTTAATCACAGCAATACATTTTATACAATAGGGCGGGATCCTCCTGCTGTCCTGAAAGACTATTGGAAAACAAGTTACCGGTAAGTCTAACTTGAATTTTCCCTAAAACGTCTTTCAGGACAGCACCTTAGAGAGGATTATCGAGACTTACTCAATTTAGGGAGGGACCACAGCTTGCAGGACCTTTCTGCCAAAAGCCTGATCTTCAGCTGCCAAAAGGTCCAACCTATAGTGTCTTGCAAATGTAAAGTAGCTTGACCACGTAGCCGCTTTGCAGATCTGATCTGGAGTGGCACCAGCTTTCTCTGCCCATGTAGTGGCTAACGCTCTGGTAGAGTGAGCTCTGATCCCCTGTGGGGGAGACAATTTCATTTGGGAGTAAGCCTCTGAAATAGCGGATCTGAGCCATCTGGCTATTGATCCTTTTGATGGCTGGCGACCTTTTTTGTTGCCAGAGAAAAGAACAAAAAGAGAGTTTGATGATCTAAACTCTTTAGTAACCTCCAAGTAGTGTATAAGAACCCTTCTTACATCTAGGTAGTGAAAGCTTTCTTCCTTATCTCCTGATGGATTAGGGCAGAAGGTAGGTAACACAATTTCTTGTGAGCGGTTTCTCGTTGAAGCTACTTTTGGGAGAAACCCTGGATCCGTCTTGAGAATTATCCTGTCTGGATATATGGACAAGAAAGGTTCGATAGCTGATAAAGCATGTAATTCACTGATTCTTCTTGCTGATGTTATTGCCACCAAGAAGACCGTCTTGAGGGTAAGGTTTTTTAGTGTAACCGTTTCTAGTGGTTCAAAAGGTTCCTTTGTGAAGGCCTGAAGGACCACCGACAAGTCCCATTTGGGGAAGCTTCTGACAGGCACTGGTCTGGAGCGGGTAAGGGCCCTGAAGAATCTGATGATTAAAGATTCTGAAGAAATGGGCCTTTCCAAGAATACCCCCAGGGCTGTAACTTGTACCTTGAGGGTACTTACTGCCAAACCTTTTCCTGCGCCCTCCTGTAGGAACTCCAAAATTGAAGTAATACTGTTCAATTTTTGATCTTTCGATTCACACCAGGTATTATATGTCTTCCAAACTTTTGCATATATATTCCTTGTGACTTTTTTCCTACTGGAAAGTAGAGTAGCAATTAATGCGTCTGAAAATCCTTTCCTTTTCAGCAGTTGCTCCTCAGATACCAGGCGGTGAGCTTTAGCTTTTCCACTTCTGGATGATAGACTGGACCTTGAAGCAGTAGGTCTTGACGAAGAGGGAGCTGAAAAGCAGGTTTGACTGATAGTTGAAGGACAGTCGAAAACCAAACCCTTTTGGGCCAATAAGGTGTGATCAGGATCACTGAGGCTCTTTCCATTTGGATTTTTCTCAATACCAACGGAATGAGCTGGAAGGGGGGGAAGGCATACCCCAACCTGAACCTCCAGGGATGGGCCAGGGAATCTACTCCCAGAGAGTTGTCGTTTCTGTGGAGTGAGAAGTAAAGTGGAAGTTTTGCGTTTTCTTTCGTTGCAAACAGATCCACCTCTGGCTTTCCCCAAGTCTTGGTTATCAACATGAAGACCTCTGGGTTCAAGCTCCATTCTGCTTCTCGGATCTTCTGCCTGCTTAAATAATCCGCCACACTGTTTAGTGTACCTTTTAGGTGGATTGCTGACAAGGAAAGTAACTGCCTTTCCGCCCATTGCAGAATTTCCGTTGCCAAAAGCTGTAGGGTTTTGCTTCTTGTGCCCCCTTGCTTGTTTAGATATGCCACTGTAGTGGCGTTGTCTGAAAGGACTTGAACATGAGTCCCCTGAAGATTTTGAGAGAAGGCAGTTAGGGCTAGGCCGACTGCCTTTAATTCCTTCCAATTTGAGGATTTTCTTGTCTCGGTCTGAGACCAAACCCCCTGTGCCAGGTTTTGGTTCCAGTGGGCTCCCCACCCCCACCTGCTGGCATCCGTTGTTAACCTCTGGTCTGCCGGGAAGGACCAGGCCAAACCCTGAGACAAGGTTATCCGATTTCTCCACCACCAAAGGGACCTCTTGACCTTGGTGGGGATTTTTACCTTTAAGTCCAAAGTCTCTGGATTGTGATCCCAGATTCTGAGGAGGAAATATTGGAGTGGTCGAAAATGCAGCCTTGCCCATTGGACAGCTGGAATTGATGCAGTCAGGTTTCCAAGGACTGACATGATCTCTCTGATCGACCACCACTGATTTGTTTGTAGCCTTGCTACCAAATTCTGTATTTTGACCTTTTTGTCTTCTGGTAGGAAGATTCTTTGTTCCACAGAGCATAACTGAAACCCTAGGAACTGAACCCGCTGAGCCGGTGTGAGATTCGATTTCTTGATGTTCACTATCCATCCCAGAGCTTCTAGATGACCTCTTGCCTTGTGCAGGTCCTCTTGAAGTTTTTCCTTTGACGGGGCAAAGAAAAGCAGGTCGTCCAGGTAAGGCACCACAGAGATTCCCTGAAGGCGGAGGGGAGCTAGACACTCTGCCATTACCTTCGTAAAAATACGAGGGGAGGATGATAGCCCGAAAGGGAGTGCTTTGAATTGGATATGGAGCATTTCCTTTCCCAGATTTACTGCCAACCTTAGGAATCTCTGTGAGTGAGGGGCAATAGGGATATGTAGGTAAGCATCCCTTAAGTCGATTGATGCCATGAAGCATCCTTTTGTTAACAGGGTTCTGACTGTAAGAATTGAGTCCATTCGAAACTTTTTGTACAGAACTGACCTGTTTAATGGTTTCAGATTCAGTATAAGACGAAAATCCCCCGATGGTTTCTTTATCAAAAATATGTGGGAATAAAATCCCTGATGTTGTTCCTCCACTGGAACTGGACAGACAACTCCCTGTCGCCTCAGGTCCTTTAACAGGTCCATCATAGCCAGGGCTTTTTCTGCATCTCTTGGGAGGTTTGTGACAAAGAACCTTTCGGGTGGCGTCTCTGAAAACTCTATGTTGTAGCCTTGGGACAGCATACCCAGAATGTATTGATTTTCTGTTATGGCTGCCCAATAGGGGAGGAATTCCCTCAATCTTCCTCCCACCGGCAATGTCTTGTCATTGTGTTTTGTTGGTTGACACAGGAGGATGGAAGAGAACACCTCCTTTCCCTTTGGGTTTTTGTGTCGACCAGTTTCTTCTCTTCTCCTGGGGTCTGCTATTTTGCTGAGCTTTTTGAGGTCGAAAAAGCTTCTTTGCTGCCTGTTTCTTCTTCACAGGAAAAGACTTCTTTTTGTCTGCTGTTCTATCTAGAACAGAGTCTAGCCCAGGCCCGAATAGTAGATCCCCTTGAAAAGGAAGTCCACACAGCTTATTTTTAGAAGCTGTATCTCCAGGCCATGTCTTTAACCAAAGAGCCCTTCTGGCTGAGTTGGATAAAGCTGCAGATCTTGCTGTCATCTTCACTGACTCTGCTGAAGCGTCAGCAATGAAGGCTATGGCCGTGGAGAGCGTGGAAAAGGAATCCAAAATTTCCTGTTTAGGTGAGTCTGCTGTGATGTGTGCTTTTAGCTGGCTAAGCCAGTATTCCAAATTCCTGGACACACAGGTTACTGCCATGGCAGGTTTCAGACTCCCCATGATGGATTGCCAGGATCTCTTAAGTTGCTGGTCCATCTTCTTATCCATGGGATCCCTCAGTATTCCCATGTCTTCAAATGCTAGGTCTGTTGACCTAGAAACCTGGGAGAAGGCTGCATCAATCTTTGGCATCTTATTCCAGGGAGCTCCTGGGTCCTCATCAAAAGGAAATCGCCTTTTAAAGGCTTTAGGGAAGAAGGTTTTCTTTTCCGGATCAGTCCACTCATGTTTAATTGCATCTGAGATGGTCTGATGCACTGGGAAGATACGGCCCTTAGGCTCTTCCAAGCCTGCATACATTTTGTCATGTAGGGACAGTTCCTTCTTTTCCTCCTCTAGACCCAGGGTGATGTAAACTGCCCTCAGGAGACCATCCACTTGCTCTAAGGATAGTTTGTATTTAGTGGGCCTGCTTTGTGCCCCTCCCTCCTCTTCTTCCTCTGAATCCTCCTTGGAATGTGAGGGGGAATTATCTCCTTGGGTGGAAGGAACCCCTTCTGTCCCCACCGAAGGAAGCAATTGTGAACCCTGAGAGGACAGTGAGGCTGATGGCTGACTCAGGGCAGGGTCCTGTAGGGATGACCGAAAAGATTGGATGGTAGCATCCAATTCCTTCCTCACAGATGCGACTAAATCGCCACAAACTGTAGATGCTTCTTCCTTTACTAGTGCATCAATACATCCCTGGCAAAGTGTCTTTTTCCAACTTTCCGACAACTTTGCTTTGCATGAAGGACACTTTCTCTTGAAAACAGTTTCAGAGCTTTTAGCCTGGAAGACATGAATGGGAAAACATACACATGCTTCTTAAAAGTCAGCCTGATTCTCAGGGCCACCAAAGGTGCACAGAAAGACATTTAAAGGGAAGTCCCATGTGCCCTGACAGGCCCCCAGCCACCGGGGGGAAAGATAAAAGGGATGGAGAGAGACCCCACAGTAAGATAGGCCATATAAAGATACCCCTTACCTGGGCCTTACTGGTGCCTGTGCCTGTCCCACTCGCTGAAGAAGCTTCCATCGCTTGGCAGCGGTATCACCCGTGGCTTCGTTACCGGTTCCGGAGACCAAAGCGCACCTGCACTGGACCGGATCCGGAATAAGGCACCAGCTTGCTCCTCCCTTCTTCCTCTGCGTCCGGCGGAAATTACGCCATACGCCCCCTGCAGAACGCTGCCCTTTCCGGAACCTCACTTCCGGTCCGGACGAGCGTCACTCGATCCGGAGAAATGGCGGCAAATTTGAAAAAAAAAAAAAAAAGGCGGCGGACCTAAGAAAAATCGTTCCGCTCCTCCAAGATGCCTTCCCAGGGCTGTGCTCTGCGGGGTCTTGACTCAGCCTAGAGCACTGAAGAGGAAGAAGGAGCCCATGCACTGCAGTCGGTCGCGTGAATGGGAGAAGCAATCGTCTCCAAAAAAGGGTAGGTGGACGTAGGAAGCCCGGTCTCTCAGGATAGCACCTTAAGAGCCCAGCTCCCCACAGAGGTGTTCCTCGGCCGGAGGAAACACAAAAACTGATGAATGGTGGGAGAAGCCTCCTTTTAAAATCTGGTGGATGGGGTGTTTCCTGATGAGGAGAGGGAGGAGCCATCTCTCTAAGGTGCTGTCCTGAAAGACGTTTTAGGGAAAAAGCCCAAAGGGTAGAGCTAATAAAATGAAGACTTCCTGACCCTTGAGAGCAAATGGAAGGAACATTTATAGAAAACTTAGCAAATAGAAATACAGTATGTCATTTGTCTGGTCAGTTTCCCTGTTGGCATCTTTAGCAGTATCCTACCTGCTCTAAATTTGAGGCTATTGATGGTCTACACGCACATGCTTTGGCCTCTGCCTATGCATTTGCGTTAGGCCCCTAGGTCTTGTACATCCTAATCTGAACTTTATTGGCTTTGGCTTCTGATCCATTGTCTGTATTGGCTTTAACTCTGTTCCTGTTGTTTATACAAGGATCCTCTTGGGTTGTAGTCTGTTCTTATCATTCTACTGTATACTGGCACTCTGTATGTTAATTTTGGTCTTTGGTTCTTCAAGCAACACTGAGGATGGAATACTTGGAATGGTTCTGCTGCCCTTATCTATATCTTTAAGTGGTAGAATGCAAGCATCCCAGTCCCAGACTCTGGTGAGAGTCATTTTTACCATCTAACAAGGTAGGGTATTCCCCCATTTCTCTAACCTGCTCTCATACCTGCAATCCTGTATCTGTACTGTGCTTAGATCCCTGTTTCAGCTACCCTGAATTCACATGATCCTCGTATGCAATCATCCAGTTCCTTTGTCCCCATAGTTCCCTGTTTAGCCAGCTGAATTTCGGTCAGTGTATGGCCAGTCTTAAAAACTTTAAAGCCCCGTTTACATGGGCCGAATATCGGGCAGTATTGTTCGGTTCAACAGAAACAGGCAGACATTAGGCCCGTGTGTACAGCAGCCAGACCGACCAGCTTCTGTCGAAGAGACATGATTGAAAAATGCATCAGATCAGTGCTCTCAGCCAATGGCAATCCTCCTATCAGAACACAAAGGCTCAGGGGGGTAGATTGTTGTACTAACATCGGATAGTTGGTTCAGCGGCTCCTCCCAAGCTCTTTCGTTTTTTTTTTTTTCGTTTCGCCTACTGGATTAAATGAAAAAAAAACCTGCTAGTGCGTACCAAGCTTTAGTGTGTAGTATTATTCACCATTACCATGCAGGCTTCCACTTCTGTTTCCTCTTAACTATTGCTACCTCGGTTATTAAAGTGCCAGTCTGGTATTTGAGTAGAACTCTAGCATTTGTTTTAGAAGACGACTAAAATAATAGGTATTTATTAAAAGTCAGCACAGTGAGTTTTACGAAAACCTTCAAATGTACACATTGTTAAAGCATGATTGATAAATATATACACTAACATGAATAGCAGAAAAAGCCCTATAGAATACAAGAGAAACACAGTGTTGCAAATCTTCAAATGTACACTGCCTTGAATAAGTATTCATACCCCTTGACATTTTCCACATTTTGTCATTTTACAACCAAAAGCATAAATATATTTTTGGGATATTATGTGGTAGACCAGTGGCGGCCGCCCCCCCTATGAATGTGTCCGGCCCCCTAATCTACATGCAGGGCACCGGACGCATGGATTCCAATAGGGGATTTTTTTTTTCTTTGAAGCACGTGATTAGAGCCAGAGGCTCTAAAAGGCTTCAAAAAAGGGTGGGCGGCACAGCCATGCCGCACTCCCCGACTCGGACAGGAGGAGGTAAGGAGGCAGCCCCCCCCCCCCGAATTACCCCGAATTGGTTTGCCGCCCCCCCCTCCCCGAATTACCGAGCACCAGCCGCTAACTGTGATAGACTAACACAAAGTGGCACATAACTGTGAAGTCGAAGGAAAATGATGAACGGTTTTCAAAATTGTTTACAAATAAATATGTGAAAAGTGTGGCGTGCATTTGTATTCAGCCCCCTTTACTCTGATACCACCACTAACTAAAATCTAGTAGAACCAATGTCCTTCAAAAGTCACCTAATTTAAAAAGAATCCACCTGCGTGTCATTTAATCTCAGTGTAAATACAGCAGTTCTGTGAAGCCCTCAGAGGTTTGCTAGAGAACCTTAGTGAACAAACAGCATCATGAAGGCCAAGGAACACACCAGACAGGTCTGGAATAAAGTTGTGGAGAAATTTAAAGCAGGGTTAGGTTATAAAAAAAACCCCAAGCTTTGAACATTACACAGCTCTGTTCAATCCATTTTCTGCCAACCTTCCAAGACATGGCCGTCCACCTAAACTGACAGGTCGGGCAAGGAGAGCATTAATCAGAGAAGCAGACAAGAGGCCCATGATAACTGTGAAGGAGCTGCAAAGATCCTCAGCTCAGGTGGGGGAATCTGTCCACAGGACAACTACTAGTCGTGCACTCCACAAATCTGGCCTGTGGAAGAGTGGCAAGAAGAAAGCCATTGATGAAAGAAAGCCATAGGAAGTCCCAGTTTGCAAGAAGTCATGTGAGAAACACAGCAAACATGTGGAAGAAGGTGCTCTGGTCAAATGAGACCAAAATTGAAATTTTTGGCCTAAAAGCAAAACACTGTGTGGTGGAAAACTAACGCTGCACATCACCCTGAACTTGGCAATCTTCTTAGAGCCTAGGCCATCTTCATATAAAGCAAAAATTATTTTTTTCAGACCCTTAGAGTGTTCTTTGCCATGAGGTGCCATGTTGAACTTCCAGTGACCAGTATAAGAGAGTGAGAGCGTTAACACCAAATTTAACACACCTGCTCCCCATTTACACCTGAGACCTTCTAACACTGAGTCACATGACACCGGGGAGGGAAAATAGCTAATTGGGCCCAATTTGGACCTGTTCACTTAGGGGTGTACTCACTTATGTTGCTAGCAGTTTAGACATTAAAGGCTGTGTGTTGAGTTATTTTGAGGGGACAGCAAATCTACACTGTTATACAAGCTATACACTCACTACTTTACATTGTAGCAAAGTGTAATTTCGTCTGTTTTGTCACATGAAAATATATAATAAAATATTTACAAAAATGTGAGGGGTGTACTAACTTTTGTGAGATACTGTATATCTTGACATGTTTGATTATCCCCATTTATTCCCTTCATGTCAATTTACTATCTACATGCTGCAAAGTCTATCTGTTTATTGTAGGGGACAATAAGTGCATTACTCAACTATCATTAAACCTTTCTACCGATCAAGCTCCATATTACATCTTGAAGACACCTAGCTCTTTGTAACTTGAAATATGTAAGAGGTCAAAAATATAATTAAAAAAAAACTGCACCATACACAGGACTAATATCTAGACATTCACACAACCATATCTGGACATCCTTTGCATGAGACAAGCACTCCCAAGCATCATCTGAAAAAGAATACCAATCCTGGACATGCATTCACAGGCATCCACTGAATAGAAAAAACACCCCCGCACATCATCTGCAATTTAATATACTATTCCTGGACATTCATTCCCAAGCATCCAATGAGTAGGACACTCAGCCCAGGACAGTCTAAGCACGGAACAACTGCTCCTGGACATTCAATGCACTGTACATAAAAAAAGAAGGGAATATAGACTTACCTGTAATTTTCATAACTTGGAGAACAGTACAGAACTTGTAGTTATGGACCATGCATTTTATACCCCTACATTCATATAACTAGACACTGGCAAAGCTTTTCTGGGAATGTGTCCAGTGCACCCTCATATGAGCTCACCCACTTCATGGGAGGCAGGTTTTGTAGGGAATAATAAGAGGGGAGGGGATCTGTGTCTTGTACTTCAAGCTTTCAAATTTACAGGCAAGTCAAAATTTCCAATATCTTTATTGTACAGTACAGGACTTGCAGACCATGGGACGTCCTCAAGCAATAAACCAAGAGGCAAGCAAAACAGGGCAAACAGGCCCAAGTCAAACAAGGTTCAAAAAATCTGAAACAATCAGGTGAAAGCTTGAAGCACCTTGCGGCCGAAGCTCACATCAGCAGAGGCAGGAAAATCTACCTGGTAGAACTTGAAAAAAGGTATGAACCAGATGGTGGCCTTGTGAAACGGATGCTTGATGCTGAAAAGAACAAGAAAAGGTTGCAGGTCTGACTTCTCTAACCACATTCAGGCAGTACGGTGAAATCTTGGTGTGCTTTAGGCCAGGGCATAGCAAAGGGAGGATAATAGCCTCACTGTGATGAAAGAGACCACCTTGGGGAGGAAGGAGGATCTGGATGTCAGGACCACCTTCTGTATGAGAAAAGCTCTTTTACAAAAAAATGCCACCAACTACTGGACAAAAACAAAAATAACTTAAAGTACCTGATCCCAGAAAGAGGAAGAGGGGACGGACATGAGTAACTCCCCGTACAAAAGGTATTTGCAGGAGGAAAAAAAGGTTCAAGAGAATTTGAAACCAAAGCTTTCTGGAATAAAATAGATACCTTTAGAGTACTAAGAGCCAAATTCTGGTCCAGGTCACACTGGAAGAAAGCTAGAATGTGAGAGTTGGAATTTTCTCCGCAAATGTCTTGAATAAAACTGAGCAAAGGCGACCATCACGAAGGGGGTTACCATGACGCCTAAAGCACTGATGCAGAAGTGAGATGCTGAGCACCGATGCTTGCCTCTACCATAACGCCTAAAGCACTGATGCAGAAGTGAGACGTGGAATGTCTGGTTGATCTGAGAGAATGACAGTTGTAAAGGTTTTCTTTTTTTGGGAGGGGGAGGGGGATGGGCAAGGAAAATATTTGTATGGATCTTATCCAAGATCAGCCCCAAATACTCCAGGTGATCGGAAGGCTGGATGGCAGACTTCTTGTAATTGATCACCCAACCAAAAGTTTGAAGGATTTGGAAAACAGGACCATGAATGAGGATACCTTTCAGCAGCAGGTTTTCTAGTTACACAATAATGTAAATGCCCTAAGACCTTAACAGAACCAGGAAAAGAGACAGTACTTTTGTGACGATTCTCGGTGCAGAGGACAGCCCGAATAGTAGGGTGATAAACTGAAAAGGTTAGTTTCCCACAGAAAATTGTAGAAGATATCAGTGTGTGGGTATGATGGGGATGTGAAGATAGGCATCGTGGATGCCTATGGATGCCAGAAATTCCGCTAAGAAGTGATGACAAATCTTGCAGACTTCGAAAAATTTAGGGACGCAAAGATATATGTTTAGGCATTTAGTTCTAATCATAGAACTGTATAGGTTTAAGTAAAACTCTCTGAACCTTTCATCTGCAGGAACTGGGATTACCAATCCTTTTGCTTGAAGCGGACTCAGGGACGGCTATTAGTCTGCCTGTCTTTGAGGTTAAGCTGGCAGATTGGAGGTTAGGAATCGAAGAGGGAGCCGGGATAGAATATCTATTCTGTAGCCCTTGGAAACAAGAGATTGGATCCAGACACCTCTGATCTATACTTGTGAAACTGCCAATATTTGTGCCTCCACTCCTGAGATTGGGGAACCCTTTCATTGTTACAAGGGTTTCTGGATAGGTTTGGAGGGTTTTGGTGTCCAAGGCTTGCGACAAAAGGATAGACCCACTTATGATTTAGAGGAGGATGCCTCTTTTCAGTCAAGGTGGTAGTAGCCATAGTATAGTACACTTAAAACTGTAGGGTAGAAGAGTAACTCATCAGGAAACTGCTAGTGAGCACTGAAACAATAAGCAGGTGAATCTTGAGATGTTTCAAAGTAGTGAGGATGCAAAGAAAAAGTTAAATAAAAACGAAGGTCCATGGAGTGGGTGGGAATATATAGGGTGCACTGGAGGGATTCTCAGAAAAGTTTTTTGCCAATGTCCAATCACTTGAAGGTACTTATATTTACTTATAACCCATGGTCTATGTCTACAAGCCCTATGACCTGTTTTGTATGATTAACAAAAGTTTCTTCCCAACTGCCTTCTCCAGTCTACAACAATTTAAATGAGTTCAGCATATTATATATTTCACTTTCACCTCTGGCATAAAACATCCACTCCCAGTCATCTCTTTAACAGCTTGTGTCACAGCTTCTTTCAGGCCCAATGGACATTATGCTGGAATTAGGAGAGATAATGGGGAAAGCTGTGTTTATCACAAATTTTCCCACGGCCCAGCAAAGCATCTACAAACATTTGGCAGATCATGAAAGACGGCCTTTATTATAAAAGTTGTCTCGGGACATTTATAGTTAAAGCCACAAGGTGTAAAATCAAACTTGCCAAACAGCAGCTGAAACAACATGAATATGACTACCAGAATGCTTCCCCATCATGACTTCTCCCTGTAAATGTTTAGCAGCCTCTGTGGCTGTATAAGACATGCATTTCTAGTCCATTTTTGTAGCTTTTTTGGTACAGAATTAAAAAGCAAAGTAAACCAAGTAAACCGACCACTATCAAAGAGTCTATAAAAAAAAAAAAAAAAAAAGAAAAAGACAGAGAAAAATCATTCAATACACAACTCCCTTTAATTTACCATCCCATTAAAGCATACTGGGCATTTCCTGGGCTGTCTCCTTTAAGAAACAAGGAAAAAAGAACAAATCCAAGCAAAATGAGCTCTATACACACACAGTCGCCCAGAACAACTTACTGGAATGGCTGCATTGTTATGGCAACTGTTAGATAACAGCTGGTTAGGTACCTGAACCATCAGAACCTCTGGAATGGAATATGCTAACTACTTTAGCCTTATGTACACCCATTATGATTATATTTAACTACTTGCCGCCCGCCCACTGTGTATATACTGCTGCAATGTGGCTCTATTGCGTTTGACGACCTACCTGTACGTCCTTTCGTTCAATAGCTGCTAAAGGGCGCAATCATGATTGGCAAGCGGTGTTGTCAATCAACGGGTCCGGCGGATCGCCGTTCTGTCAGGGATGAACACGGATCTTGGTATTCATCCAGTGAATCCATCCCCCACACAGTTAGCAAGCACCCCCTAAGGACACACTTAACCCTTTGATTGCCCCTGATGTTAACCGCTTCCCTGCCAGTGTCATTAGTGCAGTGACAGTGCATTTTTTATCTTTTTTGCACTGATCACTCTAATGTTGTCACTGGTCCCAAAAAGTGGCAAAAGTTTCAGCTAGATGTCCCATTTGTTCACCACAATGTTGAAGTCCCACCAAAAAAATAATAATAAATAAAAAAATCGCCGATCGCCGCCATTACTAGTAAAAGAATAAATAGAAATGCTATAAAAATATTGCGTCAGAGGCGCATGTGCAGAGGCTCCGAAGATGGCTATATAGACCGGGAGCTCCGCACTGATCTGGCCACTTCGCACCCACCACAGCAGACAGCAAGAACTTCCTGCCTCACCAACTGCTCCCAGGGCCAGAGGAACACCAGTGGAAGCAACCCACGCAGCCAGGACTCACCTGTCGGGACCGGAAGACACAGCTAACGCTATCAGGGGACCCGGCCTACACTAAAAAGATGGTGGCCGCACCTCAGCCACATCTTCAAACGAAGTCAGCGAGCAACACACCACCGGCCCATCTGGCATTCAGCCTGCATCAGGGGACCCACGTGAGTACCCATTTATTAGCACAAGCCTCCCCAGCTTCCACAGAGTCCCACATTGGACATACCTGGACGATTTGCTATTATCTCCCATGGAAGCAGGCCCAGCACAGCTCCAGAACAGGGAATCCTATACAGGCCACATTCATGATCCACCCTTTGATACAGCCTCTATATTCACCAAATTCTCTGAAATGCTAAACAGAGACCTTTCCTTCACAGCAGCCAAAATCACTGGGGACATCAAAGCTGATCTACAAAATCTAGGCTCCCGCATGGAACCGATCAAATCCAAACTTGATGCCACTGTAGCCAGGGCCAATCAAAACACTGATCGCATACAAGACCTCCAGGAGCAACTTGAGTCTGCATTATCTAAAACCGATGATAGAGACTAGATCAAGGAGATACAACTTTCGGATTAGAGGGATTTCAGAATCCGTCACTGATACTGCAGAGGCAGTCCGCACACTTATCCGGAACCTCCAGACATCCCACAACATAGGCTGGAACTGGACTGAGCTGACAGAGCCCTGGGTCCCCCTAGATAGGATGGGCTCCTCCGGGATATAGTGGTCAAACCCCACTCTTTGCCGTCAAGGAGGTTATGCAATGGGCCTGTTCTACATCCGTAACTCACTTTCCAGGATCATCCTATACAGATTTTCGCAGTCACCGTCCACTATCCAGAAATGCAGATCTTTAAAACCACTTCTCTCAGTTTTGACTCAAAAGGAAATCAAATATTGGTGGCTGTTCCCCTTCGATCTTAACATCACATACAAGAACAAGTCTTACACCTTTCTCCAATTTAGCTGAAGGAGAAAAACTACTGCTACACCTCTGCCTTATTTCTCAAGTTCCCACTTCCCCACCACCTGAGCTTACAGTGGGAGCAGCGAAACGTCACCTTCCCACAATCCGGTGGCCATATTATGGCAGAAGCCCAAATCCAAGAGGTACAAGGACTCCAAACCTCCTTGCTGACGACATGTCCCATGGAAAGCTTCAAGCAGGTTGTCTTCATTTCATACTTGAGACCTTTCCCACACTCCAAACCAGGAGATGTTTCAAAGACCTAAGATCCTTTTCTAACATTAATCTCCAACACTCCACCACTAAGGTCAGCAGACTACCTTCCCCATCCTTTTAATTACCAGATGGACTTCCCAAGCATTCCCAAAAATTACCTCAACTATAGCCTGCTTTGGCACTTCTTCCAGGAGCCCCTGAAATGGGTCCAAAAACTTCTCTTGCTTCTCCTTCAGAAGGCGTGCGCTACACCATCCCCCCAGAAGCTCCTACTCAACATTTCCATATATGCAACTTACAGAGGTGCCTCACCTCACACCTAACATTCTCTATAACTATGAAATACGGCTTGGGACACCTCACCATGGACCCAGTTCTCTGAACTGTATCCCTGAACGTCAGTTTGTGAATGCTGGATATCCCCCCAACCCCCCTTTCCCCCCAACCTCCCTTTCCCCCCTCCATTACCCTCCCCTCCTTCCTTCTCCAATAGTTGTCTCCTATTCATTTCCACTCACCCCCGATACCCTCCCGGATCAATAAACACCCTCACTATCCAGCTTCCCAGAAACCCCCAAGTTGGCTTTGTAGTAGGTTTTAGTAATCAATGTGTTGTCAATTCTTGTTGTTATAGTTTTTGTTAGGTTAGACATATATTGGAGTGCGGCAGCCAGATCAGTTGGCAGGCACCTCCACCTATTCTGGGGACATGGCTTTTTCCTTTCTCCTGACAAGGAGTTCTCCCTTTCAAACAAAGGGAGACCAAATGTGTATAGCTGAGGTAGTGAATTCCCCACTTCCTCATGGATTCTCCTTATACTTGTACTCCCTTCTTTACTCTTTCTTTTCCCTTTTCCCTAATTGCGTTTCTTTTCACAGATGTCCTATTGGAGCCCCTAGAATCACACTAATGATGGCTGAGATCCTCAACCCCATGAGTTCTTTCTCTGCGGCCCATGCACGGAATAAGGGGGTAGGTGGCTGTGTATCGCTCGAGTTAATCCCCTTTCTGCTCCATAGCTAACAATAGCTCCTCTTCCCTTCTTCGAATTGTGACACACAACACACAAGGCCTAAACTCTCTGGTTAAACAGCAAAAATGTTTCCAATACTATCACAGTCAAAAAATGTATGCTATACTGCTTCAGGAAATACATTTCCGCAAACCGTACAACCCTAAGTTTATCCACCCTAAATATCCCAATTTCTTTCTAGCTAACACCAAGGGTAAAATAAAGGGAGTGGCCATCGCCTTTTCACATAGGTGTAAGTTCTTTTTACTTTCTGAACTGAAAGACCCAGAGGGCAGGTTTCTCCTTGTTAAAGGAGTATTGGAAAATCAAATTTATTCATTTGTATCCTATTACACTCCCAACCAGAACCAGGCTAATTTTTTTAACTCCCCGTTCAAACTCTGGGCCCACTAAGTGGAAGGCATGATAATATTTGGGGGAAACTCAAATACTGCCTTTGATCCCAGGTTAGATAAGAAACACCCTCTAGGAGCACAGACTGTCAGACCCTCTAAGCAAAGCCTCTGCATAGCCAGATCAAATTTTCACCAGGGGCTAGTGGATATTTGGAGGGAACCCAACCCCTCTAAGAGAGACTTCACACACTTCTCTCACCCACATCAATCCTTCACCAGGATTGATCATATCCTAATCCCTACATTACTCATACCCCTTGCACACAAATCTTTCATTAGGGACACGGTATAGTCTGACCACTCAATGGTCTTTCTAGTTATCAAAAGACCCCAGGACCACAGAGGGTTTAACCAGTGGAGACTCAACGAATCTAATCCTTAGCGACCCTGTGAGAACTATTGAAGTGGAAAAGGCTATAATCTAATTCTTCCACATCAATGATGTCTCTCCAGCTACTCTTTGGGTGGCCCATAAAGCCACCATCAGAGGAAAACTTATACAGATATCCTCCCACATCCATCATGCTAGGAGGATAGATAAAGAACGCCTTGAAAAGGAAATTCTAAGCCTTAGTAAACAACACAAACTTAACCCTAAGTCAATACCCATAGCCAAGCTAGATGCAGCTAAAACTGCTCTGAATCTTGCCCTCACCTCCACAGCGGAGAAAAGCTTAGGATGGAGTGGGGCCAAATTCTACCAACAGAAAGACAGAATGGGCTCACAGCTGGCTTTGGGTTTATCTCCCAAACTGAGAATGAAGGCCCCATTACCCCATAATATGCACCTCGGGAGGTTGAGGTACACATAATCCACAGAAAATAATGGGAGCTTTCAATGACTTACAAAAACCTTTACAGAATAGGTAACACAGCGGACCAAAATAAAACCCAGGCCTTCCTAAACTCACTGCCTATACTCACATTAGAAGAGCGTCACCATGCTATCCTAGAAGCTTCAATTTTACCACGGAGGTAGCTCAGGTAATCAAACAGCTGAAGAGGGGCTCAGCCCCTGGACCAGACATCTTTTCAAATCCTTACCAAAAAAACGTTCGCTTCCACTCTTTCTCCATATCTCTCACGCTTTAACTCTCTGCAAGAGGGCGCAACCTTGGAGCACTCACTGAACTCTGCTTTTATCCCTGTAATCCCAAAGCCAGGAAAAGACCAGTGTGAGGTCAGCAACTACCGCCCGATCTCTCTGATAACGACCTGAAAATCCTAAGATTTTAGCTAATCGACTTTCGTCCTTCATTAATCAATATACACAACGACCAGGTAGGGTTCCTTCTGGGTAGACAAGGACCCAACCAGATCAGACGGGCAATAGATGTAATCTCATTATTGCAATCGAGTTGGGATGGAGGGCGACCCCAAGAAGGCCTTCTCTTGTCCATTGACTCACATAAAGCATTCTACTCGGTTCCTTGGCCCTACCTCTTCCCTATCATGGAACATTGGGGGGGGTCAGACAGCACTTTACCAATATCTTGAGGGCGTCATACTCATACTCTGAAGCTCAAGTGCGCCTTGAGGGCTATTATTCGGCACATTTTCTAAGCTCCAAAGGCAGGAGACAGGGCTGCACTCTATCCCCCCTGCTTTTTTGCAATGGCGATAGAAACCTTAGCAATAGCTATTAGGACACACTCTGGTATTCATGGAGTCCAATGTGGCTCTCAAACACACAAATGCGCCCTCTTCGCAGACGATCTTCTACTTTTCATCACCTCTCCGCTAATCTCCTTACCAAACATTCGCCGCCTCTTGATTGATTTCAGCACTTTCTCAGGCCTGTACGCCAACATGGCTAAATCTCAAGCTCTCAACATCAATGTACCAGACTCCTTGATCACCAGATTGAAAGATCACTTTGGCTTTTCTTGGAGGGACCATGCTATTCCTTTTTAGGGGTCCCGCTCACGGAAAGGGTGGATATTCTATACTCAGCTAACTATCCCCCATTATACAAAAAATTGGAATTGGATCCAAATCACTGGTCCCAACTATCTTGGCTGCAAAGGGTACACTCCATCAAGATGACCCCTACTGCCACAAATCTTATACCTCTTCAGATTCCTCCCCATTCCATTCAGCAAGGCCTATGGACATTCCAAGCAAAAATCATATCCTTTGTTGGGGGCTCTAAGGGACACAGAGCATCCAAAGGGGTTCTCTTCAGATCCAAAAACAAAGGAGGCCTAGGTCTGCCCAATCTTATATGGTACTGCCAAGCAGCCCAGCTAGCCCAGATCTCAGTAATATACTCACGAGCTGCTAAACCTGATTTGGTACTTATGGAGCATCAATGGGTACCACACCACACCTTAGACTACCTAATGTGGTGTCACTCTAAAAATCGCCCAGCGACCCTAGCGCCTATATTTTCTCATTCATTCTCCCTGTGGGAAAGACTTAAAGGCCATCCAGAATTAACATCTCAAATAAGCCCACTGGCCCACCTGTTCCACAATACCCAATTTCCCCTGGGAATGAATATTAAAGCCTTCCAGTGGTGGCTGGGACAAGGGATTATACAGGATTTGTCATTTCATCACCCCTTCGGGGGCCCTTTCATGCTAAACCATTGCATTAAAAAACTTAAAATGCCCACCTCCGAGAAATTTAGATTTCTACAGATTTCCAATTTTTTACATTCCATATGGACCACTGAACCCAACCCTGCCATCATTACACCTTACGAGAACTAGTGTGGACAAGCCATGGAGCGAAAGGGGGGATCTCGGTGATATAGGAGTCCCTCTGTAGAAGCACCTCTAAACCTAGCTATATGACTGAATGGGAGAGGGACCTCTCACAAAAATGGGACCTGGAAGAATGACATGGAGCAGTCTCTAATGCCTACTGAGGGATTTTAAACGTCACTATGATTGAAGTGGACCTAAAAGTATTGACGCAGTAGTATCTAGTCCCCTTAAAGCTGGCAAAATGTTATTCATCAGCATCCCCCCCATCAGCATCCCCAGAAATTGCTCTCACATAGGCTCGATGCTTCACATCTGGTGGGAATAATAAGAGGGTCCTGGAACAAAATTTTCACTATGGTGCGTAAGATAACCGGTATCAAAGTCCCCAAGTCCCCCCACATAGCTCTACTAAATTTCCCGGTAGAACAGGCTTCACAGAGTAAGAAACGTCTGATTCATTTTATACTCCTTGGGGCTAAATTAACCCTAGCTAGTGCCTGAAAACAACCCAAAGTCTCCCTCACCATGACGAAAAGGAAAATATCATGGATCATGGCTCAGGAGAAAATGGTCAATATTCTTTAAGACACAACACGCAAATTCGAAGCAACATGGAAACCGTGGGCCACATATATGCAGATTCCTCTGACTCCTTAGTAGACCCTAGCTCAAGCTATCCAATGGGACATCCACCCACTTTCTCTCCTTTGATTTCTATCCTCTTTCTTTTCCCTGTTACTTATGCTAAAATGAGGCATTTGCCAAGAGTTTAAGCAAACACAGAGCCAGAGGTTGAGACTTGCATTCCAGGGGACTCGTTGCCCTATGAGTAGCTTACCCCCACCTTGCCTCTTAGGGCAAGGCCCTATCTGGGAGTGTCCCTACCTCTCCACTCACTATTTGCCTCAACATCTTTATTCAATCTGAACCAGTTGCAATATTTCTTCTCCATTTGCTCATTATTTTTCCTTTTTTACCTCCTTTTTCCATTGGTCCTGCTCATCTGTTTTTGATAATTATGTACTTTATTATGACATGCTGGGTCAAGCATCTCAACAAAATTTAAAATGGTTTCTAGGATTAGGTAACACAGCAATTGAAGTCAGAAACCCTTCAATTCTCAACTATCAATTGCTCCCTTCCATAGAAAAGGGTTCTCCTCCATCCATCCATTTCCTTACTCTTATAGCCATGGGTTCCTCCCAGACCACTCATACGAATCCCAGTCTTCACTGATGTATACAGTAAGTGACCAATTCAAGATATAAGATTATCCCAAGAAGGAAACCAATCTTACCTACTGGACCCGGAATGTCATTCCTAACTAGGTTCACCCGGCCAACACTACTTTGTTTCAATAGGGCGAAACCTACTACTTTTCTCCAAAGTATAACCTCCTCTCTGCTCTAGGTAATCAGTTTAGAAGCAAGCAGTATTAGAAGTATCAGAACTCCATAGAGGGGTGGGTACTGTATCCGTCAAACTCAGAGAAATGGATTTTACGGTAAGTACAAAAAATCCCATTTTCTCTCGTTCATCGATGGACACATCGCTCCATAAATCATAACTACTGGGACGTCCAAAAGCAATGCCAAAAGGAAAATGAGGCGTGGGGAAAAATAACCCAAGGCTTAACAGAAGAGCCCTTAACCAAGACACATGAGCCTTAACCGGGTCACCGGAGCCCTGTCTGAAAAATAGAAGTTTAAAGAAAAACACCCCTCAAGAGGGAACAGCCCCTCTTAAACAGCAGCCTGCAAAACTGGGCAGCCAAAAGAAGCATCTGCAGATGCCAAAGTATCTACACTATAGAATTTTGTGAAGGTATGCAGCAATCACATAGGGCTGCCTTGCAAACTTTTAATATTGATGCCCGATGACGGAAGGCCCAAAAAGCACTCAATAGAAAGGTAAAGGTGGATCCTGACCTTTAATGGAATAGGCCTGAGTAACCGTCTGTCAGATATATCTGGAGATGGTAGCCGAAGCAGCAGCCAGCCCTTTTCTTGGTCCATCCGTAACCACAAAAAATGAGTCTGACCTCTGAAAGGACTCAGTAGCTGCCAGATACAGTATCTCCCAAAAGCAAAGTGTAATTTCTTCAGTGTTGTCACATGAAAAGAAATTAAAATATTTACAAAAATGTGAGGGGTGTACTCACATTTGTGAGATACTGTACACCCAAATCGCACGAACCACATCCAAGGTATGCAAAGCAAATTCCTTGGGATGAGCCGGCTTGTGACACAAGGAAGGCAACAGAATGTCCTTATTCAAATGGAAGTCCAAGACAACTTTGGGCAGGAATGATGGACAGGGACGAAGAACCATTTCATCCCTATGGACCACTAAATTGAGACTGCAACAGGATAATGCTGCCAATTCTGCTACCCTGCGGGCAGAAGTAATAGCTACCAAGAATGTCAACATCTGGGATAACATCGGCAAGGGAATCTCCCGAATATTCTTAAATGGAGGATTCTGGAGAACCAAAAGTACTACATTTAAATCCCATGGCGCCAAAAGAGACCGTACAGCTGGAGCCACATGTGGAACCCCCAAATGAAGGTACGAACTAAAGAATGTCTTTGATAACGACCTTTGTAGGCGGGCGAAACGCGTCAACGCACTTCCTGGCAGACGGCAACCACACAAAGTCACTTCCTATACCCCGTGGAACGCACGCCGGCAGCGTTTCCAGAAGTGGACGCATACTACGCTGTTTATGTGGTTATCCGATGTTTTTGTATTTCCTACCTATGTGAGTAGTTTTAATCTAGTTTTTTAAATAAATTATCCTGCGGGCTTCACTATGTCTTGCTCATTCCCTTCCTTTTGAGTGCTGACCGAGGGGGGACTGTATTTAAAGGCTGGAGACTTGCTGACCCATCTATCCCTAAGGGTTATATTATGCTGGAGGACCACTGCATATTTGAGGCTTGTTTACCATAGAAGTCTGGTGAGTGGATCCCCAAAAGGGTCTTTTGGAGCACCTTCCCCCCGTGTGGAGCACTTCAAGCACTTTTTATTCAGCACTTTATTGAAATTTATACTTTGAGTGGACTATTTTGGACTGCACTTTATCCAGCACCTTTGCACTATTAGCACTATAACTAATTTCTGATATCATTGCACCTTTATATGTATGAATTGTTTACATTTTGTACTACAAGTGCACTTTACTATACTGTATGTAATCATTTGATTATTTTACCATTTATTTATGATTATACACATTCCTGGTAGCGCTGTTTTTTTTGACATTCTATTCTTCTTGGTTTTTACCTAAGTGAGCAACAGTTGCAGGTAGCACTGTTTTTTTGTTTTTAGCGCCGGTTTTAATTTGAATCTTTGAACGAAAGAACGCGTGGCTAGGGGTCACTGAAAGAAAAATTGCCAGGGCAAACACCTGGCCCTTGATGGTACTAAAGGCCAACTTCTGATTAACGCCATGTTGAAGAAAGGCTAAGATGCGAGCCACAGAAAAGGATCGAGGATGAGTGCCAATCGACTCACACCAAAAAATGTACGCTATGTACGCTTTCCACGTACGATGATACCGTATTATCTTGCTGGAAGACGACTTCTCTCTTTCGCCATAGTAGGGATCACTGATCCAGACAGACCTCTATGCCTCAGAAACTGTCTTTCAATAGCTAAGCCATTAAATCCAGCGACTGTAAAGCAGGATGGTAGATCAGCCCTTGGGACAACTGGTCTTCTCTGAGAGGAAGCCTACAAGGGACGTTTTTGGCTATCAGACTGGAAGATACTCGCCCTTGATCCCTTGCAAGAATTGCGGAAGAAGCCTGAGCGGAGGATGATATTGGCCTTACCATGACCCTTGGACGCCTGCGGAGTCTGCTGGAGGAAACCATGATCTTGCCATAAACCTCTGCATCCTCCTGTGGAGCTGACCATGCAAAAGGAGCTGCATGTAGGTCTGTGCAAACAGAACTGTCTTGAAGGTGGATACCACCAGACTCAGAACATGTATGCAAAATGGGAGAGAGAACTATCTGTGTGACGGAAGCCGGTGAATTACCGCCTGTGGTTCCTGAAGTTTGTCCAGAGGAAGGACCACCCTGGTCAGAATTAGAATCAGACCTAGGTAAATCAATTCCCTGGAAAGGGATAGGGGGGGGGCCTTAGGTAGCTCGGATATCACCTGAACCTTTGCAGGAATTAAATCCACAAGGAATTTAATCCACAAAAGGAGACTCAGGACCTAAAAAACCTGAAAAGGACAAGCTTTGTACCCCCAAAAGAATAATCATTGATCCACTTGACGCTCATGAAGGAGGTCCACAAGGCCGGAAACCAGCGAAGATGTCCCCTCACCCAATAATGGGTGAGGGTAGACCTTCATGCTGAAGGGGTCTTGGCTGCGGGTCCCGGAGAAGCTAGCTCTAGGCTAACCAGACCAAAGGATGCTTGGGACCTGCCAGGAAAGATTTGAAAGATCTATTGCCCTTATTCTCCACCCTAGAAGCACAAAATAATTTTCTATGTGCTGAGAAGGAGAGCCCCAGTCTGCGACGAGGCTCCTTTCCTAAACTGTCCCCCCCCCCCCCCCGTGATACCCTTAATGTCGTCTTCCAGCTTCCAGAGTAGCCTCAAACAGGCAATCGCCTTGAAAGGGTAGATCAATGAGAGCTTGCTTGCTTGGTCTGCGGACCAATTCTTAAGCCACAGTACGCAACTAATCACCACCCCTGAAATTGAAAGTTTGTACAGCACAGGAATTGTATCCAAAGCTGCATCGCAAATAAACTGCAGCGGATGGACCAACTGGTTCGCTAAATCAACCTGCTCACACCCCAGGCCCTGGCGCAAAAGCTTGGCCCATTCAGTTAGAGTCTGAGACACCAGAGCTGAGGCAATGACTGGCCGCAATGTCGAACTAGCCATAGTAAACATGCTGCGTGCCGCAGCCTCCGCTTTTCTGTCAGCCGGATCCTTATAGACGTGGATTCCTCAACTGGGATCATGGTAGCTTTGTTCAACCTGGAAAAAGGAGGGACCACCACTGGTGGACTAGTCCACTTTTTTTTAAAAAAAGGGTAATGTAAAGCAAAAATGTTTGGGGATCACGAAGGGCAATTTTGATTTTTTACCATTCCTTACAGGAAAACCTGTCAAAATAAGGCACATAAGGAAACTCCTTTGGAGTGCGAGGTGACTTATGTGTACCAAATAACAGCAACATTCGTGGCTACATCAGCCACATCCTCCATTTTGAAAGTCACTATCGGATGGATCTGGGGGTGTGATATTAAGCCCACCAAAAGTGAGTACACCCCTCACATTTCTGTAAATATTTTATTATCTTTTCATGTGACAACACTGAAGAAATTACACTTTTCTACAATGTAAAGTAGTGAGTGTACATCTTGTATAAGTGTAAATGTGCTGTCCTCTCAAAATAACAACACATAGCCATTAATGTCTAAACCGCTGGCAACATAAGTGAGTACACCCCTAAGTGAACATGTCCAAATTGGGCCCAATTAGCAATTTTCCCTCCCTGGTGTCATGTGACTCCTTAGTGTTAGAAGGTCACAGGTGTGAATGGGAGCAAGTGTGTTAAATTTGGTTTTATCGCTCTCACCCTCTCATACTGGTCACTGGAAGTTCAACATAGCACCTCATGGCAAAGAACTCTCTATGGGACTGAAAAAAAAAAAAAGAATTGTTGCTCTATATAAAGATGGCCTAGACTCTAAGAAGATTGCCAAGACCCTGAAACTGACTGCAGCACGGTGGCCAAGACCATACAGCGGTTTAACAGGACAGGTTCCACTCAGAACAGGCATCACTATGGTAAACCAAGGAAGTTGAGTGCACATGCTCAGCATCATATCCAGAGGTTGTCTTTGGAAAATAGACGTATGAGTGCTGCAAGCATTGCTGCAGAGGTTGAAGGAGTGGGGGGGGGGGGGGGGTCAGCCTGTCAGTGCTCAGACCATACTCTGCACACTACATCAAATTGGTCTGCATGGCTGTCGTCCCAGAAGGAAGCCTCTTCTAAAGATGATGCACAAGAAAGTCTGCAAAGATTTTGCTGAAAACAAGCAGGCTAAGGACATAGATTACATGTCCTGTGGTCTGATGAGACCAAGATAAACTTATTTGGTTCAGATGGTGTCAACCGGGTGAGGAGTACAAAGACAAGTGTGTCTTGCCTACAGTCAAGCATGGTGGTGGAAGTGTCATGGTCTGGGGCTGCATGAGTGCTGCTGGCACTGGGGAGCTACAGTTCATTGAGGGAACCATGATTGGCAACATGTTCTATGATATACTGAGCACAGCATGATCCCCTCCCTTTGGAGACTGGGCTGCAGGGCAGTATTCCAACATGATAACGACCCCAAACACACCTCCAAGACGACCACTGCTTTGCTAAAGAAGCTGAGGGTAAAGGTGATGGACTGGCCAAGCATGTTTCCAGACCTAAACTCTTTTGAGCATCTGTGGGACATCCTCAAACTGAAAGTGGAGAAGTGCAAGGTCTCTAAGATCCACCAGCTCTGTGATGTCCTCATGGAAGAGGGATCCAGTGGCAACCTGTGAAGCTCTGTTGAACAGGTTAAGGGAGTGCTGGAAAATAATGGTGGCCAAACAAAATATTGACACTTTTGGGCCAATTTGGACATTTTCACTTAGGGGTGTACTCATTTTTATTGCCAGCGGTTTAGACATTAATGGCTGTGTGTTGAGTTATTTTAGGGGACAGCAAATTTACAATGTTATACAAGCTGTACACCCACTGCTTTACATTGTAGCAAAGTGTCATTTCTTCAGTGTTGTCACTGATATAATAAAATATTTGCAAAAATGTGAGGGTTGTACTCACTTTTATGAGATACTGTATGTCCCGGGCACAGGAAGAGGAAACTGAGGAAGAGGAAAAGCTTTGGCATCCCCATGAGGCTTCAGTCGTCACCAGCATCTCCTGGACTAAGGTAAAATGGTTCCTGTGACATCATCGGACTACACAATCATGGCCGCCAGTTGAAGAGCAGCCAGACGAAGGGAAAATGGCCCCATGATATCATCGGGCTACACAAACATGGCCACCAAACAGAGACCAGCCAGGCTAAGGGAAAATGGCCGCCATCAGCTACAGCATGCTGACAGAATCTGCCCTGTGCCCTCTGCAAGGGGACCCTCACCAGAAGGTAGGACACACGTTAGGGGAGACTCCGCTGCACACACTCTGCACTGGGACCCCCTGCACTATACCCACACTGCAAACAGTGGGGCATGCATCTAGGGGTCTCCTACACTGGGACCCCTCCACACTACTAGGGGCAGAACACACTATCCCAGGACCCTTACAGAGTGGGGATAGCTGCATCCTCTGCCCTGGGACCCCAACCAGACTCCAGGTCTAGACAGGGGGGAAAGGGAGTTGGGGAAGCCAAGCTCACTGAGGGATTTTTAAGGATGGGAGGAGGGAACCTGGGGGCAGTTCTGACCATCCCTGGAGGTTACCTGTGTGCTCTCCAAAAAAGCCGCCAAAAAGGGGAGAGGGGGGGACTGTACTTAGAAAACAAGGGTTTGTTGTATGGACGCTTCCGTGGAATACAGCAGGCTTTAAGTGAGACACTGCACTTCAGCAGCACTGGAGAGAAGAAGCTGCTCTGAAAGTGATAAAGATAAAAAGACAAGGCGCCTCTAAGTGCAGTAGGCTCTGAATATTTATTAGGTTAAAAGTATAAAAGCACTCACATTTGGTAAATGTGACATGGGCATAGCAAAGATCTGTCTGGAGTCTTCCTATCCGCTGTGCTAAGTGGTTGCAATGAGGACATCCGGTGATCCCCTTCCTGTAGATGCGTCCTTTCGTGTGTGTCTCAGCTGAGTCGGCATGAGATTTCCTGAAGGTAGGAAGGGGACGCAGCGGCCGGTGTCCAATAGAGCGGGTGGTGGGCGGTTACATGTTTCGGAACTCAGCTCCTTCGTCAGACCTCCACCCGCTGGAGGTAGAAGAACATTTATATGGGCAACTGAAATCGTTATTACATGGGACAGGTGCATTCAGGCAGAAGATAAATGGATAGGAAATTGATACCAGCATGTGCATACCCCTGAAAGCTGGTAACTAAAAAGAAAGCTCTATTTGTGGGGGGAAAAAAAGGACATACACTTTATTTGGGTATATTGTCATACGACCGCGTAATTGTCAAAGTAATGCAGTGCCGTATAGCAAAAAATGGCCTGGTCATTAACCACTTCTGGACCGGAAGGTTTTACTCCTAAATGACCATTTTTTGCAATTTGGTACTGCGTCACTTTAACTGGAAATTGCACAGTCATGCAATGCTCTACTTAAACAAAATGTTTTCCCTTTCTCTGAAAAGTTTGTTCCTTATGCTAGGGTCATCACCCGTACAGTATTTGTACATTGATATCAAATCCCCTCAAGTGTCTCTTCTCCAGAGAGAATAAGTTCAATGCTTGTAGTCTTTCCTCATAGCTGATGTCCTCCATTCCCCTAATTATTTTTGTTGCCCTTCTCTGGACTCTCTTCAGTTCCAGCACATCCTTTCTGAGGACCGGTGCCCAGAACTGAACGGAATACTCCAGGTGTGGCCAGACCAGAGTCTTGTAGTGGGAGAATAATCTCTATTTCTAGAGTGAATTCCACTTTTTTATACATGCCAGTATTCTGTTGGCTTTGCTTGCAGTGGCTTGGCATTGCATGCCACTGCCAAGTCTGTTGTCCACTAGGACCCCCAGGTCCTTTTCCATCTTAGATTCACCTAGAGGTTCCCCCTCTAGTGAGTAGTTTGCTTTCGTGTTTCTGATGCCCAAGTGTATTACTTTACATTTTTCAACATTAAAACTCATCTGCCATGTAGTTGCCCACCCCATTATTTTGTTCAGGTCTGCTTGTAAGGTTTCCACATCCTGCAAAGAAGATATTGGCATGCTTAGTTTGGTATCATCTGCAAATACCGAGATTGTGCTGGATATCCCCTCCTCTAGGTCGTTTATGAATAAATTAAACAGAATTGGTCCCAGGACAGAACCTTGGGGGACCTCACTTTCCACACACGCCCAATCTGAGTACTCCCCATTAATCACCACCGTCTGGACTCTCCCCTGGATCCAGTTCTCTATCCAGGTACTCACCCTATGGTCCATACCTATGTGCCTTAGTTTGTACAGTAAGTGTTTGTGGGGAATGGTGTCAAATGCCTTTGCAAAGTCCAGATACACCACATCCACAGGCTTTCCTTTGTCTAGATGGCAACTCACTTCATCGTAGAAGGTTAATAGATTGGTCTAGCAAGAATGACTTTTTATGAATCCATGCTGATTACTACTAAATACATTTTTATGTTGTGTTTAGATTTGCTCTTTTAAATTTATTTCCCTTTGGAATGCACTGGCCAATCCCTTTTCTTAGTATGCTCTTGAAGCACTCCCATTTTTATTCCGTGTTCTTTGTTTCCAGGGTTCTATCCCATTTGATATTTTCTAGCAAAGAGCACAGTTTTGGGAAATTGGTTCTTTTGAAATTCAGTGCTCTTATATTACCCTTGTGTTTCCTCCTATTACTATGATTAATACTAAAACTAATTGACCTATGGTCACGATTTCCTAAGTTGCCCCGTATTTCTATATCAGTGAGCAGGTCTGTATTGTTGGTAATCAGTAGGTCTAGTACCGCATTGTTTCTTGACGGTGCGTTTTACCATCTCACCCATGAAATTATCCTGTAAAACATTTAGGCACTGCCGAGCCTTGGATGAATGCGCGGTTCCTTCTGCCCAGTCTATATCTGGATAATTAAGTCCCCCATTAAAATGACATTTCCAATCCTTGCTGCCAATCCAATCTGGGAAAGGAGGTCCGCCTCCCCCTCCTCCCTCTGGTTGGGGGGCCTATAGCATACGCCCAATATTACTTTCCCCATAGTGCCTTCCCTTTGAAGTTTTACCCATAGGGATTCTACCTCATCCATAGCTCCATTATTAATATCATCCCTCTTATTTACCTGTACACTTTTCTTAATATACAGACATACCCCTCTCCCTTTTTACCATCTCTATCTCTGCGATAAAGAGAATACCCCTGAATGGTCACCAGCCAATCATGAGAGCTGTCGAACCAAGTCTCTGTAATCCCCACAAAATCTAAGTCCTCCTCATACATCAGCAACTCCAGCTCTCCCACCAGGCTTCTAGCATTGCTATACAAACCTCATAATTTTGACCAGATGCATGCTATATCCTCATTTGATGTTGTTTTTAGGCTGCTCTTCCATTTTTTTCCCCATATTATTTATAAACTTTGAAGCCCCTACCGTTAATGTCCCCATTTGTGCCCGCTGAACCTTGCTCCCCGCTTGCTGATTCTACATCTGTACCCTCCCCCCCCCCATGGCCTAGTATAAAAGCCCCTCTAACTTGTTGGCCATCGTCTCACCCAGTACGGTTGCACCCTCCCCATTTAGGTGCAATCTGTCCCTACTAAAGAGCCGGTAGCCGACTGAGAAGTCGGCCCAGTTCTCCAGTAACCCAAAACCCTCCTTACTACACCAGCTTCTCAGCCACTTGTTAACTTCCCTAATCTCCCACTACCTCTCTGGTGTGGCTTGAGGTACAGGTAGTATTACCTTGGAGGTCCAACTCCTCAATTTAGCTCCTAAGTCCCTGAAATCGTTTTTTTTAGGACTCTCCATCTTCCTATGTCATTGGTACCCACGTGTTCCATGACAGATGGGTCTTCCCGAGCCCCACCCAAAAATCTGTCCACCCAATCAGTGATGAAGTGATTTTTAACCACTTGCCGACCGCCGCACGACTATATACGGTGGCGGTCAGCCCCTTACAGGCAGAGTGACGTATCGGTACGTCACTAGCCTGGGAGGGTCTGGGGAGCGAGCGAGCGCGCGCCGCTGGCGGCGGCACGCTCCCGCGTGGCCACGCCGAAAATGTTAAAAAATTTTGATTTTTACTTTTTTTTTTTTGGGAATTTCATATAAAAAAATTTGAAAAATATTGTTATTTTTGCAAAATTGACGCTCTTTTTTTGTTTATAGCGCGTGATCAAAAAATCGCACAGGTGATCAAATACCACCAAAAGAAAGCTCTGTTTGTGGGGAAAAAAAAGGACGTCAAATTCGTTTAGGTACAGCGTCGCACGACCGCGCAATTGTCTGTTAAAGTCACGCAGTGCCGAATCGCAAAATACCCCCTGGTCAGGAAGGGGGTAAAATCTTCCGGGGCTGGATTTTGTGGAGCCGGTCATATCCAGGGTCACCCTGAGGACGACAGGGTTCATTGTCACTAAAGTGAATGAACAGCAGGATTTGCTCGTATCTAGTCCTAACCACTGCAGCAGAGAACACGGGCATATCATGAATTATGTCAGTGGACCAATACAACCCCAACTCCCTCTTTTTAGTAATGCCCATGAGGAGGGATAGACCCATAAAGGTTTTAATTTTGAAACAGTGATCGGTTTCCAAGCAAATTCTCTGGCAAGGGTCAAATTTGGATTTGCGGCGATAAATTGATCGGCATGTAAATTGCTTTTGTCCACAATAGATCTGTACAGATCTTCTATTAAAAACAGCTCATAAAATCGGCTGTTTCCACCTGAATTCCGGGCTGGCCAGTGAATGGGGGATGTACAGGCGATGCAGAAGTGGTGGGCTCATAATCAGGACTTGCAAGCGCATCAGGAAGAACACTATGGGCCTGTCTTTGAATTCTTGGTGGCTGCGAGACACCACTTGTGCTAGCCACCGCACTAGCTTGAACTACACTTATGGGACTCGCCACGTCACCAAGTGTTACTGCAGTGCTGGTTTGACTATGACCAGGATGTACTAGGCCTCTGGTGCTTGCCAGTTCACCTGAAGGTTGAGTGGCACTAGTACCGACACTGCTGCATACGAGAACCCTGCGGTTGTTGCTTCTCTGCAACAGAAGAACGGGGTCGGGTACGACTGACCTTAGCAGGGACCACTACTCCGTCGTCAGAGCTGTTAGGGTGCCACTGCTCTCTACAGGTTTGAATACTGAGCCCGATTCAGACAGTGAGGCTTTCCCCATCGCTCTCATCTGTCATGCTCAGCATCGTGTAGGGTCTTCACTAGTGTACCTCTGTTTGGACATTTTAAAATAGAAACACACATTTGGAGAAGAGGGGGCTGCACACCCCAAAACTATATTTGAAAAAAAAAAAAAAAAAGAATTTCCCCCAGGGGTTGTTTTTAGTAGCAAATAACTATAAAGAAAAATTATTTTGTAAAGTCTTCTGACAGTTGCCGCCCATCCATTTAGCCTTCACTGTTAGGTAATGGCACCATCTGCAGGAGTAAGCTAGGCAGTTAGAAATGAAATAAAAAAACTTTTCTATATTTAGACACACCTCTAGGGGGCCGATCCCAGCCATTATCCTGATCCAGTTACCACTGGTCCTCAGTTTGTAGCAAGCAGTACCGGAAAGGCAAAAACCCCCAGATCCAAAAAACCAGAGGGGCGGGGGCAGCGACTGTCAGGGGACTCGGAGAAAAGAATTTTACGGGAAGTTCTAAATTATATTTTCTCTTACATCCTCTGACAGTTGCCGCCCATCCATTTAGCCTTCACTATTGGGATGTCCCAAAGCAGTGCAGGTGTCCGGGGTGGGAAGACGCAACCAACTTAAAAAGGTAACAAAAAAAAAAAAAAAAAAAAACACCCCCCCCAAGGAAGACAGAAAAAAAGGTCTCTGCAAACAACTGCACACTCAAAACTATGTGGGCAAAGGAAGCATCCGAGGATGCCAGTACATCAATTCTGTAGAAGTCTGTGAAAGGTTTGCACAGACGACCAGGTCGCTGCTTTGCACACCTGAGCCACAGAAGCCTGATGGCGAAAGGCCCAAGAGGCACCGACAGCTCTAGCAGAATGGGCATGTACAGGGAAAGAAGGAACCTGACCCCTGATGAACTCGTCTGTCTGATCGACTTAGAAACGGTTGCCGTGGACGCAGTCGAGCCCTTCTGAGGTCACTCAGAAAGAACAAACAGGGAATCAGACTTCCGAACAGATTCTGTGGCAGAAAGGTAAACCCTTATTGCCCGGACCACATCCAAGGAATGCAAAACCACCGCCTTTGGATGCTTGGGCTTCGCACAAAGCGAAGGCAACACAATATCCTCATTGAGGTGGAAAAACGAGACCTTGGGAACAAAAGACTGATGTGGTCGCAGAACCACTTTATCCCTATGAATCACCAGATAAGGAGAACGGCAAGAAAAACCACAAATTCAGACACTCTGCGAGCAGACGTGATAGCTACCAGAGAGCAACTTTCTGGGACAACACAGGCAGAGGATCTCTCTGAGGTTCTCAAAGGGAGGTCGTTGTAACACAGACAACACCAAATTCAGGTCCCAGGGAGGCAAGGGAGCCTTCCTCGGGGGAGCCAGATGCCACACCCCTAGGATGAAAGTGTGAATCAAAAAATTAGTCACCAAGGGACGCTGGAAAAGGATGGCCAAGGCAGACAATTGACCCTTTATGGTGGTCAGAGCCAAACGCTGATCCACCCCTTCCTGCACGAAGGCCAAAACCTTCGCCACCGAGAAGGAGCGAGGATGGAAATCATGCGACTCGCACCAGGAAATATACACTTTCCAGATGCGATGATAAATCTTTCTAGAAGTAGCTGTACGAGCCTTCAATAAGGTAGGAATGACCGCATTAGGAAGACCCCTAACTCTCAAGACCTGGCTTTTAAACAGCCACGCCATTAAAGCCAGAGACTGTAAAGCCGAATGGAAAATCGGCCCTTGAGACAGAAGATAGTCTCTCAGCGGAAGCCATCAGGGAAACTTGATGGCCATCTGCACGATGTCCGCGTACCAGGACCGACGCGGCCAGTCTGAAGCCACCAGAATGACCTGTATTCATTTCGACGCCAACCTGCAGAGGAACCTGGACAACAGTTGAATCGGAGGAAAGGCATACATCAGCCGGTGCCAAGGCACCACCATGGCATCCGCCAGAGGATCGCGGGTTCTGGCCACGAACCCGCCCACCTTTTTGTTGAGACAGGATGCGAACAGATCCACGTCCGGAGTCCCCCACCGGGCACACACAAGACGAAACACCTCCGGATGCAGGGACTATTCTCCCTGGGCCAAGGCCTGGTGACTCAGATAGTCCGCCTGCCAGTTCTCTACACCCGGAATGTGAACCGCAGGGTGAATCGTCCTGCAGGGTCCGGAGTTAGTCCTCCGGAAGGCAAACTCGTGCCTGAGCCGAGTCCAGGACCATCCCCAGGTACTGAAGACGAACTGAAGGAGTCAGAGCCGACTTCTGAAAATTGATGGTCCACCCGAACTCCTGGAGTGTCGGAACCTTCACGGCCAGATCGCTCGTCAAAGTTGCACACAAGCTCAACCTGAACAGGAAGTCATCCAGATAACCGAGGACCGCAATCCCCTTTAAATGCAGTAAAGCCAGCACCGGAGCAAAAACCTTGGTGAAGACCCCGGGAGCCAAGGCGAGACCGAAGGGCAACGCCACAAACTTATAATGCTTCTCTGTCAGCGCAAAGCGGAGATACCGCCGATGACCCTCGGAGACAGGGATGTGCAGATACGCATCCTTCAAGTCGATGGAGGCCAAGAAGTCCCCTGGACTCAATGACGCCACTACCGACCTGATGGATTCCATCTGGAACTTCTGCACCCGCACAAAGTGGTTCAGAGACTTCAAGTCCGGAATCAGATGCACTTTGCCCTCTTTTCCGTGCACCATGAGCAGATTGGAAAAAAAAAAAAAACCGTGAAACCTGTCCCGTGAAGGCATGGGCACAATGACTCCTTGGGCGAGAAAATCTTGCACCGCCCCATGAGATCTCTGAGACGATCAGGAGTCACCTGGAGATTGGAAGGGAAGAACCTGTCTGCGGGGCGAGATCGAAACTCGATCTTGTACCCTGAACAAATCAGCTTGTGAACCCACCTGTCCCGAATGCTGGACAACCAGGGTTCCTAAAAAGCAACGCAAACGTCCCCGCGCCCCTAAGACGGGTGAGGGCGTCCCTTCGGGAAGAGGTGGACTGGGCCGCTGAGCCAGACTGACTGGCCTTTGGCTTACCCGACCACAGCTTCTTGTGACCACCGGAGGGCTTGAATGATATGCCCTTATCCTGCGCCCCGAAGACACAAAAGGACCCACGCTGAGCTTGAAGGAAAGCCCCCGCCTAGCGTGGGAGGACTTACCCTTAGTAACCTGGGGCAACAGAGTACTCTTAACCCCCGTAAGCCCTGTAATCAACTCATCCAGAGTATAAAGGGTGGAATGGATTCCGCGCTTATGGACAAAGGAATGGGCTGCGGCCCACCTCAAAATATAGTCCGGAAACTATATCAATAAATGTGGGATGGGTGAGGTGTGATGGCGCTGCCCAGCTGTATACTAATAGTATGAAGAGAAGTTGGTCCAATAATTGCAATTTAAAGTGCTAGTGTGCTAGTTTGGATACTGGCATGCAGTCCACAATATAAAGCATGGATGTGCTAAAAAAAATTTTTTGTAAAGCAAATTTGGAGAGCCCTCTCCCCAAAAATGTGCTAAAAGTGATATATGCAATAAATATTAAGGTAAGTTGATAAACAGAAATTATATACCGGTGTAAGGGTAGTGTGGGTGTTGTAAAAAATTAGAGGTACTTATATGATCTGGTTGGAAATATGTTCATAGAAAATAAATAAATAGAAGTGATAATGAATATAGAAGTAGATAAATTAATGTGCGAAAAAGCTGTGTGTCAACACAGAGAGATTAAAATAATGCTAGTGATCACACAAATAAACCAATATAATAATCCAATGAATAAATAGTCCAATGAATAAATAGTCCATATGGTGCTAAAACACAAAGAAAAGTTTTTTTGTGATAGTCCACCAAAGAGTGACAAACAGTCTTTAAACGTGCTGAAAAGATGAAGAAATAAACTCAATCTAGTGATAATCCTCCGGGTGGTCTGTGTGCTGGGTGGTAGGTGAGACAAACCAGTGCACCCCTTCAATTGCTCCCGGACTTTTCGCACATTAATTTATCTACTACTATATTCATTATCACTTCTATTTATTTATTTTCTATGAACATATTTCCGACCAGATCATACAAGTACCTCTAATTTTTTACAACACCCACACTACCCTTACACCGGTTTATAATTTCTGTTTATCAACTTACCTTAATATTTATTGCATATATCACTTTTAGCACATTTTTGGGGAGAGGGCTCTCCAAATTTGCTTTACAAAAAATTTTTTTTGCACATCCATGCTTTATATTGTGGACTGCATGCCAGTATCCAAACTAGCACTTTAAATTGCGATTATTGGACCAACTTCTCTTCATACTATTAGTATACAACTGGGCAGCGCCATCACACCTCACCCATCCCACAACTCATCCAGATTGTCCCCAAAAATACGACTCCCCACATAAGGAACAGCAGACACCGTCTGTTTGGAAGCGTGGGCAGCCGACCAGCCGTTTAGCCAAATAATGCGGCAGATCGTGACCCCGACCGCAGACAACCAAGCGACGAACGGAGCCTCGTCCAAGGCCACGTCACACAGGTACATAACAGTCTGGGTAATCTGATCCACCATGGCAAGGGCAGTCGAGGAGGTCCACTCAGCCACCTGGGTGCTCCAAAGCACCTTGGACCACGCAGCGAGAGCCTGAGAGGCCATAGCTGAGGCAAACAAAGGTTTCTGCAGGGAGCCCGCCCTCAGTGAAAGTGGCAGGAAAGTGCCTCCATGCACCCATCAGCTGGATCCTTGAACACCGGCATCAAGGTGGATATATTCAGCCTAGAGACCATGTGGTCCCCCTCGGGGGACACCATCCAACATTTAGCCTCAGCCTCCAAAAAGGGATAGTGTTGGTGAAAACCGCTTAGGCATTATCAGCATATGTTGTATGCGATGCCACTGGTCGTTCACAAGTGTGTGAAACTCCTCAGGGCAGGGAAAAACCTGACTCGATTCCTGGGCCCGCTTACTTAAAATCTGGAGATGCTCATTTCCAGATTTTTGAGTCTCCTTGATGGCGCGAATGAGGGCCTCCATTGCAGTACGTTCCCGCGCCAACGAGGCGAAAGATTCCACCTCTACTCCCTCAGAAGCGAAGGACAGGGACCCCTCCAGGGGGACGTCGTCCATTGCAACCAAATTCAGTCTCTGAGTCAGAGGACTGGGAGGGCATAGGCCGTGGTTTTGGAAGAGCGTTCCGACAGCAGTAGACCCACTTTGGACGCAAAAAGTGCAAGAGCAGCAGATAATGAGGCCATGGAAGAGGTTTCAGGAGTACCCAAAGCCCCCACCAGGCCTGCCGGGAAATGGTTAGCCTGGGAGTCCAGAAAGCCAATACAAAATTAATGGGACGCTGGCCCTTTAAATCGACGGTTCCCACGGACCCCCACCGCAGCCTGCACCATTTGAAAGAGCCCCTTCAGATAATGCAAAATCCACAAGAAAAGAAACAGTTTTGGCAGAAAAATGCCCTTGGCATTAGTAAAAATCCCCCCACAGTGTCAGTAACTGTCACACGCTGCTCAGTGGAAAGGAGGGAGGGAGTGACCTCACGCCCCTAGAGGCCTTGCCCATGAGCCACAAAAAGATGTTGCCTAAAGAAACTCAATGTAAAAAGTCACCGTCAAGATGGCCGCTGCCCTTAATAGGCATGTGCCCTTAGCCAAGATGGTGCCAGGACAGGTCCTAAAATGGCTGCTGCCCACACACAGAGCTCAGCCACCTGCCCTCATCAAAATGGCAGCCGCGCTAAATGGTGCCAAATTAAGCACATACATGCGGTCTGGCCACCACAGGGGACCCCAGGGAGAACCTCTGACAGCTATGGAGCCCCCTTACACCCCCCAGGTACAGCGAGTACCCCACACAGTGCCCTCAGCAGGGCCAGGGAGGAAGGGAAAATACACCAAGCCGGCCAGAAGGAGGATCCCACAGAGACCACCAGCCCTGCCATCCCCTAAGAGTGGGCCCACAAACCCCCCTAAGTGTCCTAGTCCCAGAGACAAGGGGGTATCAGTATTCACCAGTTCAGGAAAAGCAGGCATCGCTCGGATATGGGAGACCTCCCACCCTAAGTGGGGGTGCCGTCAGCCAAGGAGGGATGCTAGCAACAAGCGGGTGTTCCGGAGTTGAGTCACCCTCAGTGAAGATGTACCCCCGCAGGCTCGTCCCCATTCCAAGGGGCACTGTCGTTGCGAGGCCTGGGCGCACAAGTAACCTGCGACGCTTGTTGGCAGGCTGGGACTCCATAAGGATCTATATTATCCAGTGCTAGGCCCAGCTCTGCAGTCACTTGTAGTCCTCCAGGAAGAGTCCCTGACTAACTAGTGATAGTGAGAGAAATAAAAATCTATTTTCAGAAGAAAAAACACACATTGTGGAAAAAAAACAAAGAAAACTGAGACGCTAGATCCCGGCCAGGAAGAGCTAGCCTACTCCTAACGCTTGGCAGCAAAAAACTGAGGACCAGTGGTAACTGGATCAGGATAATGGTTGGGGTCGGCCCCCTAGACGTGTGTCTAAGTATAGAAAAGTTTTTTATTAACATTTCTAACTGCCTAGCTTACTGCTGCAGAGGACGCCATTACCCAATAGTGAAGGCTAAATGGATGGCTGGCGACTGTCAGAGGACGAAAGAGAAAAGTATATTCTTTTTTTGAGCAATTCATAAAAAATTGCTACTCCACATGGGACTAAAAATATCAGCTCTGGTTACAGTGCTTGGTATCATCCAATGAAACAAAAGGAAAGAAAATATAACAAATACATTCATGGTTATATTATCACTACCAAAAACTAGTACCCCAACGCGTTTCGACCCAATAGTCGTGATCTTCTTCAGGGAAATAAACATGTAAATCGTATCAATTTGTCCATATGGACATGGCAGATATATTAACCGCTGATGGATGAAGAAGCATCTTGTAACCAGAGATATTGGTCCAGATCATTCCTTAGGTTGCCCCCAGAACTCCCAGGGCTCATTCAAGGGAAGGCTGGCTTGCGGAGGATCACACTTAAGGTAACCTATGAGGCAGTGGAAGGCATACCTGCAAACATATTCCCTATAATGAAAGTATGTACTACATATACCACCAAACTTGATTGAAAAAAAAAAAAAAAAAAAAAGACTATCAGACAGGGTGATTGGAAATGTTCATCTGAGATGGTCAAAGCCCAGACTCATCCAACGTAAAATTGAGTGAATTAGTGCACAAAATAGATGCGAGAATGATAAGTGAATGTTGAAGAAACAATGAGATGAAACAGAAGTCTTTATTACTTAGTTGACTAATGTGTCATGTGAAGTCAAAGGAGTTTTGTGTGGTCAAACAGCAATGGTATGATCATAAGGGCTCTTTCACACGGTCCGCTCCATAGGCGGATCCGTGTTGCTCAGCAGGGATCGATCCGCGATCCCCGCTGAGCCGGGCGGATGACAGCTCAGTCTCCGCTTGCAGAGCGGAGAGGGAGGTGTCTCAGCACCCGCTGCCCTCTATGGGGGATCGGATGAGAGCGGACCGCTTGTCCGCTCTCATCAGATCCGATCCGATTACTGAACGGATGGAAAAATAGGGTTTCCATCTGTCCAGATTTCAAGCACAGGATCGGATGCGGATGGCAGCGGGTGTCAGCGGAGGTGTCTCCGCTGACATCCGCTGCCCCATAGAGCTGCATGGAGGATCCAATCAGATCCGCCTAAAAAACTGACAGGCGGATCCGATCGGATCGCCCGTGTGAAAGAGCCCTAAGGAGCAGCACAGCATGCACTTAAAAAAAAAATAAATAATAATAAGCAAAAAATTGATAAACAGTGAGATGTAAAGTATGACTTTTTTTTGAATATTGTGGTGATTAGGATGGTTCAAATTCTATTATGCATATAAATGTTAATATAACCTGGCTGTGTTGAATGCAACCAGTTTATTTAACCCCAGAACAGGGAAAATAAAGATAAAAACGCAGGTGCTGGGGCTGATCCTGCTAACACTGCGTTTTGGGAACACTATACTAAACTATTGGGGACCCTAGTATAGTTCTGATCAGATCAAAGATATTGATCCGTTCAGACACTATACTAGTAAAGGAGGAGTTTAGTGTGTGTGTCACTGGCAATCAAAGCTTTAAAATGTATTACTAAATATGCGGCGGGCAATCTGATGCGAACGTCACCTGTGACATTAATACAGTGATCAGAAAAAAGATCTTTACACTATAATATTGACACTGACAAGGCAATGAAGGGGTTAACTGGGGGGTGATGAGGGGCTTAAATCTTTATTAGGGGATATATGGTGGGTACCCTAAACCTATCTGGGACTGCTTCTAACACTAACTGAAGTCACAAGTGACACTAATAGAGTGATCAGTAAATTATCTGTATACTATATAGTGTACACTGTGAAAGGGTTAAATGTGTGCCTCTGTGTCTTGGTGTCAGTGTAGTGCTTGTGTACTCACGGTAGATGTTCTCCTCACGCTGGAACGCTAAAACGGGCTCCAGGAGAGAAGATTACATTACACAGGTAGTTCTGCAATTGGTCAGAACCGATCACCAGGTCAAGGGCCAAAAATCATTGGCCTGGACCTGATGACTGATGGGTTCTGAACCAGTCAGAACATCACGGGGACGGTGGGCGAACACCCCCCTAGGCTCGCGCGTGACCAACGTACAGTTATGTCAGTTCGCGCACCTGAGCCACCTTGCCACAGTAAATCTGCGGCGGGCGGCAACAGGTTAAGGGGGTACAACCTTCCGGTCCAGAAGTGGGTAAACATAACCATTTTGTACTAAGGGGTCTAATGCTTTTTATAATGAAGTGGTCATGTCAAAAATAAGTATAAAATGAAGCTTGCGTGAAGCTACATGTACAGGTGCATCTCAAAATTGGATCATCAACAAGTTAAATTATTTCAGTAATTTAATTCAAAAAGTGAAACTCATTTCATATAGATGTGTTATACACAGTGATATATTTCAAGCATTTCTCCCTCTTAAATTTTGATGATTACTTACAGCTAGTAAAAACCCAAAATTCTAATCATCACTGACTGCGGAAACTTCATACTGGACCTCATGCAACTTAGATTCTGTGCCTCTCTACTCTTCCTCCAGAGTGGGACCTTGATTTCTAAAAGGAAATGCAAATTTTTCCACAGTCCATGAGGATTTGGGGATCTGTGTCATCTGCTAGTGTTGGTCCACTGTTTTATCAAGTCCAAAGTCAGCGCAGCCATCTACTAGGAAATTTCTAGAGCACTTCATGCTTCCCTCTGCTGACCAGCTTTCCGGAGATATTTTTATTTTCCATCAGGACTTGGCACCTACCCACACTGCCAAAAGTACCAATACCTGGTTTAATAATCATGGTATCACTGTGCTTGATTGGCCAGCAAACTTGCCTGACCTAAACCCCATAAAGAATCTGTGGGGTATTGTCAAGAGGAATACGAGACACCAGACCCAACAATGCAGATGAGCTGAAGGCTGCTTTTAAAGCAACCTGGGCTTCCATGACACCTCAGCAGTGCCACAGGCTGATCGCCTCCATGCCACACCACATTGATGCAGGAATTCATGCAGAAGGAGCCCTGACCAAGTATTGAGCGCATACTATACTGTACATGGACAAAGTTTTCAGTAAGGCAACATTTCTGTATTAAAAAACTTTTTTTTATTGGTCTTATGTAATATTCTAAATTTTCTGAGATACTGAATTTTGGGTTTTAACTAGCTGTAAGCCATAATCATCAAAATTAAAAGAAAGAAGAGCTGGGAATGTATTACTCTGTGTGTAACTATATAAAATAAATGAGTTTCACTTTTTGAATTAAATTACTGAAAGAAATGACCTATTTGATGATATTCTAATTTTATGAGATGTACCTGTATATATCAACTACATAAGTACCAGAAGAAAGATTGCAGCAACCACTCCGCACCAAACACAAGAAACAAAAACAAACTATTAAGCAAGTGGAAGATACTACCTTCTCTGTGCTGATAGTAGCCTGTTCATGGTCTTCCACCTATACAGCTATTCTGTACAGCTCATGTTGTATAAGAACTCCAAAAGTCCACCTGCCAGTATAGGAGGGTGGATTTGTTATTTAAGGCTGGTTCACACTAGTGCGATGGCAGACAATGCATGGGATTCACATTGCTGTGCAGATCACATGCAATGCAAATTCAGCCATACAAACTGTATGGCTGAATTTGCATCACATTTGGACCAAACTCGTGCAGGACCCTTTATTTGTCTGCACCAGAACACCCATGCAATCAAGATTCTGCAAATCGCACTGCATTTTGCAAACTGACTGCGGGGTGTCGTTAACATACACTTTGCAATCAGTTTGCATGAACAGGTTGCGATTTTGATGCGGTGCAAATTTGAAGCAAATTCGCACCACATCTAGTGTGAACCGGCCTGAATACAGAGATAAACCAAGTGGTCAGAACTAAGTGGGAACTGCCAACATTGGTCACTGCAATATACTGTATAAAGGTGGCATGCAGAATGTACACGCACGCATCAATATGCTACATTATTTAAAACTCCATAAAATGCCAAAGGCAAGGTGCTCAAAAATGGTATTTAGCAAAAATTTAAGTATCAGAAAGATGGAACTCACCTGTACAGACTGTGAGGTCATCACTTTGTTTTTTTTATTCTACTACTCTCTGTCACTCATCTAGAAGAAATGTCCTAATCAGGTATGAGCTATCCAATTCAGAATGCAGGAAGATTCCTCCTGCTGCCAGGATACACTGGTCAGCATTGCAGATTAAAGAATTTCCGACAAAAATTTTTAGGAAAAGTCTCAGAATGTTTCATTTGCTTTTAAGAATCATTTGGATTTTTGTTTGATAAACTACATACAGGCAGTCCCCGGGTTATGAACAAGATAGGATCTGTAGCTTTGTTCTTAAGTTAAATTTGTTTGTACATTTTCTCATCACTGCGGTTGAAAGAGAATGCTGATTTAACAATTTACATTCAAAATTCTACCCATGTAAAGGCAGTTTAACCACTTAACGCATATCCACGTATCCCTACGTCGGCTGACTAAGTGGTTGTACCGGGGTGATGCCTCTAGCTAGAGGCATCACCCCGGGGCCGTTTTTAGAGCCAGCGGTCGGCTTTCCGGCGGTAACGACCGATGAGGCTCGGGAGCCGCTCGCTCGTTATTTAAGCGAGCGGGAGGGTACGCCCCCCTCCGCTCGGGTCCCCTGTCCCACCGGGAGACCCGAGCAACCAGCCGACGCGCGTCCACTGGCTGGAGTCCCGATCAAAGCCGGATGTGGCTTCGATCAGGTCTCTAATGACGTAACCCAGAGGCGGCGTCCATGGCGTCACGTCCTGGTTACTTGGCTGCTAAAGGCGCCAAATTTAAAAAATGAGTGTATTCAAAAATGCAGTTTTCGGAATTTTGAATACATGGAAGTGTAGTGGAGATCCCTCCATAAAGGAGTACCTGTCACTGCCTATTGTTGTCACAAGGGATGTTTACATTGCTTGTGACAGCAATAAAAGTGATCAGATTTTTTTTTTTTTTTTAAAACCTGTGGTAAAATTAAAAAAATAAATAAAATAGGGGGAAAAAAAATGTTTAGCCGCCCCCATCACAGTGAGCTTGCGCACTTAAAAAAAACGTATACAGAAGTCGCACCCGCAAATGAAATCACTGTTAAAACCCAACATGTGAGGTATCGCCACGATCGGATCGCCAGAGCAAGAATTAAAAAAACAAAAAAAAAAAACCAAAGAGCTACTCTCTAACTCTAAACTGGTAACCGTTAAAAATGTTTAAAGCGTCGCCTATGGAGATTTTTATTGACCGTAGTTTGTCACAATTCCACGGGTGTGCGCAATTTTAAAAACGTATCAGGTTAGGTATCCATCTACTCGACGTGACATCTTTCGCAATATACAAAAAAAAAATGGGCTAACTTTACTCTTTAGTTTGTTTTAAATGCATTAAAATGCAATTTTTTAAAAAAAAAATGGCGTTTGAAAGACCGCTGCGCAAATACCGCGTGACAAAAAAAATATTGCAATGACAGCCATTTTCTTTTCCAGAGTCTTTGCTAAATATATATATATATATATATATATATATATAAAATGTTTGGGGTTCCAAGTTGTTTTCTAGCAAAAAATACTGATTTTTAACTTGTGAACAAAATTTGGCAAAAATGGGCTGGGTCCTAAGTGGTTAATACTATGACGGAGAGCTGTCCTTTCTTGTACTTGGAGACAAAACATTAAAGAGGAGAAACCTTCATCAATGCCAGGAGCTTCCATTATATATGAAGTATTCTGAATATACAGACTATATATATCCTTCATAGGAAGATTTTCTTTCTATATACCTTTTACGACTAGGCCTAAAGCAGTATTAAACCCAAAACCAAACATTAAATTGCAGCTTACCAATTCTTAGATGTGATGGCTTCATTTGTTTTATTTAGGTTGTAGGTATCCTGTTTTCATCTGGTGATCCAGCCAATAGTTTTTCAAAAGAACAAGCTGTCCAACAGAATGTATCTATGATCAACTTTTATTGATGTAAAACCTTTACGCCAAAAAGGAAAAAACTGTTTGCTGTAACTGCTTATAAAATAGCTGGGCTTCAATTAGTGTATTTAAAGCTTAACTTTTTCCAAAAGGGGAAGATCTGCTTGTTTGCATCCCCCCCCCCCCCCCAACCTTAATTAACCTTTTTTTTTTTTTTGGTGGGGGTATTGACAGGTAACCACTCACACTTTGTCAGCTGCGCCGTGGTGATCTGTGCTGGAAGTTCGGCCCCCCTCTTTCCCCTACAGCCTTCTGGGACATACAACAGGTCCTAGGTGACTACTGGACCAACGCGCAGCGCGACTCACATGCACATGCAGTAAGAAACCGGCTGTGAAACTACAAGGCTTCACTGCCAGTTTCAGTAACTTATGTTGACAGTGCCTACACCCAAAGCCGATTGAAGAATCCCTTCAGGTGGGAACATCGCTGGATCCCTGGACAGGTAAGTGTCCTTATCTTAAAAATCAGAAGCTACAGTATTTGTAGAAGCGGACTTCATTTTTTTAGGGGAGTCTGTTTAACCACTTGCCGACCGGTCACGTTGACCGTACTGCGGCAAAGTGGTTCGTTATCGTCCAGCGACGTAGTACTACGTCGCTGGACTCCTCCCCCTGTAGGAGGCGCGCTCCCGCTGTTTTCAGTCACAGCGGGAGTCGGGCCAGGGGAGGAGCGGCGGCGATCGCCGCTTCTCTTCCCCGATCGTCGGGGAATCTAGTTTGGAGATCCGCCCGCCTGTGTAAACCGAGCGAGCAGATCTGCTAAGTGACAGGGAGTGACAGATTGCAGTGTTCAGCATAGCTGAACCTGCGATCTGTCCCTGACTCACTCAGTCACCTCCTCCCACACACGTCAGTAAGCACCAGGCATACATTAACCCCTCCCTCTCCAATAAAATTAACCCCTTCCCTGCCAGTGTAATTTTTACAGTAACAGTGCATATATATAGCACTGATTACTGTAGTAATGTCACTGGTACCCCCAAAAGTGTCAAAAATGTCAGTCAAGGGTCCGATCCGTCCGCCGCAATGTCGCAGTCCCGCAAAAAAAAAAAACACCCAGATCGCCGCCATTACTCGTTTAAAAAAAAAAAAAAAAACACCAAAAATGACAGAAATCTTTCCCTTAGTAAACGCAATAACTTTTGCGCAAACCAATCAAAATACGCTTATTGTGATTTTTTTTACCAAACATAGGTGGCAGAAAACAAATTGGCCAAAAATTTAAAAAAAAATTTGATTTTTACATTTTTTTAGGGGCGGAATTTCATATAAAAAAAATGTTAAAAATATTATTTTTTCAAAATAAACGCTCTTTTTTTGTTTATAGCGCAAAAAGTAAAAATCGCACAGGTGAACAGAAAGCTCTGTTTGTGGGAAAAAAAGGATGTAAATTTTGTTTGGGTACGGCATCGCACGACCGTGCAATTGTCAGTTAAAGTTGCACAGCGCCGAATCGCAAAAAGTGGCCTGGACGTAAGACAGCAAAATCCTCCGGTGGTAAAGTGGTTAAGATAGCACCTCTTTAAATCTAACACTCCCCTCTCCCCAGATTAACAATGCTGCTGTCCAAATGTGCCCCCATGTGCTTTCCCGTGTAGGTACTATTATACAGGAGCTGCTTACCTACCAGATCACCAGGTGAAAACAGAGGGGAAAAAGACTAATAAAAGGAAACTAATGCAGCCACCACATCCAATGATTGCCAATCTGCAATATATTACATTTTCGGTTTTGGTTTAATACCCCTTTAGTCATTCAGGCATACAAAGTATTATTTACAAGGCATTCAAAAACGGAAGCAATGGTTAAGATACTGACCACAGATGGAAGACTGAATGTTGGATAAACCAAAGTATCTTCTATGTACCTTCTTTGGCTCAGCAGGTGTGTTACAGAGGAAATGAAGCATATTCCTGAAAATGAATCTCCCAGCATGCCTGTAACTCTACAACCAGCTGCTAGGAGATGGCACACAGAAGCCACATTTGGACACCATCCCCTCATCTAAAGATGGTGACAGAAATGAAAGCCATTTACACACCTATTTATTATTGGTCTACAGTATTTCTTTTTGATAGGAACAATAAATATATTGCCTTTTTGACATATGGTTCTTTTCACTTCCACTTGTAAAGTTTTGGTTAGACATTTGGGGGCTGAAGTAGAAAAAAATAAAAAACATATTACCAATCCTAGCGCTGACAATTCCACATACAGATAGGAAAAAAAAACATGCCTACAACAGCATTTCTTATTGACAGAAGCAACCAGTCAGAATCCTTGCAATATTTGTACTTTAAAAACTCCTATTTGCTAAATCTACTACCGGGTGTTGGTCCACCACAGGAACTGTCTTCATAAATGTATCTTTCCTAAATAGATATTGACTTACATTTTTAAGTTGTAAAAGTGCCTAACTCTGTATACCCCTGCACCATTTGCTTGTACTGGCAGTTCGGGAAGAGAACATTGCATTCTTCACAGATCATCTTCTATTGAAAGCACGGTCTCAGCAAAGTCATCGGAGGAGGAGCAGCGGGAGTAGCCTGGTGTGCAGTGATTTATAGTCCTGGCTGGTTCTCACACATAAGGGTGACTGCAGAGGAGCCTAAGCATAAATGGAGCCCACCTAATGAGAGAATCTGCAAAGGTTGATTGTGAATAAAATGACATGTTAGGAACAAAAAGCACACAGTAAGACATGTTAGAGGCAAGATAAGCGGCTACATACTGTTTTACATGGAGGGTTCAATAACACGTTAATGCTACAATTCAGAAAAGAAAGCTGGTGGATAGATGGTAACTATAAGCAACAAGAAAGGTTAATAAAAAAAGCCCCACATATTTGGTAATGGTGTAAAAACTTAGTATGGTCAATATAATTAAGGTGGTTAAAAACCCTTACATATACAGTACCCAGTGAAGTGACTATGCTAGGTTGATAAACCGAGATGTAACAAATCCTCCTGCATAAGTTGTACCTGTTTATCTGCAGTATTTTCGTCTCTACAGCTAGTGCTTTATTTTAAAGCTTGGCTAAGAGTTCAGAAATAAGGGGGCAGAGAGCTGAAATTACACTCTGCAGAGCTCAGGGAGGAAATCTCAGAGAGTTGTTTAGAGCAGTGTTTCTCAACTCCGGTCCTCAGGGCACACTAACAGGCCAGATTTAAAGAATTACCTTGGGGAGATGCAGACTAGAATACTGCTATCACTGAGCAGCAAATGATATCACCTGTGATGTATTTCAGTTGTCTTGCAGACCTGGCCTGTTAGTGTGCCCTGAGGACCGGAGTTGAGAAACACTGGTTTAGAGGAAAGGGACACAACCCCACCACACAGGAAGCTGTCCATCACCTTTTTTTCTCTTGGTGTCAAGAAAACTTGTCAGAAGGGATTCATGCTGATAGCGGAGGAACAAAGCAGCAGACAGAAATGAAACTTAGTGCTCTGGATGGAAACAAATACACACTATAGAGGGATACGCTTGGTTCAGATTTCTTGTCTGAGGTTTACAACCACTTTAACTGTTTCGCTGTCAGGTCCTTACATCAGATGGACCTGCTGCCGATTTGTGTTAATATCGTGATACATAGCATTAACCAAAGTCTCCTCTGTAGTTCTGGCTTCTGTCCCATGCAGTGATACCAACTGCACTCCACCTCTTATCCCGTCTAGCCATCTACAGAGTGGTGCCAGCAGCAGGAAAGAAGAGATCTTCAGGTCAGTGTGAAGCAATACACTGGGAATATTAGTATAGGACTGTTTTCACACTGATGCGCTGCGGTTTACCCATACCACGGGTGCAGTGCAGTTACGACTTTCCTGGGTTAGCAGCGCACTTAGCCACAGATTTCTATCATATCCTGTGGGTTTGGTGCACTTTCTTTCTGAAAGCACACCAAACTCCTGACACCCTGTTCACACTGACTGCGGCTTTGAATTCGTGTGACTTCATCTGAAATCACTCAGTTTTAAAGCCGCTTGTCAGTGCAACTTGGAAGACATCTGTGCAGCTTCATGAACAGATGTCTATGAAAGGTGCACCTGAAATCGCCAAAAGTAGTGCAGTAACTACTTTTTTAAATCGGTACAACACCGCACTGATTTGAACAGAGCATCTGCCGGCATTAGGCCTCGACTTGTCATACAATTTGACCTGTCAAATCGTATGACAAGTTGCTTCAATGTGAACAGGGGATGAATGGAATATGTTGCCTCCTCACCACCTGATGTAAACCCATGATTGCTGTGCAATGTACGGGATTGTGATGGTAGTATGGCACTTAGAGGTTTAAAAGAGGTGTGAGGAGGAGACACTGAGCGACACTGTTCCCGGTGATCTTTGACTTCTCCCATGTTCAGGTAGATCTCCTCCACCTCTATAAAGGTTGCCTACCCCTTTCTCTAGTCTAGGGCATCTGCTTTCAGAAAATATAGAATGTTTGGGGGTTTATGTAATCTTCAGGCCTAAAAGCATGAGCGCAAAAAAAAAAAGCAAAAATGGCTCTGACAGCAAAAAGTATTAAAGTGGATTGCTATCTAATTGCTTTGCTACGGTAAGTGCTGCATGCTCAATAATGTGTAGCATTTCTAGGTATTTATGACCTCTCAGAGATCACAGTAAATGCCACCATCCACTTCCTGGAATGAGAATACCTAGCTTAGAGATGACATAATCATGCCTGGTGCCCGTGCAGTTGTTAGCGGTTTTTCTTTCTGCCTGCAGCAAGCGGATATAATCTCAGCTGAGACAAATGCTGGCCATACATTAGGAGATTTTTGAACAAAAGTTCACAAGAATATTTGTGCAAATATTTGTACAAAAAATTCTCAGTACATGTAATGAGTTGACGAATGTTCAAAACTACTTTAAAATTTTGTTTGCTTTTAACCATCCATTTTAGAATGAAGAGACTTTCCAGAACACAAACTGCATACACACTTAGAAATGTTTTTTTCCATTCTGCTCCTTCAAAATTTCTTGACCCTGCAGTTTAAAACAAATGTTAATTTGACCCCACTAACAATTAGATAATCGATTTAACATAATTAAAACACATTTAGGACATAATACTAGTGTATGGTCAGCATAACTGCCCAGTTCTTTCATCTGTTGTCTGTGTCCCTGGTGGAGATATTGACTCACTCTCTGGTCACTGGGATAATCATGGTAAATCTCTCCAATAACCTAATAAGGGAAAGTTTAAAAAAATAATCTGTAAGGTTTTTATTGCTGTCACTTCTGGGACTTGGGAGGGCTCCTCGCAGTCATGGAGTGTAAAATGTGTAAAAAAATGAAATTATTATTGCACGATCCTAAGATTTTTCCATCCCACCCCCAGCAAATAGGGGAAATAAAGATCAGTGCTGCTGGATAATTTCTGCTGACTACCACTACCAAGAGGTTGGCATTGGATAACAAAAAATGTGTTTGATCTGCTCTTCTATGGCCAGGCACGGAGCTAGCACAGTCCTGCTGACTTATGGCCAGGCATGGAGCTAGCACAGTCCCGTAGATCTATGGCCAGGCACGGAGCTAGCACAGTCCCGCTGATCTACGGCCAGGCATGGAGCTAGCACAGTCCCGCTGATCAATAACCAGACATGGTAAAGTCCCATTGATCTATACACAAGCATGGTCTCGCTGATCTATGACCAGGTGTGGGACGCTTTTGGGACTCACCTAAATGAATTGGCTTTTGGGCCATTTCCAGCCACAAAGTCAGCATCACTTTAATCAGAGAAACTTGACTACTACAGTTCAAGATGCCTAACAAACTCCTAGGAACTTGTTTTAAAATAACTACCTCCAATACATGTGGAGCCAAGACTGAAAAAGTAATTTAGGGAAATCTTAAATCCTCCCATCAAACCTTGCTGTACATATTGGCTCATGTGAATGGGAAGTGACTTTGATGCAATGTCTAGGGAAGAAGTCTCTCTCAACAGGGGTGCCACGGTATCCTGGTTAAAAAAGGTTGTCAAATCCAACCGAACTTTAGCACAGCAGGAGCTCGGCCGGCAGAGTCCAGTGAAGAGCAGCGGCAGGGGTTTTCTGAATCCTGAGCTCTCCTCTTCCCCCTAAAGGACAGTACCCGGGCCAGCACCGGCCACAGCCGTGTGGATTGTAATGGAGGAACAGTCCTGTCTTGAGACTCTGGTGAGAGGAAAGCAGGGGCACAGAGTGGATGAAAAAAAGGAGGGGGGGGTTGGTTTTCAGAGAAAGCAAAGGTACAAAAGGTGTTTGGGGTACAGAGGTGAGCAGAGAGGGGAACGTACAGTGTGATTTTGCAGTTTATTTGAGCGGGCTTGCAAATTGCACTGGAACGCAGAAAAAAGTGTATGCACCACTTTATATATATATATATATATATATATATATATATATATATATATATATATATATATATATATATATATATATATATATATATATATATATATATATATATATATATATATAAAAAAAAAAAAAAAAAAAAAGACGGCAAAAAGCGCACAAAGCGGGAAAAGAACACAAAGCGCACCTTTCCTGCATTCTGGTGTGAACCGGCCCTAGTCCCCAAACACTTTATTTTATTTTTTTAAATCATTCCACACTGAAAACACATTGCATTTGCCAATGCATGGCAGTACCATTAAGTGTGCTTGCTAAATTTCAGGGCATTTGTGTGCGTGTTGGGAACACAATTTTGCTTGCATACACCGACAAGCAATAATGTAAAACAAACCTTAACTGGGGTGCCTCGAGGCTGAAAATTATTTTCAAGGGCGCCATGACTGGAAAAAGGTTGAGAAACACTGATCTATGGCACACTGTCCAGGCCCTGTGCTATCACTAAAGAGACACCAATGTCCATTTTATAAATTTAGATAGGAGCAGCAGCAGCAGCTGCTCTCCAGCTTCTGCCTTTCAGATATTTAATCTGTATATGGCACAGTGTTCTATCTTCACTTTATGTGCTGATATTTCAGTTGTAGCATATGCATCTTCCAATATTTGCAGGTGTCAAAACGCCAAAAATGCTGGGTCACATGCCGCTTGAAAATAATTTACCCGTTTCATTAACAGAAATGTATTTACTGGATGAGAAGTACATAAAATATGTTTGGGGAAATACATTTCAGAGTTTATTTGGTACCCCAGAAGCCTCCTCTTCCACGCTCCTGGTACAGCAAGCAGAGAGGGGCAGAGAGGGGCTACTACAGCCTGTCATCAACCTATATTCAGAAACCACTCAGCAAAAAGTTGAAATCCACAAATACCATTTATCACATAGCAGTTAAATGGCACATTTGCAAGGTATGTAAGGTGATTTATTAAAAAGAAAATTATGTATATAGGCCAACACAGGACAATACGTCCATCCTCTTTAACCAATGCAGGAGAATGAACATCTTATAAACAGATGAAAATAAGATCAAACAAGGTATTTACATACCAAAACTTTCTGCAACAACAGAAGGTGACAAATAAAAACAGGTTTAGAAAATTGAAATTAAGGCTTCTTTCTTAGAATATACGGTATTCATTGGCTCACCTTTGAAGTAATGAAATCAGAGACTAGTAGACAGCAGCTATACTTATATACAGGGGTGATGAAAATCCTTGGGAGCTCAAATAAACCATTAGACCTTGGGTGGGACAGGCAGGCACAATGCTCCAGCTTCACCTTATATCGGAGGACAGAGCACTGGGGCAGCCAAACACAACTGGAAAGGGAGGGACCCCAATGTATCAAGGTTACCAAGTGACAATACAAAAGGATTCATCCTTAAGCTGCCACGTCAGATTACGGTCTTAACCTGTGTGTGTACAAGTAGCAGAACGGAAGGTGACTGTGGACGCAAGCAAATAACGGCATGACAGAAATCCGGGATCCGATCACTTCCACAACGCATGTCTTCCAGCAGCACTTGGTGAACATGATTGAATGGAACACCAACAGCAATGGGTGAATAGTAAAAAGGGTATCCGATTCCCCCATTTTAGTGACCACCTTAAACCCCACCCTACAGGTTAAAAATCAAAAAAGTCTTTAAAACAAAGTAAAGCCGGTTAAAAGAAAAAACCTGTTGAAATTCTAGTGAAATATTTCTCTAGCCAGTTCCATCAAATGGCTTTTATTTTACAAAGAAAGAAAGCTGGGTCTGTAAGACCAGTCCTGAATTCCGGGGGAAAGGATTCATAAAAAGCAAATTCTAGAAAGTCATGTCCTTTTAAAGCTGAGTGGTGCTAAAGTTTTCAGAACAGTTTCAGCTTGAAATAAATATTTTGCCTATGAATATTGGCCTTTTCTTCACGTCATGCCCCCCTCAGCCAGTTTGTCTCCTCAGGTGAACCCACACGTAGAAAAGTCCTTTTCACTGTGTTTGATAGCTGGCCATACTGTACCCGGGTGGGTTTGGTAGGACTGGCGGTCCCTGTGCTGGTGGTGGAGCCTGGGCATTGAAGCCACCCATCCATGTAGCAGACTGCGATTGTCTAAAATACAGAAACAAAAATGAATTTAAGAGTTAGCAGTTTCTATATAAAAAGTTCACTTCCAGTTAAAACCAATAACAGATCACTTACTCAACTCCGAAGCTTTGCTGATTCCAAGCTTGTCCATACATGCTGTAAGATGGCACCTGCCATCCATTGGTCACGTACTGGCCATATTGCTGGGGACTACCATACATCTGGCTCCACTGGCCCCACTGAGTATAGTCCACCTGGAAACACAGGACATATGTCATATGGTACAGTAAGGGTCATGACATTTGCAATGGTCTGACTCATATTAGACAAACTGAATGGTAATGGAGGAAAAGGCAGAAATAGGATAAAGTCAATAATTCTGAATAAAAAAAAATCTATCCTGCAGACCTAAACCATCAAGTGTGATTGCCTTTTTTTATTCTCCCATATGGGAAAAGCTTTATAATTAAGAAAATCTAATTTTTTTAGAAAGCATTGTTCTCTTTGTTGGTTAGAACTATACCCACCTGTTGGAAGCCCTTTGCCATGTCTGGCGTCTCTTTACCCCAGTAGCATTTCACAACATGCCCTTCTATAGTGGTGCCATTCACAGACACAATGGCGTGTGCAGCACTGTCATGGCTGGAAAATCTACAAGGACAAGAGAGAAATTAACAAATGCAGAGATATTAAATGGAATAAAGAGCCTTAAACCCAATTCTGCCCATACTTGTAAACTACCATCCGTGCTTCAGGGTCCTGGAATAGGTAAGCTATACCATTTATTCCAAACTTGACATCTAAACTCAAGGCACGCCAATTACAAACAAACAGCAAGCCTTTCGCTAAAGAAGAAAGTTTTTGAATTTATTTTAAGAATATTTCCGGACAGCACAGATGCCCAGACGGAAAACACAAGCTATTCTGTCTACTAAACAAGTACAGTATAAGAAAAAGACACTGAACAACAAAATACATGGCTGTCATGGGAAAGAAACTTGTGAACGCCTGAAAGGTTCTTGGAAATACACGGTTCAAAAAAATTAAAAAGGAACACTTTGAAAACACATCAGATCGATAAAAAATATGAAAAAGACTGGATAATGTGTTAGGAACGAAAGGATGCCACATCGTTTGATGGAAATTAAAATTATCAACCTACAGAGGGCTGAATTAAAAATACTCCCTAAAAATCTAAGTGATAAATTGATGCAGCAGGCTAGTCCATTTTGCTGAAATTGAATTGCAGCAAGTCAAAATGGCACTCAGTAGTTTGTATGGCCCCCACATGCTTGTATGCATGCCTGACAACGTCGGGGCATGCTCCTAATGAAACGACGGATGACGTCCTGAGGTATTTCCTCCCAGATCTGGAGGTGCAACCTGGCGGTGGTGGATGGAACAAATCAATGTCCAAGAGATGTTCTATTGGATTTAGTTCAGGCGAGCGTGGAGGGGGGGATTGAATGGTATTAATTCCTTCACCCTCCAGGAACTGGCTGAATACTCTGGGGCCAGGCATTGTTGTGCAACAGGAGGAACCCAGGACTTTTATTAGGGTCTAAAAAAATGGGTCCAAGAGTTTCATCCCGATACCTAATGGCAGACAGGGTGCCATTGTCTAGCATGTAGAGGTCTGGGTGTCCCTGCATGGATATGCCTCCTCAGACTATCACACTGACCTTCCATCAAACCAGTCATGCTGAATGAGGTTACAGGCAGCATAACGATCTCCATGGCTTCTCCAGACCCTTCCAGGTCTGTCACATGTGCTCAGGGTGAACCTGCTCTCATCAGTGAAAAGCACAGGGTGCCAGTGGCGGACCTGCCAATTCTGGGGTTCAATGGAAAATGCCAATTGATCTCCATGGTAAGCACAGCGCCCACTAGAGGATATCAGGCCCTCAGGCCACCCTCATGAAGTCTGTTTGATTGTTTGGTCAGAGAAATTCACACCAGTGGCTTGCTGGAGGTCATTTTGTAGGGCTCTGGCAGTGCTCATCCTGGTCCTAGTGCTCACCCTGTTTCTTCTTGCACAAATGAGCAAATACTGGTCCTGCTGATGGGTTAAGGACCTTCTATGGCCCTGCCCAGCTCTCCTAGAGTAACTTCCTGTCTCCTGGAATCTCCACCATGCTCTTGAGACTGTGTTGGGAGACACAGCAAACCTTATGACAATGACATGTATTGATGTGCTATCCTAGAGGAGTTGGACTTTCTGTGCAACCTCTTTAGGGTCCAGGTATTGCCTCATGCTACCAGTAGTGACACGGACCCTAGCCAAATGCATAACCAATGAAAACAGTCAGAAAAGTGGGGGGGGGGGGGGGGGGGTGAAGAAAAGTCAGTGGTCTCCACCTGCAAAACCATTCCTGTTTTGGAGGTTGTCTCATTGTTGTCCATCTAGTGCATCCGTTTATTTCATCATCAAAGTAGCTGAAACTGATTAACAACCCCCTCTGCTACTTAACTGACCAGATCAATATCTCAGGAGTTTTACTTGACTTGATGCTATACGCTGATTAAAAAGTGTTCCTTTATTTTTTTTTGAGCAGTGTATTACTAGTAAGAATAGTGCTCCCTTGCACTCAATTCATTTTCCAGGTGAGCACAGCAAGAAATACCAGATAAGGGAAGGACTACCATTTAAACTATTCTCCCGAAGACTGCATTTCCCTGTCAGGACAAATAAGGGTATTGTGAGAAAACTATGTGGTTTCCCTACACATCTCCTCAGAAGAATAGACTATTAATCCAGAAGGAAGATGTGCAAAATACACTTTGACAGCTGAAGGAGACAGATCCATGTTGAAGTAGCACTTCACTATAGTAAAACAGATTAGCGGTATAAGGAACAGTAGAAAACTCAAACTTAATGCAAGTGCTGGAGAAAAAGCACACTCAAACTAAGCGGATAGAACCAATGTTTAGTTCTTTCAAAACATAAGGGGATACAATATGACATCTAGAGCATGCAGGCCAAGTTATCAGACTATGACACATATGTCAAACACAAGGCCTGCGAGCTGAATCCGGTCCACCAGACTATTGGCCCTCGCACATCCTCATCTCGGCCCCCACCTTGTCTCAGCAGTTGGCAGCAGAAAAGAGGACAGAACTCCTCCACCAGATCCAGCGCTTCTCTTAAGCAGCTGTGGAGAGGCTCATCTCTGTCTGCCCCCCCTCAGTAGAAGGGCAGCAAAGAGGAAGACAGAACTCCTACAGATCTTGCACTCTGTGCAGCCACAGCACCTCCTTGTCTCTGCCTTCCCTGGTCTCAGCAGTTGGCTGACTCCAGCCCTCTCTCCAGACCCTGCGTCGCAGCTCTGCCCCTGCTTCTTCCCGGCAGCAGCAAGAAGTATATTTATATAGTCTTGCAGATACAACTGGCCCTTTTAGGCCAACCATACTGCTAATGCGGCTCTCAAACTGCAGTTTGACACCCCAGAACAAGGAGAAAAGGATACTGAAAATGATATCTTTAGAACTGTAAAAATCAGAGCTGGAGTCTGTATACAGAATCACCCCATCTTGAAGAAAAGACAATTAAGGGTACTTGCACAAAGACTGTTACTTAGTGGTGTTTGTTAATCCACTTAAACAAGGTAAGAGCAATTAAGGTGGCTTTTCTTCAAAGTACAGATGGATTCCAGGAAGTAGATGTTATATGAATCATCTGCCCTTACTCAAAATGGCCACGGCATGGATGGATGGATGGATGGATGGATGAGGGAGTTTGCTTTAGATATTAAAAAATTAAAGCCGATTTCTAGGTTTCCTGCCACTTTAAATAATTTCTTTGGACCACCTATTTAAAGTGACTGACTGTTTTTTTCCATGTGAGACAAAGTCTCCATTTTGCAGCCGGAACCCAGCACTGTGTACTGTATGCAGCTGAAGCTACATTTTCATACAGGGCTTTGAGCCAATGCAGCAGTTAGCGAAGGAAATAGTTTGTTTGGACCAGTTTGGTTCAAACTATTTCAAGTGACCGAAAACCTTGAGATCAGCTTTAAACTGCATTTTTGCTTTATTTGTGCTATGATGCAGTGTAGTTCCACTTTAAGTGCACATTATGTAAACCCAGTGTTACCATAAAGCAGTTTAGAAATGGACAACTCTTCTGTGATGGTTTCCCAACTATGAAGAAATGGGGATAAGGACACGTACTTTTTTTTTTTGAGCCTGTGCTGAATGAGAAAATAGCAACTTAAATATCTCCATAAATAAATTCTAGCAAGACAGAGGACTTCTCCAAGTTCTAAACAAGGATGGTGGTGGTAGATAATGAAAAATCACTGTGGGGCTTGGAAGTAAACTCCAACTGATATCTTTTGCAAATATCAAAGATGAATGGGTAGTATGTTATCTAGGGCAGAAACAACTAATTGATTATGAAAATAGTTGTCCACTTTTTTCACAATTGATTAGTTGCTCAGCCGATTAGTTGGCCTGCATACAGAATGCATTATTTGTTTACATATCAGAAGACACAGTGCAGCACACATACAGCTCAGTACACCATCCATACATGTCAGTATACACAGTGCAGCACACATACAGCTCAGTACAACGTCCATAGATGTCAGTAAGTGCCTCAGAACTTGTGAATGTGTGAGGAGCAGTGCCTCATGGGACATGTAGTCCTGGGCAGGAAGGGAGTGGTTCTAAAGGCAGCATTGCTATAGGGGGCACTCTGAAGGCAGGAGGAGCCAGAAGTGTTAGTGGGAGATCCCAGAAGAGGGGAATTAGGGCTGCTCTGTGCAAAACCATTACACAGAGCAGGTAAGTACAACATGTTTGTGGTTTGTTGTTGTTTTTTTTTAATCTGCCTAACAACAAATTGGCCAAAAAAAAAAGCATTAAAAATGCAAAACATAGCAAAATTGTGTGAGCAAAACGCACAGCAAACAGCAAAGGTGTGAACTGAGCCTTATGCTGGTCATACACGTATCGATTTTGGACGAGAATATTCATACGGAAAATCTTTGTACATTCGCTGAATGAAAGAATGTCGTTTGAAAAATTCACTTGCTTTTAACATTCAGTTTTAAAATGAATGTAATTTCTGAATGAAAACCACAGACTGTCCAGATATTCCTTTGACCAAGAAGTTTTCTATTCCTTCCCGTCACTGTGGTCGAAAACGAATGTCTATTTGACCACACGAACGATTAGGAAATCTAACAAATGTTCTTAAAATGAAATTTTCTTTTGAAGGAAGACATTGTTTTTGTATGGCTAGCATAAGTGACAGCAGGCGCAGGGAGCTTTTATCAAGCCACCTGCCTAGAACAAAGGAGTCTGTCATACATCATATATTACAGTTATGTCTGAAAATCGTCAAAACAAAAAAAAAAAAAATTTGATCTTTGAGTCTGATGATATTTACCAGAATCAACCTCTAATAGTATATAGAGTATACCTCTTCTGTCTGTTATTCTCAGAGTGCATTAGAGATTTTTCTCCCTAATCATATAGTTGGTTACTTATATTTACCACTGCATAGAGATATTTAGGAATAAATTGCCTTTTTTTTTTATAAAAAAAAAAAACTATACATATTAACTAAATTATACACCACACTTTTTTTTAATGTTATTATCCTATTAGTCGATTAATCGAAACAATAATCGGCTAACTAATCGATTATAAAAATCGTTAGTTGCAGCCCTAATGTTATCTGTTTCAATTGAAAGAGGAAGGTCCCCAGTCTTCCCCAGAATGGAAACTACCCTATCCTGCTCATTTTGAAGGACCGTTTCTTAGTGGGTCGATTTTTAGCAGGTACTTGAAATGGAATAAAACTTGTTTCTAAATGACTGTTTGCCCAGAAGCCCTTGCTTCTTACTGGAAGCACAGGACAGCAGCTTGTCTAGAACCAAAGTGACAACTGCCAGCAGGATATACCATATAATTGAGACTGAGCAATATTTTTGCCCAGACTGCTCTGCATAAAATGTAGTAAATTGGGCCACTAAAAAACTGTCTGCAATTTCCAGTGCCAATTTAAGAAAATCAGCTTATTGTTATGTGTTCTCTGAAGGATCCAGTCACTGAAAGAATTTTTTACATTTTAGGAATAAAAGTTATAAAAGTATAGCAACAATCTCCAAAAAAGAAAAGCCTTCTCTCCATTGCACAGCAACCCTTTGTAAGGAAAAGTAAAGTATTCTTATGTAGCACTTTTCTGCTGTATGTCCATATACAAACTCAGAATTTGCTGAAGGTAGTACACAGATCAGGATTCTTGCGTCACACTGAGTAATCTGTATGCTTGTTCTGGGTCAGTGGCTTTGTATTTTTAGAAGTTAGCTAACAATGGATGCCCCTGAAATTTCTTATTACAATTAAACACTTCTTCAATCTCAGCTAGAGAAAGATTTTGCAATCTTTGTACTCTTACTGCCATATCAGCTTGCAAATCTGTGTGCTTGTCCTCCAAAAAAGGAGAAAAAGAGAAATTCAAGAATTCCCCGACACTCCTTAGCCCCTCAACCATAACCCTGACTGTAGAAGATGACCTAGGCTCATAATCCGAGGGTTGGGACAGAGGAAACAACTTGTGAAAAAATAGAATGAATACACGTGAAAGCTAGAAGCTATTTCATCAGAAAAATTGGATCCTTGAATGCCAGAACAGATTCTTGGCCGACTACCTTACTTATACAGGCCTAACAGGTTTAGACCAGAAGTTAGGCAGTGTGGTGGCAAACAGCACATGCTTCTAGCCCCAGGAAGAAAAAAAAAAAAAGCTTTGTGCAGCTGAAAGTTCCACCATGCTGAGATGACTTATTTGGGACAGCAGAGTCAGATCTGCTCTACTAACAAGTAGCACAGAGAAAAGAGGCACATCTGTGGTACCAGGTACACCAGACAGCAGCTCAACCCAAATCTTCTTGCTTGACAACACACGCAAATCGGTTCGTCATAATCATAGCAAACCCTTTAGTGGTGTGTTGTCCCAGGATATGGGCTCCCTGTAATGTGCTAGGGAGATCAAATGCACTGATGGGTCCAACGACCAAAAACCTATATTTCAGGTTTTGGTTAACCACTCAGTGACCGCCCATGCTTCTTTGTACTGCGGACCAGCGACCACTGTAAGCAAACTGACGTAACTGGTACATTGGGGTATGAGCATGCGCCTCCCAGAAGAAAGCTCTATTTTTGTGTTAAAGAAAAAAAAAAAAAAAAAGATACAAATTTAGATTGGGTACAGCGTTGCATGACTACACAAGTGCCGAATAGAAAAAAAATGGCCTGGTCATTAAGGGGAAAATAATCTTTAGGTGCTGAAGTGGTTAATGGCTGTGGGTCCAAACACTACAACCATCCTTTACCTCATATGCTGGCATATGTTCCTGGCCCCTCTGTCCATTACCCCATGGTGAATCGCACATATTCACAAAATGAAAAGAAATAAAAAATCGTGTTAGATGCTAGCCATCTAACAAATTTAACGTGCTTCCTCCAGAGGGGGACAGAAGAAAATAAGCTGCTGCCTATTCACTACCCAAATCGCATTCCTTGACCAAGCTGTACTGCTTTAACTTCATGTAAAAAAAGTGAGGTTAGGGACCACCTATGGCAGCAAAAGTGGCTGAATAGAATTTGATTTTTTTGGAAGGTAAGAGATCACACACACACCATCTTTTTTTTCTCAAAAACTTAAAGCGGAGTTCCACCCAAAAGCGGTACTTCCGCTGATCTGCTTCCTCCCCCAGTGACACATTGGAACCTTTCAGGGGGGTGGGGGGGGGGGGGACGGGTACCTTCCCCGCTTCTGGGAGACAGCGCCGCGGCACCGTCCCTCAGAAGTTCAGACACCCTCCTCCTTCCCCACCTGCTTTGTCAATTGGAAAGCGCAGCGCGCTTTGCGCAGTAGAGAACTGGCTGTGGAGCCGAAAGGCTTCACTGGCAGTTTATTTATGACAAATGGCAACACCTGACAGCCAATCTGAAAATCAACTGGGGTGCCGACATCGTGGGCTCCCTGGACAGGTAAGTGTCTATATATTAAAAGTCAGCAGCTACAGTATGACTTAATTTGGTTTTCCCCAGGGGGAACTCCTCTTTATCTGAACAAAATTAAGATTATGTTGCCTCTGCGTTTAGTGGGTGGACACAGAATAGCAGCCACAGTTGGTGTGGTTTTCAGTGGGTTGGCTGCTTCAGGTTTGTATCGTCAGAAGGAGCAACGGAGCAAAACCACCCTATATCATGATCATATATGGCTTTGCTTACGTATATTGAGTTTAAGAGCCGGTTCACATTCATGCGGCTGCGGCGTTCACATGTAATGTCGGAGCGCACTGCTCCTTCATTACATGCGATCGGCTGTGCGGTGCAAGTTTAGCCATACACTTTGTATGGCTAAATTCGCACCGCACCCAACACACACAGGACCCTTTTTTGCAGCCGCATCAGGATCGGATCGCACAGCGGTTCACACTTGTGCGATCCGATCCTGTGCGAACTGCAAGATCGCACTGCGATATGCGATCAAACTGGGGGGGTCGTTAAGATTACATTGACACCCCCAGCGTATCGCATATGGCAGTGTGAACTGCCGGGGGTGCGTTTGCGATGCGGGAACAGGCTGCGAATTCACAGCCTTCCCGCATCGCATAAGTGTGAACCGGGGCTAAAGTTATACATAGGAAAAGGTAACACACTGAGCGAAAACAAAAACACACACACACACACACACACACACACACACACACACACACGATACTGAGCTTTTACATTTGTTTAAACAAGCAAAAACAATATTTTTTATTATAATAATAGAGTAGTCACCTGATAAAAGAGTAGCCTTTTTCTGGAAAAACTCGAATTTCCATAATCTGTCCGAACACACCAAATGTCTGTCTCATTAGCTGCTCTGTAATGACAATAAATGGTAGATAATAGAATCACTCGGATGGGAGTCAGGAAAGGTCTATATATCACTTGGAACAATCTCAGAAAGAAATATATAGTCATTAAAAGCCAGTAAAATGCATTTAAAGCTGAACTCCAGGTACACAAGCTTTCTATTCAAATATATTCCTCAAAAAGCACAAAGGAAATACATTCACTTTGTGTGCAAATGACCTTACAAACCCAGTTACTACTTTGCAAAAGTAGCAGTTAAACACTGTGTGGCATATAACCTCTGCAGATCTGTGGGAGGGGCCCAGCAAATCCATCCACTACATGCTGCCTGCAGAAAACGTTAGGAGTGGGAGAAGACAAGACCAGTCAACCTGCACAAGGAGAGTGTTTATTACAGGAAGCTTCTGCACAAAGGCAAAATTTCACAGTGTTACCACACAGATCTGGAATAAAAGTACAAAAAGAGCACCAAGATCCAAATAAGAATACACATGATTCTTGTATTTGGACAAAATTAGCTTTTCCTGGACTTCAGCTTTAAAGCAGAACTTCAGAGCTGCATTTGTTCCCTCCTCCGTCTCTCTTCCACATTGCCAACATGGTAACCGGTTTCTGCCAGGTATTTGAGACCCGGGGAGGAACCAGTGGCGCATCTGTGCACGTATGGGGGCTATTTTGCGCATGCCCATGAACACTTCCATTTCTAATGTATGGGCACCCTAGCTGCCAGTGGCATTTGTGCACATATGCCAAAAGTTCAGCGCGTGTGGAGATGGACCGCACACTGCCTACAGGGATAGTTGTGACATAGCAATCCCGGGAGGAAGCGGAGCCCCGCATAGGCTGAAAAGTAGGAAAGTGCTGCCTTGCAGCACACACACCTGAAAGTAAAAAAAACATAATACAAAAACATAAAAAAAAAAAAAAAAGTAAGACTGAAGAGGGATGGACCAAAAAGAAAAAATGTTGCTACAGGGAGTTATGTTCCACTTTAAAGGAGGGAGATGAAAAGCAAAGCCAGCCACATTTACGCACGTTATCCAGCTTGCTCTAAAGATCTATCCAACTGAGATTTGGCAAACACGTATAACATATAAAATTGTCCGGATTTTTTTTTTTGGTGCAAACACTGACAATACGTCATCTTAACACAAACCCTATTGCCACTAAAGAGAAACCACCATTTCTCAGAAATATGCTGTGTGTATAGATCACAATGTTCAGATCACAATCATACACATGTGGAAAAACATAACTCTGCAGTAGCACTCTGCATTTTAAGTGGTATTGGCATGCACAGGAAAAATGCATCCTACTCGCCCCAAATATTTAAGCAAAGTGTGCATATACAACAAAATATTCTAAATATCTGGTTTAGAAAGTTAATTATTTGCCATTTACAGTGCCTTGAGAAAGTATTAATAACCTTTGAAATTTTCCATATTTTGTTATGTTACAACAAAAAACAATGTATTTTATTGGGATTTTATGTGATAGACCACCAAAGTGGCACATATTTGTGAAGTGGAAGGAAAAGGATAATGGGATTTTTGACTTACCGTAAAATTCATTTCTCCGATGTTCATTGAGGGACATGGCTCCACATTCTTCTTAACCATTGGATTATACTGCCCCCTACAGGAGAAGGACACTAGGCAGGAAAGAGCTCCAATGTGCCTATGGGCAGTCTCAGTGGGGCATACACCCACACTCAGCTATAGGTACTTTTGTTACAAGCAGTGTCAGAAGAAAGCCAACTCCACAGAGGGGTGCGCACTGTGTCCATCAATGACCATCAGAGAAATGGATTTAACCGCAAGTCAAAAATCCCATTTTCTCTTTTGTTCATTGACGGACACAGCTCCTGATTTTTAACCATTGGGACGTCCCAAAGCAGTGTTAAAAACGAGGGGTGGGAAAAAATGGATTTTTGTAAAATCTTACCGTAAAATCCTTTTCTCTTAGCTCATTGACAGACGTAGTCCTCGGTGATACAGCACCTTCGGGTTATGTTGCCTCCACAGGAGCAGGACTAGACAGGAAATAAAAATGCTCTGGCCACACCCCAGGGGCAGTCCCCGAGGGTATATCCTCTCTCTCTCTCTCTCTCTCTCCGCCACAGCAAATCAGTTATGTCACAAAAGCAGTGCTTAGAGAATTTAACCCAACCCAACTCAAAAACAGAGGGGCGGGGACTACGTCTGTCAATGAGCTAAGAGAAAAGGATTTTACGGTAAGATTTTACAAAAATCCATTTTTCTCTATCGCTCATTGACAGACGTAGTCCTCGGTGATACAGCACCTTCGGGAAGTCCCAGAGCAGTATCACAAATGAGGGGTGGGAAAATGGAAATCAAATCCCAATCTAGAAGGCCCAACCGGTGCCAACTAGAAGTTTACAATGCTCATCCTTAATGATGAGACTCAACAAAAAGAAATTTTTCAAACAGAAAAAAACCCTCGAGGTAGACCACCGGTCTCCTCAAATTGCGGCCTGCAAAACCTTGCGGCCAAATGAGGCATTCGCCGATGCCGTCACATCAATTTTATAACATTTTGTAAAGGTATGTACCGACGACCAGGTGGCCGCCTTACATACCTGGACCACTGACGCCTGATGGCGAAAGGCCCAGGAAGTACTGAGCGCTCGAGTGGAGTGCGCCCTAACAGGGAACGGAGGACTCTGACCCTTAATAGAATAAGCCTGTACCACCGTCTGTCTAATCCATTTGGCAATAGTCGCGGCAGATGCAGGCAACCCCTTTCTGGGGCCATCCGTGATCACAAAAAGTGAATCCGTCTTACGGAATGATTCCGTAGCTTTCAGGTATACCCTGATTGCCCGAACCACATCCAAGGAATGCAACGCATGTTCCCGATGATGATTGGGCTGAGGACACAAGGAAGGTAGTACAATATCTTCATTCAGATGAAAATCTGAAACCACCTTAGGAAGAAAGGATGGCTTAGGATGAAGTACTACCTTATCCCTATGAATCACTAGGTATGGGGACTGGCATGATAATGCAGCCAGTTCGGACACCCTGCGAGCAGAAGTGATAGCCACCAAGAAGGCCACCTTCTGGGATAAAGTAAGCAAGGGAATCTCCCTGATGTTTTCAAAGGGAGGTTTCTGTAGAACCGACAAAACTAAATTAAGATCCCAGGGCGGCAAGGGCGCGCGGACTGGTGGAGCCAGGTGCCGCACCCCCTGGATGAAATTCCGCACCAAGGACTTGGTAGCTAAAGGGTTCTGAAAGAAGATTGCTAATGCTGAAACTTGACCCTTGATGGTGCTCAAGGCTAGTTTCTGCTCAACCCCTTTTTGCAAAAAAGCCAATATTCGAGTCACCGAATAGGTACGTGGAGGAAATCCTAAAGATTCGCACCACGCAATATAAGTCTTCCATGTGTGATAATAGACCTTGCTGGAAGTCGCTTTCCTTGCTTTAATAAGGGTAGGAATGACTGAAGCTGACAACCCTCTGTCCTTCAGTACTTGGGTCTCAATGGCCAGGCCATTAAAACCAGCGACTGTAAATCACGATGGTAAATTGGTCCTTGAGACCACAGACACTCCCTGAGACGAAGTTCCCACGGAACGTCTGCGACTAACATGTCCAAGTCGGCCAGGCCGGCTTGACGAGGCCAGCCTAGAATTTCTAGGACCACTGGCGCTGACTGGATCTGAACCAGGCGTCCCTAGAGCTATCTGGCCCCGACCATCCGAGAAAGTCTGTTCGTTTTCTGTTCCCACACATTTATCAGATACCTGATTCCTATCAGGAAGGGTGATCTTTTCTGGTTGAACCTCAGGGACCGAAGTCACCCGGCTAGAGGCTTCTTGGTCTGTGGTCAACCAGATCCGATTCCTGTGGGGAATAGAGACTAATCTTAGGAAAAGGTAAAGGAAAAGATCTATTCAGGGAACGGTGACTACCGCTCCCTGTAGTACTTAAAATGTTGGAAGGGAAGAATCGCACCGGTAGTAGTAGTCGATGCTCGATCTAATGTCCTGAATACCGGTGAAAACGTCCCCCCACCCTCAACCCGGGTGGGGGCGTACCTTCAGGCTGTATAATCCTTTGCTTCGGGTTTGGCTGAGTCGGTCCTCTGTTTGTCCGACCAGCCTTTCTTGAACCCTCCTGGAGGAGTCTTGCCTTTCCCGCTTGTTCCAGCCGGGCGTACGAACCCTTTATGGGCGGTAAAGAAAGGTCCTCGCTTGTTGCGAGGTCCCTTAGCTTTAGCAGCCCGTGGCAAGAAAGTGCTCTTGCCCCCAGTGGCGTCCTTAATAATTTCATCTAGGGTGGCCCCAAATAGGCGATTCCCCTGAAAGGGGAGATTCGTCAAGGTCTTTTTGGAATCTAGGTCAGCTGACCAGCATTTTAACCACAGCACACGTCTGAGGATTACCGCTGACATAGATGCATGCCCTAATAGGGGGGTAGCATCCAAGGCTGCGTCACAGACAAACTGTAGCCCTTGTATAATCTGTTCCATCAAATCAGATGTTCCCTGGGGGATATCTTTTCCCCTTAGGTCTTGGTGTACCAATCTCGCCCATTCCGTTAGTGTCTGGGAAACTAGACCAATAACAATTACTGGTCTAAATGCTGACCCTATCAGGGAGAAGATAGTGCGGGACTCCGCTTCCATCTTTCGATCCACCGGATCCTTAGAGGACGAAGTGTCCTCCACTGGGATAACCGTGGCTTTATTCAGCCTGGAAATAGGTGGATCCACCACTGGTGGTACCGTCCATTTCTTAATGAAGGATTCCTCAAATGGATAGCGTCTAGCAATACGCTTGGAAATCGTAAAGGTACGCTTAGAATGCTCCCATTCTCCTTTAATTTTATTACCAAAACACTTGGGTACAGGAAAAACCTTCATCGTTTTAATGGGTTTGTTAGTACCAAAGGGAATCTCTGTTTCAGTTGCCTCTGCCGGTAAAACCTCAAGTCTTAAGGTTTCCCGCACTGCCACAACTAGTGCGTCCACCAATGCTTCTTCCTGAATTATAGCGGGAGAAGGAACGTCCTCCTCACTGTCTGAGGGAGCTTTACCTGAGGTAACAGCCCTTGCAGAGGGACCTGCAGCTGCAGTGACCATCTCTGAATCTGAGTCAGAGGTGTCAGATAATATAGGGGTAGGCGGGGGTCGCTTCCTTGACCCCCGTCCCTGACAGGCTGCCTCCACCCGAGCCACCAAAGACTCCAAAACTGCTGTAAATGCATCCATACTCTGTGCACCGGCGGGTCCCGTGGCCCCCTCGAGGGAAACAGGTGGGGGTATTTGTGTGGCAGGGTCCATGATTATTCCAGTAACTTCCCGGATAATACAATTCAATTTTAAATTAAAAAAAAAAAACTTTTTTTTTTTTTTCAGACCCCCAGCGCCACAAAAGCCCCTTAGTGTTACCTGCTAGGGATCCCTATCGATCGAGAGAGAGATAGACCCCCAGGCTCACCACTTGATGCTCAGAGTTAACTGCAACAGGTTACAGCACTGTGTTCACAAACAGGAAGTCTTTTGGCTGGCTGCCCAGGAAGAAAGGAGGCGGCTCCGCCCCTCTGCACGCCTTCCGGCGCCTCCCCTAGCTCCACAAGGTGTTTGGATCACCTCAAACATGGCCGCCCCCATGCTGGAGACACGAGGCTACGCCAAAATGGCGGCTCGTGCGATCCAGCAAAAAAAAAGGCGGCGGCCTGTACCGAATAGCGCCGTGCTGCAGAGCACACAACGCCTTCTCTGCATGGGGATTTGGCGTGGTTGGCGGTACCGGCTCTGGCGGACCGCATGGCCGTTCGGAAGGCCTGCTATTGCTGGAGATTTGACTAGGAAGGCAGCTACATGTCCGTGGCTTCTGACTGGTAGGTACTTATTATCACAGTAAGATTCCCATACTGCCACTGATTACAATCTTTTTAACATGTATACAATTAGATTGTTAGCTCCCAAACCAAGCCTCCTGGCTTTTTGCACATAAAATCACACTCAAAGTAGGGGGATCTGTGCCATGTTATAGGATAGAGGGGGACTCTACCTTACCATACAGAGAGGGGCCCGCGTTCACCACAAGACCCGTCAGGGGAAAAGGGGGAACATACTACTCACCATACCGGAACCAGGCGGGCACCAACTCCTGACAGTACCCCTCTCCACCGGGGCAGGAGGGCTGTCGACCAATACGGACGCCGTGACTCATGGTCCTTGGCGTTTCAGCGAGACGTTTAACTCGCGGGGTCAGTCCCCCAGTGGGACTATGTCGCGGCCGACCCACCGCGGAGCTATGGCCTGCACGCGCTCGTAGGCTGAACTGGGGTGACCACCGGATCTCAACATCCAGCCCGTCGCCCAGTTCAGCTTTCTTGCTTGAAGATCTCACAGGAACACTGGAGAAAAAAGCTGTCTAAAAAATCTTTAAGAAAAAAATCTTGCCAGGACCGAAGATCCCAGCAAGGTATCTAGGTCCTTACTCCTGACTAGACAGAAAAAAACTGATTTGCTGTGGCGGAGAGAGAGAGGATATACCCTCGGGGTGTGGCCAGAGCATTTTTATTTCCTGTCTAGTCCTGCTCCTGTGGAGGCAACATAACCCGAAGGTGCTGTATCACCGTGGACTACGTCTGTCAATGAGCGATAGAGAAACATAAAATAAATCCCATGGCTAACCATAGCCAACCAGGTAACATGGACCTCAAACAAACAACTAGAGCTCACCTGAAAAAAACAATACACCCTCAAAGAGGATCAGGTCCTCTAAACAGCAGCCTACAAAAACTTGCGTCAAAAAGAAGCATCCGCAGATGCAAACACATCCACTTTATAAAACTTTGTAAAAGTGTGCACAGACGACCAGATGGCTGTCTTGCAAACCTGCATCACTGAAGCCTGATGACAAAAGGCCCAGGAGGCGCTAAGCCCCCGAGAAGAGTGTGCCTTAACAAGGAAAGGAGGAACCTGACCCCTAACTGAACAGGCCTGAATCACTGTCTGTCTGATCCATCTGCAGCAGAAACAGCCAACCCTTTGAGGTCAGCTTTGACACCCTGCATGCAGAAGTAATAGCCACCAAAAAGGCCACCTTCTGGAACAATGTAAGCAGGGGAACCTGCCGATATTTTTGAAGGAAGATTCCTAGATAACTGACAACACCAAAATTTGAGGATCCACGGCGGTAATAGAGAACGCACTGGAGGAACCAAGTGTCGCGCTCCCTGGATAAAAGGTACGCACCAAGGAAAGTGTGGCCAATGGACGTTGCAAGAAAACGGCCAAGTCGAAACCTGGTCCTTGATGGTACTCTTTGAGGAAAGCCAAGAGCCGAGCCACTGAAAAGGAGCAACCCCAAAAGACTCACACCCCACAATGTACGTCTTCCAAAAACGATGGTAGATCTTCCCAGAGATAGATTTTCTAACGTTTAACAGAATAGAAATCACTGATTCAGACAAACCATCCTTCAGAACCTGGCTTTCAATAGCCAAACCATTACAATCAGCGACTGTAAAGCAGGATGGAAGATTGGCCCTTGGGACAGCACATCTTCCCTGAGAGGAAGTCTCCAAGGAGCATCGGTGACCAGCCGTACCAGATTGGCATACCAAGACCGGCGAGGCCAGTCTGGAGCCACCAGAAATACTGGAATACCTTGCTGCCTCGATCCTGAACAGGGGTCTTGGTAGAAGTTGGAGAGGTGGAAAGGCATAAATCAGACGATACCGACGCCAAGGAGCCACTAATGCGTCTACGGCGTGGGCCAGAGGATCCCGAGACCATACCACAAACCTTTGTACCTTCCATGGAATGTGTACAGCAAAGAGGGCTGGAACAATCATTCTGACCACCTTAGAATGCTGGCTACTTCCCGATTTAATTCGTACCGGACACCCCTGAAGACGATTTGCCCAATGATCCAGACAAAGTCTGATCGCTCAGAGTTCCAGTACATTGATCGTCAGTCTGGAATCTTCCAGAGTCCAGACCCCCTAAACACAAGCTGTGCCGAGAATGCCTCCCCACCCAGACCGGCTGGCATCTGTGGTGACAATCGCCCAGTACAGGGGGAGGATTTCTCTGTCGAAGTACCGAAGAGCGGTGCCGGAGAACGTAGCCCCCTCTAGAGACTGGATTCTTGTCCCATTTCACCAGAATCTCTTTTTGCAGAGATCTCGTGTGGAACTGTGCAAACAGGAACTGCCTTGAAGGTAAACACCATCAGGCTCAGCACCCGCATGCAAACCGTCTGCTGGACACAAAAGCTGAATTGCCTCCTGCAACATCTGGAGTTTTTCCAGAGGAAGCAACACTAGTTGAGGCCGAATCCACCAAGATAGTCCATTTTTGTGGATGGAACCAGAGCAGACTTCTGAAAGTTCAGAATCCAACCGAACTCCCTTAGAAATTGCAGACTCTGCTCACAGAAGATCATCCAGGTACCCCAGTACCGCAATCCCCCGCTGATTCAACAATGCTTTGTGAAGACCCGTGGAGCGGAGGCGAGACCAACTGTAAAATGGCACAAACTGATAATGCTCCTTGCCCACGGCAAATCGGAGGAAGCGCTGGTGACGGCACATATTGGAATGTGAAGGTAAGCGTCCTTGATGTCAATAGAAGTGAGAAAATCCTCCAGATGTAGGGACGCCACTACTGTGCGAATGGACTCCATTTGGAACTTCTGTACCCACACAAAGCAGTTTGGTGCTTGAGGTCCAGAATTGGACGCACCATGCCTTCCTTCCTTCCAGGCAACTGTAATCAGGTTTGAGCAAAACCCTGAAAACATTCCAAAGCCGGAACTGGGACAATCACCACATGAAGCAACAAGACTTGCACTGCCCCAAAGTGACCCCATAAGCGCTCTGGGGACAAGGGAAGAACCTTTCTGAAGGATAAGACCAAAACTCGATCTTGTGGTCGGACCGAATGACTTTGTGGACCCACTTGACCTGTACCAGAGAAGTCCACGGATCCGGAATCAGCGAAGATGTCCCTCCCACCCCAGATATGGGTGAGGGTGCCCCTTCATGTAGAGGAAGCTTTGTCCGCAGGTCTGGAAGAGACCCTCGTGGCTTGCCAGACCAGGTCCTCTTGGCACTTTGAGGGATTAAAAAAGCCCCTTATGAGCCAAGAAGAATGACCCACTTCTACGACAGGGCTCCTTGCCCTCGGTAGCCTGCGGAAGAGTACTCTTCCCCCCTGTGAGACCCTTGATGTAATCCAAGGAAGCTCCAAACAGACAAAACCCCACAAAGGGAAGATCAGATAAGGCATTCTTAGAAGTCTGGTTTGCAGACCTGCATTGTCAGCCAGATAAGACCCTGAAGAAACACTGCTGATACAGACAGCCTAAAATCAAAAAGGAGCTGCATCCAAAGAGGCATCACAGATAAACTGTAGCCCCTGGACCAACTGATCCACCAGCTACGCAAGGGGAAGCAGTTTCCCTTCCAGGTCCCAATGTACAAGTTTAGCAAACTCGTCAGTTTGCATCACCAGAGCAATAGTAAATACTGGCCTAAGCCAAACCAGCCATAGTGAAACCAGCCTCCGCTCTCCTATCAACGGGATCTTTAAAGGCCAAGGACACCTCAATAGGGAAATTATTTATTCTAGAAACCGGCCACTACAGGTGGGACCGGCCACGTTTTAGGCACGGAATACTTCTAAGGATACCACATAGCGAAGCCCTTACGGACCACAAGAGTGTGTTTTGGACAACCCCACTGTTATGTGACAATGTTGTCAAAGTAAGCAGGAAAAGGGAACACCCCCGCCACAGTGGAGGACCTGTGGTGCCAAAAGAGAGCGGCGCCTTCGCCCAGCATCTCCCGCCATGTTTAAAATTTCACGCTCTGACACAATCAGTGCACCCGCCAGCACCTTTTCATGCACGGCTAGAGGAAACATCCTCACTGTCTGAGCACTCAGGGTGCGTGGACGCAAACCCAGTAGGGTGACTCACGTCCGCTGCGGCCGAAACAGATTCAGGATCTGATGGACACATGAGGCAGAGGAGGGCGGTGGACGCTATATACTAAGGTCAACTGGAAAAACAATCAGGGGAGGGACGCTGACTGCAATCCCGCAAAAGGGAACGCCAACCCAGGGTCCAAGAATGGACCACGTACTGGACCCTGCTAAAAACAAGGGTGTTGCCCTCCGAGCCTAAATTTGGGGATGGATCTGGCCGTGTGAGGCGTGGACCCACAAGTGCCAAACCATCTGCTCCCCCAGCCCAACAACTGCAGCAGAGAGCCCAGAGGACATCCCTGCCCTAGTCACCAACCCCCAGGGCAGCAGGGGAACCCTGCTCAACCCCCCTCCCCCCCCGTTGTGCACCAGGAAAAACCTGGTCAGCAGCAACTCCAACAAGCACCCCTTAAAAAAGCCAGCTCATAACTTCACCCCGGAAGGTGCCCTGAAGACCCACAGTGACCACCAAATTTTTAGAGGGCTGGGGAGGGGGGGAACTTGGGGGTCCCACGGAGGGGTCCATGTCCACCCCAAAAACCCCCCAGGGGTAGAGGGGTGACAGCTACTTACCATACTAGGAACAGGACAGGGACCTCTCCTGACAGACCACTGCTCCATCAGGATGTGGGTGGCTGTCGGCCACGAGGAACGCTGCGACTCAGGCCGAGGCCAGGTCGTATGCGCCCTTGCGAGAAGTTTCATTCGCAGGCCAGCCCCCATCCAGTGGGACTATGTCGTAGCGCAGAGCTGAGGCCTGCGCGTGCTCGCTGGCCAGACTGAGTGGACCCTCTGGATCTAGACTATCCAGTTTGGCAGTTGATAGTAGATCCTTACAGAAACAAAAACAACAAAAATAGTAAAAAATCCATTTAAAAAAGGAAACAAACTGCCAGGACCAGGAGTGCCTATAGTGTGGGTGTATACACCCTGGGACTGCCCATAGAAGTAGTCAAGCTTTTCCTGCCTAGTGTCCTACTCCTGTAGGGGGCAGTATAACCCAATGGTTAAGAAGAATCAGGAGCTGTGTCCATCAATGAACTAAAGAGAAAAATGTTTTTCAATTTTTTTTTTTTACAAATAAAAAATATCTGAAAAGTGTGGCGTGCATTTGTATTCAGCCCCCCTTACTTTGATACCCCTAACTAAATTCTAGTGGAATCAATTCCCTTCAGAAGGTACCTAAGAGAACCTTAGTGAACAAACAGCATCAAGAAGGCCAAGAACACACCAGAAAGATCAGAGATAACGTTGTGGATACGTTTAAAGCAGGGTTAGGGTCAAGGGTTATGAATACTTTTTCAAGGCACTGTAGATTCAGTAAGAGGCAAACCAATTCATGTTTGAAGTAGCTTCGCTATCGGGAACTCTACAATGGTGTTTTTTTTTTAAGTCTATAATGAGCTCTACCTATAGAAAGCATAGAGTGACATCTCTTATTAAAAGGGCTGTTAAGGCAGTGCTCCCAATCACTGCCAGCTCCTCTGTTAGGATAACATGTAGTATATACTGTATGTCATTTTGTAAAATGTATCTTCTAAATACCTTGTTTCTACCCCCCCCCCCCCCCATCAGCAGTCACGTGGCCGCCCGTCGCCCTCTTTCCCATGTATGTACTACGGGGGGGAGGGGCCGAGATCTCCCTCTGACATTTGCCGGACGATGACGTGACCTCCCTCTGTAGTGTATACATCGGAAGAAGAGAGCGACGGATGGTCACGTGACCACTGATCGGGGAGATGAAATAAAGTATTTCGAGGATGAATTTTACAAAACAGCATACGGTGTATACTACATATTCTCCTAGCAGAGGGACTGGCAGTGATTGGAAACAGTAATATTTGCACTGCTCGCAAAAGTGCTAGAAGGGGAGGGAAGGGGTGGCTCATACACAAAGCGTACAGGCAGGGAGGGGAGGTGGGAGGAAGACACAGGAGATAGGGAGGAGAGCTGCAGATGATGGAATCACGTAAGCGGACAACGGTGTCAGGGCTCAGTAGCCGTGATTAACCGTGGTAAGTTTACAGGGAGGAGGGCAGAACCATGCAGGATCAGCCAGGTATTGCAGGTGATAGAAGAGGCCAAATGACACAGCACAAGCACTGTGCTGTTATTCATGCTTTTAGGTTTACAAACGCTTTAAGTCTATAATGAGCCATTAGGAACTATACATGAGGTTTTTTTTTTTTACAAAGGATGTAATAAATCAGGAACTATTAAGTGACATTCCGTATAAAAGTCTATAATGAGCTCTGCAATCCACAACTCTTTTGTGATGTTTTTATAAAGTCTATAAAAAGACATTAGGAACACAGCTATGTACTTTATGAAGTTTATAGTGAGTTCTGCCATTCAGAACTATACAGCAATTTTTTCAAGTCTATAACACGCCATTAGGAACTATAGAGTGACATTCCTTATAGAATCTATAACAGCCATCAGGGACTACACAGTGGGGTTGATTTACTTAAAATGGAGTGTGCAGAATCTGGTGCAGCTGTGCATAGAAACCAATCAGCTTCTAGCTCCAGTTTGTTCAATTAAGCTTTAACAATAAAACCTGGAAACTGATTGGTTACTATGCAGAGCTGCACCAGATTTTGCACTCTCCAGTTTTAGTAAATCAACCCCAGTTATTTTTTTTAAAGTCTAGAATGAGCCATCAAGGACTACACCGTGAAGTTCTTAATGAAGTCTATAATCCGCTATGAGGATCTATACAGTGATGTGCTTTATAAAGTTTATAATTTGCTCTGTCTTCAGCAAGTAAACAGTGAAATTCCTTATGAAGTCCTTATTAAGTCTATAATGAGCCATAAGGGACATTTTAACATCTATCCAAGCAATAAGCCCCCCACCCCCCCCCCTGCAATACCATTAACACCCCGTAATAATTGTGTCACATTAAGGAAACTGGGAGGAAACCATACAAACTGTACAGAATAACAGAAGAGCTTACAAAAGATGGAGTCACCAGGTTAAGAGGACTTAAGCACTCATGTAAAGAGGAGGGAAAAAAATAAAATTGTTGGCCTAAACCCCCCAGCAGAGTGCATGAGAATGGAAGAATCTTACCAGTTAAACCTGATCCGATCCCTCCACAGTAAACTGTACAATTTTTTGAACTGGACTGGTTCACAACATCTTCAAACCTCAGCTGCTTTGTATTACCTGAAGTAAAAAGTAGAAACATCAGAAAAGCTCCAATCTATAAAATGTGGCTGCAAAGCTAAGAGCATTGCTTGCTCTACTTACTTTCTTGTGCGCTTTTTGGTGCGGGTGGTTTACGAGTTGCCCAATTAGTTCTGATCTGTCGGCCACCTAACCACTGTCCTCCCATATGTACTATGGCATTTTCAGCATCCTAGTAGCAAGAGGTACAGGTAAGAGTATTTCCATGAAAACTGGACACAAAAACAAGAAATAAATGGTGCTACAATGGACTAGCAGGCGATCAGTAAGAAATTGGAACTCAAGACAATCTTTAAAGTGGGAAAGTAAAGTCATGTTAGAAGCTTTAGGCTCGCTCCACTTGGGAAATTTTCTTTTGAATTCTTGTTGTGTCACCAAGACAGAAGTAAAGTATTCTCAACGTGAACACACCAGTAAAAAGCCAACAGAGTGGGACACTATGTTGACCAATCTCAGTTAAAATTGTTTACAAGGTGGTACTATACCCCACTTAAGCTTTCTACTATATAACGACAAGTTGCACCACTTGCGGTTGTCCCCAAGCTGACTCATTCTATAATACCCTTTGGGAATAGAAAAAAAAAATAACCGTACAATGGCATGAAATTTTTAACCATTTGCCGACTGCCTAACGCCGATCTACATCGGCAGTCAGCCCCTCACAGGCAAAGTGACGTAGGGCTACGTCACTAGCTTGTGAGGGTCTAGGGAGCGAGCGCGCACCCCCGGAGGCGCGCTCCCGCGTGGTCACGGACCCCCCCCCCCCGCGCGTGTGACCGGCGGACCCGATGTCCGCCGGTCACTCTGCGATCGGCGGGGGAGAGGGAGAAAGTCAGGCAGCTTGTGTAAACAAGCTGCCTGTCATTCTCCCCTGTGTATGAAGGATGATCATACGGTTCTACTATGTAGAACCGTTGATCACTCTCCATACATCTGAAGCCACAGCCAATCACAGTAGAAAGCACGCCCCTAGGGACACACATAGCCCCTCCCTTTCAAAAAAAGTTAACCCCTTCACTGCCAGTGTATTTTTACAGTAACAGTGCATATATATAGCACTGATTACTGTAGAAATGTCACTGGTAACCCCAAAAGTGTCAAAAATGTCAGTAAAGGGTCCGATCTGTCCGCCGCAATGTCGCAGTACCGCAAAAAAAAAAAAAAAAAAAACAAATCGCAGATCGCCGCCATTACGGGTTAAAAAAAAAAAAAAAACAAAAATGACAAAAATCTTTCCCTTTGTTAGTAAAGGCGATAACTTTTGCACAAACCAATCAAAATACGCTTTTTGCGATTTTTTTTACCAAACATAGGTAGCATAAAACAAATTGGCCGAAAATGGTAAAAAATTTTGATTTTTACATTTTTTTGGGGGGAATTTCATATAAAAAAAATTTGAAAAATATTGCTATTTTTGCAAAATTTACGCTCTTTTTTTTGTTTATAGCGCTTGATCAAAAAAATCACACAGGTGATCAAATACCACCAAAAGAAAGCTCTGTTTGTGGGAAAAAAAGGACGCCAAATTCGTTTAGATACAGCGTCGCACGACCGCGCAATTGTCCGTTAAAGTCACGCAGTGCCGAATCGCTAAATACCCCCTGGTCAGGAAGGGGGTAAAATCTTCCGGGGCTTAAGTGGTTAATCAATAATATTTGTATCATGTGGCCCTCCCTTTTAGATTGTAAACTCTAACGAGCATCGGGAGGAAGCTCCGCCGCCGCATACCGCCCGCATTCTTCGCTGGATCCCGGAGAAAAGGTAAGTAAAACCTCTACCAGGATCCATCGATCTTCCTAGCGCTACCCCGAGTGTGGCTCGGGGTTACCGCTTTTGGCTCTAAAATCTAACCCCGAGTCACGCTCGGGAATACCACTAGGAAGGTTAAAAGAAAGAAAGCAAAAAACCCTTGTTTGTACTAGGGATTGATCGATATCCGACTATCGCCCGCCTTTCAGGCCGATAACAGGTGCTGATATTCTGTACATTTAAAGTTTTGAAAAATCAAACAATTTCTACACAAATCTGGTATAAACTTAAGTGTCCTGTGCCCCTAAAACAGTGTCCTCTGTCCGCCCTTCACATCACCTAACCACCCCCCCCCAAAATTGTACTGTCCTCTGTACCCCCATAGCAGTATCCTCTGTCCAACTTCCCCCCCCCCCCCCCTCATAGCTGTGACCTCTGTCCCCTACACCCTCTCCCAGCCCCCCAACTGTAGCGTCCTCTGTCCCCGCCCGACAAACACACACACCAGTGTGTAGGTAGAAGTCTCCTACCTTACAAAGGTGTACAGCAGAGCAGAGATTGGCCGGTATCACAGTACTGGATGGAGATGGGAGTGGGAACTGCCAGAGTTAACTTTTCACATTACCAGGCTGGTGATTGGTTGCTAGGAACGCATGGCAACCAATCACCTACTTAATATTTTTAATGGTAAAAAATAATTCAAGCAGCTCCCGCTCCAACCCCAATACAGCCCTGTCATAAGGGCCGCTGTTCAGCGAAGAGGAGAAGAGCAGCGAAGGCTTAGGGGAAGGACTGGAAAGATTGCAGCGCGGGGACAGGGGGAGGTCTGACCAATATCCGTAATATCAGTAAGTTTCTGACCGATACCAATTATTTAAAAAATTGTGACTATCGGCCCTAATAAATCGGCAGACCCCTAGTTAGTACCCAGCATTACCTTAGGCTGAGTGGCTTTCTAGAATATCACGCCATATTTAATATATTGGATACACCCGAAGTACAATTAATATCATATTTGTAACTTGAAGGTACCTTTTTGATATCTGTATATTTTTAACACTTTATACAGCCGATTCCTTATTGAACTTTTTGTATATATTTGCTGTATGTCGGAATTCATACTTGTTCCATTTTTGTACGTAAAGTTTGTAAACAAAAAAAAAAAAGCTGACAGAGCTTCAAATCTTTCCTCCTCGGTCATGTCGAGAGTTGACTTGAGTGGTAGATTAATATTTTGGATATGTACACAATGAATACACAAGAAACTCACCAACTTATTGTAGAAGGAAACAAAGCCGTAACCCTTCGACTTCCCTGTTGCCATGTCTTTCACTACTCTGGCATCTCTGCGGAGAAGAGATCACAGAGGGATAAGTTTGTGGCACAAAGATGAACAAGCAATAAATAAAAACTAAAGGAACCACACACACTGTTATTGGCAGATATTCCTCCTCCATCTTTATCCCTCATCTAGTCTTAGGAGCACTGACTCCCTAACCAGCTCTGACATATTGCTAGAGATCAATGATATCTACAGCACAGAATTCTAATAATAACACTTTGTATTAAACATGCAACCTAACCATTACACTAGAAAATAAAATATGGTCTCTCTCTAGTCTAGCACTTAGCCCTGGCTCACCATGCACTCACTAATATCAATGGCTGCAGAATATATCAAATATCAAAATGGAAAAGAGGAAAAATAGGAATTAAAAGGCATACATGGCCTGTTAACAGATTTCTTTATTTTTCTTGCTCAATTCTTTACCACCATTTTGGAGTTTGGGCAGCTGTAAATTTTGAAAAATTGACATTTTCAGAAAATTTAAGAAAGGCGAATAAAACTAAAGAACAATAGTTCAGCACACCAGTACAAAACAACAAAACTAACACAGAAATGTATTGTGTCATAGAAATCTGATTATACCAGTAGAAATAAATAAGAATAAATAGAAATGAGAAAAAAAATCTACAACTGACTCCAGTGTGCACAGTTCCTTGCAGTTAGCCTTCAAGAGTCTGTCCATATACCAGCCATTCTGCAAAATAATCAGAATGCTATTATGTTTAATGATGAGTGGGAGGGAGGCAAGAATCCTTACACCTGCACAGTGACCCAGAGACAAACAGGAAAATTTAGCTCAAGTTACATGAAAACAGAGATGTTACGTAGCATGCCCAGCACTGGTAATCAGCTGATCCCTATATGGAGACAGAGCAATGGTGCAGAGCATGCCCGGCACTGGTGATCAGCTGATCCCTATATGGAGACAGAGCGATGGTGCAGAGCATGCCCGGCACTGGTGATCAGCTGATCCCTATATGGAGACAGACCAATGGTGCAGAGCATGCCTGTCACTGGAGATCCGCTGATCCCTATATGGAGACAGAGCGATGGTGCAGAGCATGCCCAGCACTGGTGATCAGCTGATCCCTACATGGAGACAGACCAATGGTGCAGAGCATGCCTGGCAGTGGTAATCAGCTGATCCCTACATGGAGACAGACCAATGGTGCAGAGCATGCCTGGCAGTGGTAATCAGCTGATCCCTACATAGAGACAGAGCAATAGTGCAAAGCACACCTGGAACTGGAGATCAGCTGATCGCTATAATCACAATAAACAGCTCATGTTACATTGAGACATAGAGCAAAGGTGCGTAGCATGCCCAGCACTGGTGATCTGCTAATTGCTACAATTAATACCAAAAATGTTCCGCTCGCTCTTCAAGTCAGCCCCTCTAATTCACTAAGATTGCTATCTGGAGGCACGAAGGAAATGCATACAGTTCATGCTGTTCACCAGCGATCCGCTTCTATAGGTATATATATCAACAAATACTAGGTGTGCCCATCAGCCCATACTTACTGGATTAGGAGGGGTGCGCCGGCTTCCCTGCCACACACCAGGACATTACCATCAAACAGCAGGAATGTCAATAGCAGTCTTAGTCCAGCTGTACCAGGACCCAAGACCCTGACAAATAATTGGCTGAGGACTGGCTGAACAGCCACAAGTCTCCAGTGCTTTATTACATACATATATACAGTCAGTCACAATATAACATATCAGATTTAACAAACAAACAACAGATAATTCAGTTCATCTGGCAAATATGTACAACGTACATAACCATGTTGTATTAGACATGAGAGCGATTAAAACAACTCACTAATACTTACGAGATTTTACCAAATGGAGCAAAAGCTGATTTTATGTCTTCTGTGGTGATTTCAGGACTCAGATCTCCAACAAATACATGGAAGTGATCTGCAGAGAGAGATTTGTGCAATCAGTGTGATTCACAGTGAGAGCAATCAGGGGTGTACACAGAACTAGGAGCTAGCTGAAGCTACACACAGAGGCAACAGTTATCTATAGAACATGAATGGGGGCACTTTCAGATATGCTTTCCAGTGTCCAACTGACGTTTGGAGAATCTGAAAACACTTAACTTAATAAGGAATAGAAGTGTTTTGAATTTAGATAAAATTAGAGAGAATACCAAGAGAGGCAGCCTAAACAGCACATGGACTTGTAAATGCTAGCGGCCAGACTTTCTCCTAACCCCTTTCCTGCTGGAGGGGCCTGCAACAAAAAGGGATTAATAGCACCATCAAACAGTGAAGATTATTGCTGCCACAATGGAGGAGACAGCTGTGTTATGTCCCTAGCTCAGCTGTATACTTACTCGATGTGTCTTTCTTCTGACTGCTGGGAGTTGTGGCCCAATTCACCTTCACCTCCTGTGGAAAAGAAAAAAAACAGATAGCGAATTAGCACTTAGAAGAGACTATGTGGCAAGACCACTGGCTTCTGACCAAGAAACAGCCACTGTTCCTCCTCCCAAAGGTGCAGTGCCCCATCCCCTTTATTGCAAACGTTAAATGCTCAAAAAATCTAGGGGTAGAAGAGGCTATATAAGTTACCCTACCCCTTTATACTGGCACTCTGCCCTTTACTCAGGGTAGAGGGTGGGCCCTTGGCATCATCATGTACAATGCAGGACCCGTGTGAATGAAGCATTCAAGAGGAAATTGCAGGAAACTGGTCTCTCAGCTAAAAGAAACCTGCTGGAGTAAAGAGCGTGGCAAGAATTACACTAGTGGTGCACCTAAATTAAATATGTCGGTGCTGAAACCGAAAATTCAGTATGCACTTGACCATGCCCTCTCAAGAACACCAAATACAAAACAGAGAGCCAGGACCGCAATACCACATCTAAAAGGGGAAAATGACCTGCAGTTGTCCTTCTCCTGTCCTGCTTTAGACCAGTTTGAGCTACTTTTGCATTTCTTTAGACTTGTATGGGGAAAGCAGTAGTTTTGACAGAAAAGAAAAGCCTCCTAACTGGCCTGAGCATTTCTAGAGGTTTCCCATAAGATAGCGCTAATGTTCACTTTCTGAGTTTAGGTCCACTTTAATTTCAGTAAATTTCACTTTAATTTCAGCATAAACTACTGTGAAACTAACTTTTCTAGTGCAGATTGGACAATAAACCCTATAACTGCTACAGACACCCAGCCCTCTTCCATTATGTCAGATAGATACAAAAATTACAGAAGATAGCAGTGTTAGGATCTAAGAACTCAGTAAGTCTGCAGAAACACTGTACAAGTACAGAGATGTCAATATAATAGAGACAGAATAACAGCTGTAATCTCTATAGAACATTACAGCAAAAGTCAAAATACCAAATCCATGCCACATCTCTCCACACAAAATCATAATCTTTGCTCACCTTTCCCAAGATCTTCCGCCCATTCATTGCCGCCAACGCTGCAGCAGCGTCTCTATGTTCATAAAACTCCACAAAACAATAAGGGTCATTGCTGCTATTAGGTAGTGCAGAGAAGCCAGTGGATGCTGCCACCCTCCGACCATCCGTTTGCTAAAATTAGAGAAGAAAAGTCTTTATACACACACACAAGAAAAACACAGACTTGACACATTCTCATTGGCACCTGTCCAGGCAGACACAACGTTCAATGAGGAGCACAAAACATTGAGGCTCCGTTCACATATTGGCATCCAAGATCACAGCAAATCGGGGGGGAGATTGTGCAATTCCCATCAAAAAGAATCGTTGGACGCCTCTCACCCAAAATAAGTTCTTGTACTTAGTTTAGGCAACAGGCGTCCCGCAATTCTATTTCCACTAATTTCCTGCAATTCGTCGGGCGACAATATCGCACCGCGTTTGGGGTGCCATTGGTCAAGATGTGAACAGAGCCTTACAATGCACACAGAACACGCTTTCAAATACCTTCCCAGCTAGTGGAACCGCTCACTCACTGCTTGCATAGGAACTCACATTTGACATGGTAGGGGGGTGCTCATGTGGCTGTTTCCCTCACTAGCCAGTGACGGAATAACACACACATTTGCTTCTCCTCACACCAAAATTAATGGCCAATCCATCGCCTCAAGATCCCCACATCAGCCATAACTTCCACCCACAATTATATAGGTATATCTTCACTCAACCCATCAGCCATAACTTCCACCCACAATTATATAGGTATATCTTCACTCAACCCATCAGCCATAACTTCCACCCACAATTATATAGGTATATCTTCACTCAACACTACATAACTTCAACCTAGAATTATATTACCCTCTCCTCACCCAACACATCAACCATAACTTCCACCCACAATTAAATGATCTCTTCACCCACCACTACATCAGCCATAACTTCCAAATACAATCATTTTAATATCTTTTACAAGCTGTTCGGCAGGTTACATTTTCCAAGTTACTTAAGCATGACCTCTCGAATCAACAGGAGATAAACCCAGGTAAAAAGCAGAACAGAGTAAGGAGGTTAAAACATGTAAGTGGATATAAACAGGGATAAACACAAGATGGGGAGCCGGAGATAAACATGGATAAGCAGCAGGACATCGAAGAATAGGTAGACACAGTTAAGAGCAAAAGGTAAAAACAGGTAGGCAGAAAAACATGGGGCTGGATGTAAACAGCAGCAAGACATGGAAAAAAAAGAGGTAAACACAGGTAAGCAGCAGGACATGGAAAAAAGAGGTAAACACACATAGGCAGCAAAACAAGGAGGAAGAGAAACCCAGGCAAGCAGCAAGACATGGAACAACACGTAAACACATGTATACAGCATGATATATAGCTGGAGGTAAATGCATGTAAACAACAGGACATGGTCTCACTTACATCTGTAATCATTTTACAGCTTTTACACGGCCCAATCTGACTGAATAACTGAAGAATCAGGACTTCTGTTACATCCCTGGAGAGGTTGCCTACATACCTGTGGAAGAAACAAAATAAAACACTGATTTCAGTTCTAAAATTATATTTCTAGGTTATTAATTTCTCTAAGCCCCAGTCCAATTAAAAAACAATAAAAAAAGCTAAAACAAGCAAAAATGAAATCTTAATTCTATTCCAAGTTTGTATTCTTAAAGTGTTACTAAACACAGGACCTGCATTCACTATATCTGGTCTCCCACAGTACACAGAACATGGAAATACAATCATTGTAATAAATATAAACTGTTCAATAGCTTTTCTCATCAGCAGTATATAGCAGTCTTGTGACTTCTATCAGTGCCTGGTTAAAGCTTGTAGGAGTTTTCATACTGTGCTAGCTGTCCTATCAGGATGCAAGACCCCCGACCCTCTGTCTAAATGTTTTGGGGGCAATGCAAGAAGGGGAGAATCTGTGCATTCAGGATCTTGCCTTTTTACAAAATGCAGGGGATTAACCCCTTAGGTTCCACAGTGAGTATAGCAAGCATGCTTTCCTGCATATATAGACTGATTCTACGGTTGCGGGTTTAGTAACACTAACTCACAGAAGTACATACTATTTGCTCTCAGCAGTGTTCATGTTGACATCAAATTTCGATTTAGTTTTAAGTTCCAGTCTTTTGACTAAAATGCCATTTTAGTTTTGATCATATTTTAGTCATCTAAGTTGTTTTATGTTAAGTCGTATTTTAGTCAACTAAAATATCCAGTACATTTTAGTCTACTAAAACCTAATTGGTTTAATTGCATTTTAATGCATTATTTCTTTATAACTGCCAAACATTATATACTCCTGGAGTAAAAATCTAATAAAATGTTTATTACTTATGATATTAGGGTTTGAACATGCACTACAGACACAGATTTAGCCGTTGTGATATAAATTCAATTTAGTTTTAGTCATAGTCTTGACTAAAATGTCAAGAAGACCAACAGAAAGGGGTCTAATTCCACCCACAGAAAGGGGCATTATTCCACCCACAGAACACCCCCAGGAAGAAGTATTATCCCACCTTCAGAAAGAGGTGCAATACTACCTTCAGAGAGGGGTTTAATTCCTCCCACAAACATAAAAAGGGGGGTTGGGACTTTAAATGAGGAGCAATGCACAAAATAGGCCAAAAGTAGGAAACATATGATAAAATCTCAAGATTTATTGCGTATTTTAGTCATCTAAATTGTTTTAGCTTTAGTCGTATTTTAGTTGAATAAATTATATTAATGTAGTCAATGAAAATATTTGTGTGATATTAAAAGTCAGCAGCTACAAAAAAAATGGGATTGATTTACCGTAAAATCCATTTCTCTGATGTTTGATGGACACAGCTCCTGGTATTCATAACTATTGGGTTATACTGCCCCCTACAGAAGGACACTAGGCAGAAAAAAATTCTGGCTACACCCATGGGCAGTCCCAGGGGTTATACTCCCTCTCTCTGCTATAGCCACTCAGTTTTGTAACAAGCAGTGTCAGTAGAATAACAACTCCGCAGAGGGGTGGGGTGCTGGGTCAGTCAATGAACATCAGAGAAATGGATTTCCTGGTAAGCCAAAAATTACATTTTCTCTTTCATTCATTGACAGACACAGCTCCTGGTATTCATAACCATTGGGACGTCCAAAAGTAGTGTCAAACATGAGGGGTGGGAACAACCGAAAAATTCCCAAGGCTAAACATTAGCCAACCAGGCAACAGGAGCTCAACCAAACAACCGGAGACCACCTGAAAAAAAACAATACACCCTCAAAGAGGATCAGGACCTCTTAAACAGCAGCCTGTAAAACCTTGTGGCCAAAAGAAGCATCCACAGATGCCAACACATCCACTTTATAAAACTTTGTAAAAGTGTGCACCAACAACCAGGTGGCTGCCTTGCAAACCTGACGCCTGAAGACGGAAGGCCCAGGAGGCACTAAGCACCTGAGTAGAATGTGCCTTGACAAGGAAAGGAGGAACCTGACCCTTGATGGAATAGGCCTGAACCTCTGTCTGTCTGATCTATCTGGAAATGATCTCTGAGGAAGCAGACAACCCTTTGCGACATCCATCCATCAGCACAAATAGAGAGTCTGACTTCCTGAAAGACTCCGTAGCTGACAGGTACACTCTAATTGCCCAGACCACACGCAAGGAAATTTCCTTGGATGTTTAGGCCTGGGACGCAGGGAAGGCCACACAATGTCATCATTCAAATGAAAGTCAGAGACAACCTTTGGAAGGAACGACGGACAAGGGAGAAGAACCACCTTTATCCCTGTGTAGCGGACTGCCATTCTTGGATAATGCAGATTTACCTTCTAATCCTTCAGACTGTTTCTGTGTACCTTTAACCACTTACCGCATACTAACGTAGGTCTACGTCGGTAAATTTTGCGGTAGTGTACCGGGATGATGCCTCTAGCTAGAGGCACCATCCCGGTACCGTGGTTTAGAGCCGACGGTTGGCTTTCCGTCGGTACCGACCGATGCGGCTCCCGAGCCGCTCGATCGGTACCCGGGGGGGGGGGGGCGGGAGGGGACGTCCCCCCCCTCCCGCCGCCTTCCGTGGCTTTGCCCGGGGCTCCCGTTCCACCAGGAGCCCCGAGCACCCAGCCGGCACGTCCGCCGGCTGGATGGAGTCCCGATGAATGCCGGAAACGGCATCAATCGGGTCTCCGATGACGTAACCCGGAGGCGGCGTCCATGACGTCACTTCCGGGTTACTGTGCTGCAAAAGGCGGCAAATTTGAAAAACGGCTGTATGCAAAAATGCCGTTTTCGGCGTTTTGCATACAGGGAAGTGTAGTGGAGGGGTCTAGGGTCTTTTAGACCCTCGATCCCTCCATAAAGTGTACCTGTCACTACATATTGGTGTCACAAGGGATGTTTACATTGCTTGTGACAGCAATAAAAGTGATCAGATTTTTTTTTTTTTTTAAAAAACTTTAATAAAAATAAAAAAAAAAAATAAAATAAATGGGAAAAAAAAAAAAAAAAAAAATTTAGCCGCCCCCGTCACCGTTAGCTCGCGCACAAAAAAAACGTATATGGAAGTCGAGCCGCAAATGAAATCGCTGTTCAAACCACACATGTGAGGTATCGCCGCGATCGCCAGAGCGTGAGCAATAATTTAAAAAAAAGAGCTACACTCTAACTCAAAACTGGTAACCGTTAAATAAATTTAAAGCGTCGCAGATTGAGATCTCTATTGACCGTAGTTTGTCGCGATCCCACGGGGGGGGGGGGGGGGCGCAATTTTAAACCGTAACATGTTGGGTATCTATTTACTCGGCGTGACATGTTCTTTCACAATATACAAAAAAAATGGGCTAACTTTACTGTTTAGTATTTTTTAAAATTAGTGAAATGTGATTTTTCAAAAATTTTCCAAACAAATGGCACTTTAAAGACCGCTGCGCAAATACCGCGTGATAAAAAAATATTACAATGACCGACATTTTATGGAGATGCGGCGGACTCTGAGCGACTGACTGAGACAGCAGAGCACGTGAGGTTCTTGTCTGACACAGCAGAAGAAAGGAGCGGCCTTTCAGAAAGATAAGAAGATTACTACTGGACACTGACGCTGCAGTGATCGTGAGAGAACTGCAAGTATACTTAAAGTTATAAACACTGTTCACATTTAAAACAGCCTTTGGATATACTTATACCCCTTTTCTGTGGATTACAAATGTCACTTAGGTGACTAGAGCTCCAACTGCCGACGAAGAATCGCAAGGCCTTGCGAGGACAGTGACTCTAGTGGTTCACTGCTAAAGGGGGCCCCCTGCAGGTGTCAAAATGCATTACTTCAGTTGCTAGATTGAATGTTTGAAACACATTTAAATAGGTAAACTGACATTGCTGAGTTATACCAGTAGTTCGGGTTATATACAGTCAGATTAGATAGGATTGTCTTGACAGTCACTCTTATAAATCCTTTAATAACAGAGATATATATATATTATATATGATATTCATATATCTAATCATAACTTGTTGTAGTGTTACTATTGGATTTTGTGTCTCGGGTCCCATATTCACATTTGGGACATGGTAACCAAAGTCCTGTCATATTCCTTCATTGCATATTCGGTTGTGTTGATTTGTATCTGTAACCACCTCAATACTGGGCACTTAAACCCCCCTTCCTTCCCAGACCAATTTTCAGCTTTTAGCGCTGTTGCATTTTGAATGACAATTGCACGGTCATGCAACATTGTACCTAAACCAAATTTGTGTCATTTTTTTCCCCACAAATAGAGCTTTCTTGTGGTGGTATTTGATCACCGCAATGTTTTTTCTTTTTTGGTGCACAAATAAAAAAAGTTTGGAAAAAAAAAAAAAAGTTTTTTTGTTGGTTATAAAATTTTGTAAATAGATACGTGTTTTCCTGCACTGATGAGCACTGATGAGACCGCACTGGCAGGCACTGATAGGTAGCACTGATATGCAGCATTGGTGGGCACTGATAGGCAGCACTGATCAGCGGCACTGGTGGGCAATAATGGGCACTGGTGGGCGGCACTGATAGATGGCAATAATGGGCACTGGTGGGCAGCACTGATAGATGGCATTGGTGGGCAGCACTGATAGGGAGGGCACCACTGGCAGGCTCTCTGAGCCCTGATTGCCATCCCTGGTGGTTCTAGTGGCACCCCCCCCCCCAGGGCTGCACTGGTAATCAATGTTCTGATTACCAGCACAGACCCCCCTGTGATCAGTGAGTAATTAGTAAAACTCACTGATCCCCTGGCTGCAGCACAGATCGTCGTCTTCTCCTCACTGACAGGATCTGTGTGAGGAGAAGAGGAGTTTAAAGTCATTACAACGGCTGTATTTACGTTACATGACGGCTGTGATTGGACACAGTCATCATGTGATCAGGAGGGCCAATCACAGGGCCCTCCTGCCAAAACTTGTTGCTCTGTGTCCGAGGGACACAGGCACATCGAGATCGCGCCAATGCACGTGCCCACGGCGGCCCAATCTTGCTTCTTCTGCAGGACATTCGGGAACGTCCGATCAGAAGGACTAGACTCCCACCCGGCCGTATATGTACAGTGGCCAGGTGGGAGGTGGTTAATTGTTCCAGCAAACAGTTAAACTGGTGCTTCATTGTGTCAGTGATTTTTAAAAGGTACACACACTAAAACACTACCAGGTGTGTCAGTGGGGCGGAGCTTGAACCTAGGGGTTGAGAGACAGAGAAAGGGAACAGTTTTACTTAAGCGGCTCCTGAGTGGGTAGCGCTACACCTGTGAATCACCAGGTAAGGCGGACAGGATAACGCCGCCAGTTCCGACACCCTGCGCGCAGAAGTGATAGCCACTAAAAAGGCCACCTTCTGGGACAATGTAAGCAGGGGAATCTCCCCAAATATTTTCAAAAGGAGGCTTCTGCAGAGCTGAGAGCACAAAATTAAGATTCCAAGGCGGCAACGGAGCCCGCACTGGAGGAACCAAATGTCGGACAACCTGAAGAAATATACGCACCAGGGAGTGTGTGGCCAAAGGTGGTTGGAAGAAGACTGCCAAGGCAAACACCTTGCCCTTGATGGTACTCAAGGCCAATTTCTGTTCAACCCCCGTAGAGGGAAAGTTAAGATCTGAGCCATGAGAAGGAGCAAGGAGGAACCCCAAGAGACACACCAAGTAATGTGCGTCTTCCACATACGATGGTAGATCTTCCTAGAAGTGGATTTCCTAGCTTTCAACAGGGTAGGAATCACCGACTCAGATAAACCCCTATCCTTCAGCACCTGCCGTTTAATAGCCAAGCCGTCAAAGCCAGCGCCTGTAAAGCAGGATGGAAGATTGGTCCTTGGGACAGCAGATCCTCCCTGAGAGGAAGCTTCCAAGGAATGTCAGCGACCAGCCGCACCAGATCGGCGTACCAAGACCAGCGAGCCACTAAGATGACCGGAATCTCTTCTGCCTCGATCCTGCATAGAAGTCTGGGCAGAGGCTTGAGAGGAGGGAAGGCGTGAATTAGCCGATACTGACCTCACGGGGCCACCAGCGTGTCTGTGGCATCTGCCAGAGGATCTCTTGACCGAGGTACAAACGTCTGCACCCTTCTGTTGAGCCGAGACGCCAACAGATCCACCTGAGGGGTGCCCCACCAGAGATACAGCTAATGAAAAACCTTCGGATGAAGGAACCACTCCCTGTGGTCCAACGTCTGCGGACTGAGATAATCTGCCTGCCAATTTTCCACCCTGGGAGTGTGTACGGCGGAGAGGGCTGGAACAAACCGTTCTATCCACCTTAGAATGCTGGCTACCCCCAGAGCCGCCAGAACACTTCTTGTGCCCCCCCCCCTAGATGATTGACATAAGCCACGGCCGTGGCATTGTCCGATTGAATGTGCACTGGACAAATGCTGAAGACGATCCGTCCAGTGATCCAGACACAGTCTGATCGCTCAGAGTTCCAAGACTAGTGGTGCACCGAAATTTCGGCAACCAAAATTTTCGTCCGACAATGGGCCTATCCCATTTCGGCCGAAAACTGATCATAAATGCCGAAAATCATGGCTGCCAACTGTCCTGTTTTTGACAGCACAGTCCCGCAAAATAGGACCTTGTCCTGGCTAACTTACTCTGCCGGGACTTGTCCCGGCCAGTGGGGGAGCGTGGGGGCGGCTGGAGGGCAGACCTTTATTTTCCCTAACAGTGTTTCACTGCTCCAGCGGCCATCTTCAGGCTCAGGATGGCAGGCGCCATGTGATTGGGCGAATAGGGTGGGGGCTGGCCTGTGCCTGTCCAGTCACGGTGTAGCAAGGGTGGCGCATGCATGGGTGGCGGTTTCTTCTTGCAGTCTCAGACCAGCGCGCTCAGCCTCAGCACACCAGCTGCTCAACTCCGGACCAAACCACGGACGTTCTTCCTCTTACTGTAAGTGAGTGCCGGCAGATAATTATCAGTTAAGGATCTGATGAATGCCTAAAGGGGGGACAAGGAGTTTGAGGGCAAGAAAAGAATAGAAAGTTAACAGAGTTACAGAAGTGACTGCTAGAGGAAGAGAGCAGAGTGCTGTTTATTAGAGAAGAGTAGGGAACAAAAGAGATATGGGAGAAAATGAGGGGATGCTAGAGAGTTACTAGTCTTAGCAGTGCCATAAAACAAAAATTCTGTCTGGAAGAGAAAGATAGGGAACAGGGAGAGCTGAAGCGCCGGAGAACGAAGCCACCATATCAGGGACTCCCTCGTTCCCCGACTCAGCCAGATCTGATTTTGCAGAGACTATGGAGTCTTGTCCCATTTGGTCAGAATCTGCCTTTGCAGGGACCTCGTATGGAACTGTGCAAACGGAACCGCCTCGAAGGCAGACACCATCAGGCCCAGCACCCGCATGCAAGTCCGGAGGGACAACCATCTGATGGAAAGCAGGAGGCAAACTGAAGCCTGCAATTTTTGGAGTTTGTCCAGAGGAAGGAGCACTCTGGCTAAGGCAAGTCAAGGGTCAGGCCTAGATAGTCCAGCTTTGTGTAAGGAACCAGAGCAGACTTCTGAAAGTTCAGAATCCAGCCAAATTCCCGCAGTTTGTATTGTGATCTCCATGTTGCCCACCATAGCAGAGGGACACTTCGCTCGCAGAATGAATCCTCCAAGTAGCCCAGTACCGCGATCCCCCATTGACGTAGCAAGGCTAGCACCGGGCTAACATTTTTGTGAAGACCCGAGGAGCAGAGGCGAGACCAAAGAGTAACGTCACTAACTGATAATGCTCTTCTCCCACAGCAAATCGGAGAAAATGCTGGTGACTGGCACATATTGGAATGTGAAGGTAAGCATCCTTGATATCGAGGCGAGGAAATTCCCCGATGCAGGGATGCCACCACTGTTCGAATAGACTCCATTTTGAACTTCTGTACCCACACAAAGCAGTTTAGCACCTTGAGGTCCAGGATTGGACGCATTTTGCCTTCCTTCCTGGGGACTGTGAACAGGTTTGAGTAAAAAGTCAAAAAACATTCCTAAGTCAGAACCGGGACAATCACCCCTTGAGGGAACCGGTCTTGTACCACCCCAAACAGGCCCTGTAAGTGGTCTGGGGACATGCGCAAGTTGGAAGGAAAAAAACCTTGCCGGGGGACAAGAGCGAAACTGGACCGAATGACTTTGTGGACCCACTTATTTTGCACTAGGTAAGTCCACTGGTCCGGAAATCAGCAAAGAAGTCCCCCAACCCCCGATACGGGTGAGGGCGCACCTTCATGCTGAAAGAGCCTTGTCCACGGGTCTGGGGAAGCCTGATCTTGGCTTGGTTTGGATCCTCCTGAAGAGGCCCTGAAAAGTTTGAGCCCTTGTCAGTCAAACCTGAGGGAAGAAAAAAAAATTCTTATGAGCGGAGGAGGAGGGCCCACATCTACGAGGTTCCTTGCCCTTAGTAGCCTGCGGAAGAAAAGTACTCTTTCCCCCCTGCGAGACCTTTAATGAGGTCATCCAGGGTAGCTTCAAACAGGCGATCTCCTTGGAAAGGAAGATCAGTTAAGGCCTTTTTTTGAAGTCTGATCCGCAGACCAGCACTTGAGCCAAAAGACACACCGATGAACCAATGCCAAAACAGAGGTGAGCCGTCAGGGGAGCAGCATCCAAAAGCCATCACAGGTAAACTGCAGCTGGTCCGCCAGCTCAGCAAAAGCAGGAGGGAGCTGTTCCCCCTCCAGGTCACAGCTTTAAAAGCTTAGCCCACTCGGTCAGAGTTTGCAACACTAGGGCAATGGTGAATACCGGCCTCATTGCCGAACCAGCCAGAGTGTACATATGGCGGGCCACAGCCTCCACCTTCCAGTCAGCCGGACCCTTAAAGGCCGGGGACTCTTCAACTGCAATCATGGTTGCCTTGTTTACCTGGAAACCGGAAGGTCCACCACCGCCAGCACAGTCCACTTCTTAAGAAGGGACTCCTCATAGGGGTAATGCCTAGTAAAGCGCTTAGTGACCCCACGGGGATGCTTTGGTCGTCCCCACTTTTTAGCGTAAATTCGGCCAAAATAAGCAGGGAAAGGAAATACCTTTGCCGCTCTTGATGTCTTGTGAGTGCCAAAGGGTACCTTCACCTCCATCACAGCTTCAGCTGCGTCCTCCATCTTAAGGGTCTCACGCACAGATACAATTAGTGCATCCACCAGTGATTTTTGTGAGCGGTTTCAGACGTGGAGAAATCATCCTCACTATCAGAGGATTCCAGGCGCGTGATTGCAGAACCAGCAGGGTGACCCATGCCCGCGGCGGCCGAATCAGATTCAGGATCTGATGAGAGATGAGGCAGGGGAAGGCGGGGGCACTTTTGGCTAGCCTGTCGCCCGCAAGCCACCTGCACCTGGGACATAAGGGACTCCAGGACCGCCGTCAGTGCACGGATGGATGGTTGGGACCCGGAGGGCCCCGCAGCCTCAGATAGAGGATCAGGTAGGGAAATGTGCTCCAAGGACTCAAGGGGGACCCCACAAAAAAATGTAAAAAACACTGCTAAGGGACAACCCCCACCGAGCTGGCAGCACCACCCAGCCGCCAGGCACAAAGCACCAGTGATCCTCAGCAGAGGGAGAGGACCCCACCAGACTCGCCACCCGCAGAACCAAGCACCTGCAGCCACCAAAATAATCTGCATTACACTTGCGGTGATCTGGAATTAAAATGATCCAGGGGTCAGCACCAGGGGATGAGGATGGGCTTCCACCGCCAAAATCACCGCCCACAGGGCTCCACTGTCACCGCTATTTTTAATGGCAAACCATAGAAAAATGTTCGCCGAACTACACAACCATGGCCGCCATGTATAGAACACACAGGCTACAACAAAATGGCAGCACCATGAGGCATACAGGGACCCAGGATTGGGAGACCAGGTCTCAAGGACAGATCCAAGCAGGCCGGGGGGTGGCCCTGGCAGGAGCCCCCCCCCGTGCACATTCGATCATCCAGTCGCCGGCGGCGCACCCCCCCCCAGGAAAGGGGAACCCAGGGGTTCCCAAGGAGGGGCCCACGTCCAACCCCAAAACCCTCCTGGGGGACAGCTACTCACTATACCAGGAACCAGACGGGCAGCACTCTAGGCAAAACCCCTCTCCATCGAAATGGGGGTGCTGTCAGTCAGGAGGAACGCTGCAACTCAGGCAAAGACCCGATCGTATGCAACCTTGCAAGGCATTTAACTTGCAGGCCAGTCCCCGTCCAGCGGGAATATGTCGCGGCTGACCTAGCGCGGAGCTGGGGTCTGCGCACACTGGCCAGACTGGGGTGACTATTGGATCTAGTTATCCAGCCCATCACCCAGTTCGGCAGTTGATTGTACATCTCACAGGTACATCTCACAGGTAAAACCCAGGAGGAAAAAATTCCCTATCTAAAAAATGTTGCCAGCACCAAAGATCCCAGCAATGAACTAGGTCCTTACTCCTGACTAGGCAGCAAAAAACTGAGTGGCTATAGCAGAGAGGGAGTATACTCCCCTGGGACTGCCAATGGGTGTAGCATTGGCAGTCCCTAGTGTCCTACTCCTGTAGGGGGCAGTATAATCCAATGGTCATGAATACCACGAGCTTTGTCTGCCAGAAAATGTAGCTGTTGACTTTTAATAAACACACACTCGCCTGTCCCACGGTCCAGCGATGCAGCCAGCGGGAGCCTCTGTTCTCTCCCTCTTCTCCCTGTGGTGCCAGCATCTCTAGTGTGGGCACCCAGCTGTGAGGTACACACTTCAGAGGTATATATTTTTTACTTTCTGCATTAGAACATTCCCAATAAAAAAAAAAATTCAAAATCAAATTTTTATCATTTTAGGCCAATATGTGTCCTGCTACATATTTTTGGTAAAAAAAATCCCAATAGGTGTATATTGATTGGTTATTGCGTCTACAAACTAGGGGAAAGATTTTTATTTCTTACTAGTAATGGCGACGAACAGCGATTTTTAGCGGGACTGCAACATTGCAGTGAACAGATCGGACACCTAACTGACATTTTTGGGAAACCAGTGACATTACTACAGTAATCGGTCCTAAAAATATGCACTGTTACTGTGCTGACACTGGCAGGGAAGGGGTTAACACCAGGGGCGAACAAAGGGTTAAATGTGTCCCTAGGGCAGTGATGATGAACCTTGGCCCCCAAGATGTTTTGGAACTACATTTCCCATGATGCTCATGCACTCTGCAGTGTAGTTGAGAATCATGGGAAATGTAGTTCCAAAACATCTGGGGTGCCAAGGTTGGCCATTACTGCCCTAGGGGGTGCTTTCTGTGTAGGGGATGGGCTTGCTGAATGAACACAGAGGCCTACGTTCCTAAGGAGAAACACAGGATTGCTGTGTTCATTACTGACAGAACAGCGGTCACTGCCGTTGTCTCCACAGGGAGTGATCGCGGGTGCCCGGCAGACACCGCGGCAGCCAGACCAGCATGCACGCACCCCCCACTAGTGGTCCTGCGAAGCAACCTACAGGTACGTCGTTCCACAGGACAGAGCTGACCTGCCGCAGCAAAACTACGGCGGTTTGTTTGACAAGCGGTTAAGGAAGGGGGGGGGGGGGGTAGAGCAAGTAGTAGGTACTTTTTACATTTAGAATTTTGTACAACATTAAGCTAAAACTTCCATTTAGATTGGTAAATTTACTAAATCCTTCTCCTTCATAAGTGGAATGCCTCCTAAAGTCAGCTGCTCTCTACATGCCTAAAGAATACAAAACCTTCAGCACAACACCAATATATCACCGACACAACACTCTGCTGCCACTGTAATAAATACTAAATAGAAAAGTGAACTCAGAGTTCAGAGCATGACTCCAAGTTCTCTGGGGGGACCATGTGACCAGGTCTGACCACTGAACAGCTAGATATTTCACATTTCATTACACGTGTCCAAACCAGACCAAGATGGAACTTGGAAAAAGGTAAAGAATGAGTGACTGGCAAACCACCTCTCCTTCCTCCCTGCTGATGACATTCATGAAATTTTGCATCTGAAGAAAAAGGCGGTTTGGGCTGAACCACAATAGAGCGAGTTTACAAAATCTAATACACTAGTACATTTTTGTACAAATATTCTCAGAACATTTGTATTTCTAAAGCAGTTCAAAACAAACTGACAAAGGGGTCCTGCGTGGCTCTGAAACGTTGCCATACGTATGCCATGTGACCATGTGAATAAAGCTTTGGACCCTTTTGAGGAATCCTTGGTGTGCTGAAGATATTTCTTAAAGGATAAGTCCAGGCAAAACCTGCTCTGTGCCACATTCTAAACCTAATTATCTACCCCTGTAAAGCAAAAAAAAAATCACTGTACTTCTCTATTCTGCAGCCGATCCGATCCCACACTGAGCTGTCAGCGGTGGCTTTAGAGTGGAGGCGGGTGATGGAGAGGCACTCGACAACCGAAGCCCCATAGTAAGTCTATGGGTGATCTTACTTCCCATTCATTTCACAGCCGTTGTCGGTCCTCTCCTGCACACAGATCTTGTAGCTGGAGATCGGGTGCAGAAAAGCTAAGTACAGTGATTTTTGCTTTACAGGGTTAGCTAGATTAGGGTTAGAATGTGGCACAGAGCAGGTTTAGCATTAGTTAGGTTTTGCCTGGACTTGTCCTTTAACCACTTGCCGACTGCCACACGACTATTTACGTCGGCAGTCAGCCCCTCACAGGCAGAGGGACGTAGGGCTACGTCGCTAGCCTGTGAGGGTCAAGGGAGCGACCGCGCGCCCCCGGAGGCGCGGTCACGGACCCCCCCGCGCGCGTGTGACCGGCGGACCCAATGTCCGCCGGTCACTCGGCGATCGACGGTGCAGAGGGAGAAAGGCAGGCGGCTGATGTAAACAAGCCGCCTGTCATTCTCCCCTGTGTAGGAATAGTGATCATACGGTTCTACTATGTAGGACCGTTGATCACTGTTCCTACACCTCAAGCCACAGCCAATCACAGTAAGAATCACGCCCCTAGGGACACACATAACCCCTCCCTCTCAAAAAAAAGTTAACCCCTTCACTACAAGTGTAATTTTACAGTAACCGTGCATATGTATAGCACTGATTACTGTAGAAATGTCACTGGTAACCCCAAAAGTGTCAAAAATGTCAGTCAAGGGTCCGATCTGTCAGCCGCAATGTCGCAGTACCGCAAAAAAAAAAAAAAAAAAAAAAAAAACCACAGATCGTCGCCATTATGCGTAAAAAAAAAAAAAAAAACAACAAAAATGACAAAGATCTTTCCCTTTGTTAGTAAACACGATAACTTTTGCGCAAACCAATCAAAATACGCTTTTTTCAATTTTTTTTACCAAACATATGTAGCATAAAACAAATTGGCCGAAAAGGTTAAAAAATTTTGATTTTTACATTTTTTTTGGGGGGAATTTCATATAAAAAAAATGTGAAAAATATTGTTATTTTTGCAAAATTGACGCTCTTTTTTTGTTTATAGCGCATGATCAAAAAAAAAAAAAAAAAACGCACAGGTGATCAAATACCACCAAAAGAAAGCTCTGTTTGTGGGAAAAAAAGGACATTTATTTCATTTGGGTACAGCGTCGCACGACCGCGCAATTGTCTGTTAAAGTCATGCAGTGCCGAATCGCAAAATAGGCCCTGGTCAGGAAGGGGGTAAAATCTTCCGGGGCTTAAGTGGTTAACTCCGTCTGCGGTTTCAAGGCGGTGGTCATTGCAGCACCCAGCATTACTACAGCCATTTTCAGGAACGTGTGCATGGGGAATATTGCGTTTGGTTTTCCCATTGTAAAGCAACTGACCCAGACACTAAGGGTTGACCCAGATAGGTGTACATATTTATACAGGAGTTAGCCAGCAGCAGGATCTTGATCTTGGGTAAAATCTTGTTCACACATTGTGCGGGCACATGAACTCCTGGCCACCCCATGTTTTTCTGCAACACCGGTCCTGCTGATCACAAAACTACTGATGTTTGCATACCATCCCTCAATTTATTTATGAGGTGGCACAAGCACAGATTGACTGGCTTTTAGACATTTATGAATAACTGCTGAGGTCACTGTGGGCATGCACCAACCTCATGAATTTGCCACTGTGGCGATCTGTGTTCTAACAATCAATTACGCTAGGTAGCATGGCCCGCCTGCATCCTAGCAACTGGATTACACCTACTGCGTCTTTGTAGCCAAGGATGCTAGGTGGCACAGAATGCCTAAATCCTAGGAACTTGGGGCCACCTGCATTCTGGCAACCAAGGATGCCTAGCAACCAGGGACTGACTGAATCCTAGCAACCAAGGCTGCTAGACAGTGGGGACCACAAGCGTCCTAGCAACCAAAGGTGCTAGGCAGCATGGGATGCCTGCACCAATGCAATCAGTGGCCAACTGCATCCTAGCAACTAAAGATGTTAGGCTTCAAGGGCCACCAGTGTCCTAGCAACCAGAGTCTGCTGGCATCCTAGCAACTAAGGATGTTAGGGAGCATGGGATACCTGCATCCTAGCAACCAAGGATTCTAAGCATCATGGGCCACCAGTGTCCAAGCAACCAAAAAGGACAGGCAACATGGGATGCTTGCATTCTAGCTATCAAGGGCCGACTGCACTTAAGCAACCAAGGATGCTCTGCATCAAGGGCCAACATCGTCTTAACAACCAAGGATGCTAGGCGGATCGGGAAGCCTGTCTCCTATAATTTTGGGCCCACCTATATCCTACCTACCAAGGAAGTTAGACATCAGGGCCCACCAACCTCCACCAGCATCCTAGCAACTATGGAGGCTAGGCGGAATGGGATGCCTGCCTCCTAGAAATCAGGGCCCACCTATATCCTTTTAACCAAGGAAGTTAGACATCAGGGCCCACAAAAGTCCACTGGCATCCTAGCAACTATGGAGGAAATATAACCTGACTGAGGGTTTAAGCCATCACCAAAAAAGCTTTGTCTGATGCTGGACTAAGTAGTCTGTCTGATCTGCCCCAGACAGCGGGAAAATCCAGATGATGCCATAACATAAAAGGGAAATCTCTGCCATGGTCATCCACAGGCAGGAAGTAAAGACCAATTCTTGACCAATAAGATGTGTGTGTACAGTGACCTCATCAATGAGCTCATCATATGAAGTCAGCAAAGGATCAGATACAAATGTGAGAGATCCTGGGAGCTCTGAGACACATGCAGATATCTGTACATAGGAGACCTCACTACTGTACTTCCCTTCAATAGACCTCTGGCAGTTTAGGGCCCCACTCACTTTTTCCATATGTTGTAAAGCCTCTAGGTCAATTGCCATATGCTGGCCATCAGTGCATTACGGGCGGACTTGGGAGCCCCCCCTCAGTGCATTACGCGGCAGGCTTGGGAACCCCCCCTCAGTGCATTACGCGGCGGGCTTGGAAACCCCCCTCAGTGCATTACGCGGCGGGCTTGGAAACCCCCCTCAGTGCATTACGCGGAGGGCTTGGAAACCCCCCCTCAGTGCATTACGCGGAGGGCTTGGAAACCCCCCCTCAGTGCATTACGCGGCGGGCTTGGAAACCCCCCCTCAGTGCATTACGCGGCGGGCTTGGGAACCCCTCCCCTCAGGGCATTACGCGGCAGGTTTGGGAACCCCCCCTCAGGGCATTACGCGGCGGGTTTGGGAACCCCCCCCTCAGGGCATTACGCGGCGGGTTTGGGAACCCCCCCCTCAGGGCATTACGCGGCGGGTTTGGGAACCCCCCCCCCCCAGTGCATTACGGGCGGACTTGGGAAACCCCCCTCAGTGCATTACGCGGCGGGCTTGGGAACCCCCCCTTAGTGCATTACGGGCGGACTTGGGAACCCCCCCCCCCCCTCAGTGCATTACGCGGCGGGTTTGGGAACCCCCCCCTCAGTGCATTACGGGCGGACTTGGGAACCCCCCCCTCCGTGTATTACGGGTGGACTTGGGAACCCCCCCCCCCTCAGTGCATTACGGGCGGGCTTGGGAACCCCCCCTTAGTGCATTACGGGCGGACTTGGGAACCCCCCCTCAGTGCATTACGCAGCGGGCTTGGAAACCCCCCCCCTCAGTGCATTACGCGGCGGGCTTGGAAACCCCCCCTCAGTGCATTACGCGGCGGGCTTGGAAACCCCCCCCTCAGTGCATTACGCGGCGGGCTTGGAAACCCCCCCCTCAGTGCATTACGCGGCGGGCTTGGAAACCCCCCCCTCAGTGCATTACGCGGCGAGTTTGGGAACCCCCCCCCCTCAGTGCATTACGCGGCGGGCTTGGGAACCCCCCCCCTCAGTGCATTACGCGGCGAGTTTCGGAACCCCCCCTCAGTGCATTACGCGGCGGGCTTGGGAACCCCCCCCCCCCTCAGTGCAAAATGCAGCAGACCTGGGACCCAGACTATACCACCAGAGTCCCTGGAAATAGTGCTGGGGCCCTGTAGAACGTGTGGCAGGCCAGGGCCCCTAGTATCATGTGTCCTGACTATATCATCAGAAACTCTGTACAATGGGAAGCAGACCAGGGGCCCCTGAAGATGCAACTGCTCCCCCCCCCCTCCAATATGTGGCAGCACATAACACTTAGGGCCCCAATGCGGTATGTAGAAGGCCATGAGACCAGAACATGCCGCTCCCCACCACCACACATACAGGTAATATTCCAGAACCCTCACTATGAGGCCGGAACCCCCGGCAGCCGATTCTATACTATGAGAGGGGCCCCTGAGGCGGGCAGTGGGTGCTCCGGGTACTTACAGGGTGCGGGGTTGCCCGTCGTCGTCCATGTTGGCCGGGGGAGGGTGCAGGCTCCCGGTGCAGGAAATATGGATAAGCTCCGTCCGGGCCCGGAGGAAAATGGCGGCCGCGGCGGTGACCAGTCAGAGAGAGGGCGCCCACTGCGCAGGCGCATCGCCATCGCACGCTCCCGACGCCCCGGCTGCTACGTCACCCATGTGAGCCGCGCGTTCCGGAGCCCACGGGTACGAGCCCCGCCAATAGCGCCACAGCTTGTAAATAAGGGGAAGAGCAGAATGCTGCAGGGTGCAGGATATAACAACCTGTAAAATGTATATGTAGTGCACCACACGTAGGAGCTGCTGTTGAAATGGGATCCTCCACTCCTGCACAGCCAGAAACACTGAATTTCCATAGTATCCCAGGGTCAGAAAACAGCCCAGCACTTTGTTTTTATGTTTTATTGAGGGGATAAAACATGTTCGTGGGATAGGGTTATTATGGGATGCCCACTCGACTTAAGAACTCATAACCACTTCAGCCCTGGAAGGTTTTGCCCCCTTAAAGCGGAGTTCCACCCCGGGAATAGTTTTTTTAATAAAAATACTCCCGGGACAGTCAGGGCAAGTACATTCCACGATGGCTAGCCTCTGATCCGTCCCGGTGTTCCGTGAAAAAACCATACCCATGAGAAAACCATACCCTCGTCACCTACGGAGGGTATAGATTTATCACGGTAGTGTGTGTAATGTTATACTTGCGGCGGTTACTTTAAAACAGCTGGGCTGCAATATGAGTCATCTCCGCTCCTATCCCTGTCACTTCCCTGATATTGGCTAAGAAATATAAAAGCAGATCACGGAGCCGAGATCTCCGTCATTTAGATGTCATACACCCGCCGCCGCTTTTATATTTATTAGCCAAGATCAGGGATAGGAGCGGAGATGACTCATATTGCAGCACAGCTGTTTTAATGTAACCGCCGCAAGTGTAACGTTACATACACTACCGTGAGAAAACCATACCCTCGGAGCATGCGCACTTGTCAGGCCTTCGGCTGTTCAATGACGTATCCGGGGCTCTGAGCATGCGCACTGCTACGCTGCTCAGCTGTTCCTGACAGGAAGTGACGAGGGTATGGATTTCTCACGGGGTATGGTTTTCTAACGTTACACCGGGTTGCACTTACCTTTTAGGACAAATACTTACCTTGAAAAAGTCTTGTCCAGCGCTGCCATCTCAGGTGTGGGCAGCTTGAAGCCAGCGCGATCCTCTTCTGCGTCCTCTTCCGTCTTCTTCTGTCCCACGATGCACTGCACCGGCCCCGCCGTCACTTCCGGTGCGCGCACGTTATCCCTCCACAGCTTCTGGGCATGCCCAGAAGCTGTTTAGAAGGGAATGACGCACGCGCCCCGGAACTGACGTCGGGGCCGGTGCAGGCGCAATGATTCCTGGGAGCAATGACGTTCAGCTCCCAGGAATCATTGCAAAGCCAGGAAGTGACGACAGGCCGTGGCCGCCGAGGGGAAGAAGAAGGAAGTAAGGTAAGTATATTTTCTTCTCTACAAGGTAAGTAAAAAAAAAAAATAAAAAATGCGATTATCCATTTGTTTTTCAGGTGACCTGGAGCGAGAAGATGGAGGCAAGTATAAATTTGGGGTGGAACTCCACTTTAATGACCAGGCCATATTTTGTGATTCGGCACTGCGTTAATTTAACGAACAATTGCGCGGTCTTGCAACGCTGTACCTAAATAAAATTGATGTCCTTTTTTTCCCCACAAATAGAGCTTTCTTTTGATGGTATTTAATCACCTGTGCGATTTTTATTTTTTGTGTTATAAACAAAAAAAGAGCAACAATTCTGAAAAAAAAAAACAATATTTTTCACATTCTGCTATATGACATTCCCAAAAAAATATTTAAAAATCAAAATTTCTCTTTTGTCCACCGACGGGACGTAGCTGCTGCTTTAAATCATAGATGGATGGGTAATAAGCCCCTCCCATTAGGAGTGACCAGGTAGAGCCAAAGGCTTTGACACGCCCAGGGGGGCAGGGTCTTTGGGTTATTACCCCTGGCCTCACCATTGCATCCTCAGTTTTTAGCTGCCTGGTCTTAGGAATGGCAAAACAGCTCCCTGCTGGGAACGGTTTGTCCTAGCTCTGCTTTAAATGTCTTAAAGGCAACCTTTTTTAATTTATTTTTTGTTGCTGCTGACTCCAGTTCCTGTGGAATGCCGGCTGGGTTTTGGACTAGCTATATGAGAGCCTTATGGTCTCCCAGTTTGTGCCAGCGAGCGTTTGCAGACCATAGCTCCACGCTGGGTCTCCATAGCAACTATAGTCCCACGGACAGGGACTGGCCTGCGGGTGAAACAACCCGCCGGGATGCACACACCTGGCATGCCAAGGTCGAAGCGTGCCCCTTGGCCGACACCGCCCTCACTGCGGTGCAGAGGCAGTCTATCAGGATGGACGCCCACCCTCAGCATGTTCCGGTAAGTACAGTCCCCCCATCTGGTTAGCGGGCCTGGGGCGGATGTGGGTTCCTCCATAGGTGAGTAGGACCCTCGGTTACCCATACCTCCTATCACCCTCATCCACTATGAGGGGTCATCTGGGACCTTCCCCTCCCACCCTGACCTCTCCCTACCCTGGGCTCCAGACCCCCGGGACAATTTTAGTGGGGGGTACTTTCTGTAAGTCGCCTCAGGTGCTATACCGGGTAGTGGACGGTGGGAGGGGCGGCCTTGGAGGGGAGTGCATGGTTGCGCCTCATACCGCTACCTTGGGGGGGGGGGGGTTTCATCTGCCGTGATGACCCCCGCTAGGGCCCACGGGGCCCAGAGTAGCGCTGCGTGCATCGCAATTGCCTCCTAAAGGCGCAGTGCACGCCGGTAGCGGCAGACTTTCTGGGACCTGTAGTGTCTTTGTAACCTCACTTAGCCTCAGGGGCTTTAATATTTGGCGTTTTGGGCGCAAATTACTCCCTCTTAGGCCATTGCTCCTGTTTAACCTCTTGCGGTGCAGGTTCCGGTGTTTCCCTGTCTGCTCTTTACATTCTTACTGTGCAATCGTACCGTTTGGCCATATGTCTAACATGGATTCCCTAGGTTTGTCTGCGACCCCCCCCATGTATCGCCCCCCATGTATCGTTGGGGCCGCTTCTGATGCTCATGATGTGACTTTGTCTGTGATGCAAGAAACGGCCAAAAAAAAGGGACAAAGTTATTGCGGTAGCATTTACTAAGAAATGCCCTCGCCTATCTCATCTCAGACCTCAGATTCTGAGGCCGATATGGTCGCCGGCAATGCAGACCCCCTTTCGGAGGATGCGTCCCCGCATTCAGACTTTTCTGACGCGGAAGAGGATGTTTCCACAACCGCCTTGGAACAGGAAAAGGCGCTGGACACCCTAAAAATCACAGATGCGATTTCTAAATCGCAAGGAACCTTTGGATCCCTCAGGGCAAAGAAATCGGCCAAGGTTTTCCCTTTTCCCAAGTCTTGACCGCCTTGGTGGAGGAACAATGGCGACGACCTATTTGCACTCTTGCAATTCCCAAACGTTTGACTAGACGCTACCCGTTTTGAGGAAGAGATTTTTCGCAAATGGACAGTCTCCCCCCCCCCCCCTCAGGTGGACCCTCAGGTATGCAGTATTCACAAGGCCATGGTTTTCCCGATGGCAGAATCCTCATGTCTCCCTGATTCGGTTGACAGGCGTATTGAGGTCTTATCCCGACACCTGTATACGGTAGTGGGATCTATTCTCCGGCCTGCCCTGACTGCCATTTTAGTCTCTCAGAATATGTTTGAATGGGTAAAGGCTCTGGGAGAGGCACTGACAGTAATCCCGTTACAGTCATCTGCCCTGGAACTCGCTGAACAATTATCGCAGATTCTGCAATTTGTATGCGATGCTAACCTGGACGTTCCTCCGCTCGCGGCCAGAGCGTCAGTGGTAAGTGTGCTCATCTGATGTGCGATCTGGCTAAAGTCCTGGTCAGCCGACCAGGCTTCTAAGAAGCTTTTGGTGGATCTTCCCTTTTTGAGGGTGATCACCTTTTTGGTTCCTCTATGGATGACTTGATCAAGACGGTCACTGGGGGAAAGAGCACACTCCTTCCTCACTCGACTAAGGGCAAGTCTCCCTCGCGTAAGCAAGGTCCTTCTTTACAGCCCAGAAGCGCCTTTTTTGTGCGACCGTGTCGCAGAAAACCAAACAGATTTCGGGCGGAAAAGGCCCCGGGAAACAGTGGGCTGGTAAGCTGAAATCCTCTGCCCCCAGCTCCTCCAAGGAGGCCCCTTCAGCCTGAAAAGGGCACTTCAGGGGTGGGGGGACGTCTCCGTTTCTTCCTGGACCCTTGGACCTCACTGTTGCATGACAGGTGGGTCCACAAGGTAATTCAGTACAGGTACATAGAGTTTAGTTCCCGTCCGCCAGACAGATTTTTTCCCTCCAGTCTTCGGCTGTCCCCAGATCGCCTTGCGGGGCTGCAGGAAGCTATTCAGGATATGCTGTCACAAAGTATGAATGTACCAGTTCCTCATCAGGAATGATTTTGAGGGTTCTATTCGAACCAGTTTACCATTCCGCGGAAGGAGGGCAAACTGCGTCCAATCTTGGACCCCCAAACTCTGAACCGCTTTGTGCACGTCCAGAAATTTTGCATGGAGTCCCTGCGGTCAGTGGTGGCGTTCTTGCATCAGGGGGACCTGCTGGCTTTGATTGATATCAAGGATGCCTATATCCATGTCTCTATTTGCCAGGATCATCAACGATTTCTCCACTTTGCGGTGGAAAAGGACCATTTTCAATTTGTGGCGCGACCGTTTTGGTCTCGCCTCTGCTCCCAGGGTCTTCACTAAGGTGTAAAGGCCCGTACACACGAGTGGAAATTCGGCCGGGAATTTTCATCCGACGACCGATCTGCCGATTTTCGGCTTGCTAGTATGGTGCTCTCGACAACCGACTGAGACTTTTCGGCCGAAAAAATCCTGGTGTGCAGGCTATAAAATTTTGTCCTCTGTCAAAACACGTTCGATTTTCGTGCATCAGTACAGATTTCGATGGGGAAAAATCTTATGAGCAAGACTAGGCATGCTCAGAGATGAAAGAACACATACAAAGCAATCCAACACATGACATCACTTCTGAAGTAGAATTCTGTCGTGCGGGAAAATTCGTGTGCAGTCTAGAGCACATTCCAACCAACAGACAGGTGATCATTCACGCTCTGAAGCAGTTCGGTTCAAAATCTCAACCTTCAGAAATCTGCCCTGGTTCCAACAACCAGACTGGAGTATCTAGGGATGATCCTGAAATCGGCTTCGGCAAAGGGAAGTGATTCTGTCGCTGCTGGCTTGCGACCTGGTGTCTCTCAGGTCATCTATGCAGGTGCTGGGCCTGTTGGTGTCCTCCTTCAAGGCCGTACCATATGCTCAGGCCCACACAAGACTTTTGCAACAGGAGATCTTTGTCAAATGGGATAAGGATCCTCTATCCCTTGATGGTCTGATTCGTTTGAGTTGGAGATCCAAGGACTCCCTGATTTGGTGGCTCAGCTCTCTGAATCTTCTCCAAGGGAAATCCTTCCTTCCAGTGTTCTGGACGGTGGTGATGACAAATGCCTGTCTGACTGGTTGGGGGGGGGGGGGGAGTGCTGGGCACCCTTAATGTTAAAGGGACCTGGACGTTGGAAGAGTCCAAGCTCCCGATCAACATTCTGGAACTGAGGGCAATCAAGTTGAGCCTGTTCCACAAGAGGTGTTCTGTTTGAGTCCAGTCCGACAATGTCACGGCCATGGCATATGTGAATCAAGGGGGCACCAGGAGTGCCCTAGAGGTAGCCGAGATCCAGCGCTGGGCGGAGGACTACGTCTTAGCCCTATCCGCCGTGTACTTTCCCGGCGTAGACAATTGGCAGGCGGACTACCTGAGTTGTCAAACCCTGGATCAGGGAGACTGGTCCCTGCATCCACAGGTGTTCCACCAGCTGTGTCTCCGGTGGAGGACCCCGGATGATGACCTGTTCGCCTCCAGACAAAACAGGAAAGTTTCAAAGTTTGTGGTTTGGTCTAGAGATCCTCTGGCAGACGCAGTAGATGCCCTGGTGGCACCCTGGAGCCAGTACTGGCTAATTTATGCATTTCCTCCGCTGAAACGTCTCGCCTGCTACGCAGGGTCGAGTTGGAGGGGATTCCGGTAAATCTGGTGGCTCCCGATTGGCCCCAGAGATCCTTTACACCGAGGTGATTCGGCTGAAGGTCGACGATCCGTGGACACTTCCTTTGCGGGAAGATCTTCTATCTCAGGGTCTGATCTTCCATCCTGCTTTACAGTCGCTGGCTTTAATGGCTTGGCTGTTGAGAGCAGGGTGTTAGACAGGGGTCTGTCCGATTCTGTGATTCCCTACCTTACTCAAGGCTAGGAAGTCCACTTCTCGGAAGATTTATCATCGTACGTGGAAAGCGTACATTGCTTGGTGCGAATCGCAGAAGCTGCATCCTAGATCCTTTGCTATCAGCAGGATCCTGACCTTTCTACAGAAAGGGGTTGACCAACGTTTAGCATTGGGCACTCTTAAGTGTCAGATCTCGGCCTTGGCTGTGTACTTCCAACGCCCTTTGCCTACGCACCCTTTGATTTCGTACGTTTTCTTCAGGGGGTTCGCCATTTGACTCCCCTCAGGAGGTCTCCGTTACCTCCTTGGGACTTTAATTTGGTTCTGTCCCAATCGGTTCTTCAGAAATCTCCTTTCAAGAACATGACACATTTCCTTGCTCGCCTTGTCGCAGAAAGTTGCCTTTTTGGTGGCTATCACCTCTGCGCACAGGGTTTCTGAACTAGCAGCGCTATCTTGCCTCTCTACTTATCTAGTAATACCCAGGGATAAGGTAGTGTTACGGCCTAATCCGTCGTTTCTTCCTAAGGTGGTTTCAGACTTCCATCTGAACTAAGACATAGTGCTTCCATCACTCTGTCCAAAACCTTCACATCCTAAGGAAACTGCCTTGCATTGCTTGGATATGGTTCGGGCGATACGGGTGTATCTGGAGACTACTGAGTCCTTTCGTAAGTCAGACTCCGTTTGTGAATACGGATGGACCCCGTAAGGGTCAGGCTGCGTCTGCGGCGACCATCTCTCGATGGATCAGAAAGGCGGTAGTGAAGGCTTATTCTCTTATGGGCCAGGTTCCTCCTTTCCCTGTCACGGCTCACTCTACACGGACGTTGAGTGCCTCTTGGGCTTTCCGCCATCAGGCGTCAGTGATGCAGGTTTGCAAGGCGGCCGCTTGGTCGTCTGTAGATACGTTCACCAAGTTTTACAAAGTTTTACAGAGTGGATGTGTTAGCATCCTTCGAATGCGTCCTTTGGCCGCAAAGTTTTGCAGACCGCCATTTAAGGAGCAGTCTACTTTGCCTTCTCCTTAGGGGTTTTGCTACAATGGAGCCCCAGTTGTTGCTTGTTGGGCTCCATGTTATATAGTTGGCTATGTTTGCAATTCCCACGGCTTTCTTTTAAGTTTGTCCTTTCCCCACCCCTCAGTGGTTACTGCTTTTGGACGTCCCATCAGTCTATGATTTAAAGCAGCAGCTACGTCCTTCGGTGGACGAAAGAGAAAATGGGATTTTTTACTTACCGTAAAATCCATTTCTCTTAGTCCACCGACGGGACGTAGCTCCCACCCCTCTTTTCTCTGAAGAGTTGGATTTTGGTTATTATTCACTACTTGCAACTAAACTGAAGATGCAACGGTGAGGCCAGGGGTAATAACCCAGGGACCCTGCCCCCTGGGCGTGTCAAAGCCTTTGGCTCTACTTGGTCACTCCTAGTGGGAGGGGCTAATTACCTATCCGTCTATGATTTAAAACAGCAGCTATGGATTTTTACGGTAAGTAAAAAATCCTTTTTTTTTTTTTCTTTTTTTGTTTGCGGGACTACGACATTGCGGTGGACAGATTTGACCCCTGACTGACTTTTTTTACACTTTTGGGGGTACCAGTGACATAATCAGTGCTAAGAATATGCACTGTTACAGTAATGATGACACTGACAGGGAAGGGGTTAACACTGTGGGTGATCAAGGGGTTAAATGTGTACCTGGGGGTGTGTTTCTAACTGTGGGGGGGCGTGGCTTGTGAATGACCAGAGACCTGTGATCCTATATAGAAGGATCACAGGGGCTCTATGGTCATTCCAGGGAGAAGAACGGTCAGCTGTTTACAACAGCAGACTGTTCTCTCTCAGCAGGGAACGATCGTGGGTGTCAGGCGGCAATCAGAGCCGCCTGCACCATGCATTGGCTTCCCTGCTGACGAGTGGGGACGGAAGCGCGCCGGCACGCGCTCGCCCCCTAGCTGCCTGCTCGTGACCGATGTATACCTATGGCAGTCTGCGGCGGGCGGCTGCCTGCCACAGCATAACTGCGGCGGGCGGGCGGTCGTAAAGTGGTTAAGGGACAACTTCTATATACAGTCCAGTGGTGGCTGGTGCTGAAGAATTTTGGGGGGGGGGGGGTGTGCAGGTGGGTCCCTCTAGGCCTGTACTTATTCTATGGGCAGAGCCCTCTAGCAGTCTCCACTCCCCCAGTTCCTGGCACCGCAGCTTCTGTGTTGACCCGGTCATTTTTCTGGGTCTTCAGCCTCCTGTCTTGATTGGCCGAGACCAGAGGTGTTGATTCGCTGGTATCGTAGGGTGGGAGGGTTCGGGCCCAGGAGACAACATGAGACAGGTGAATTGGGGCCTTGGGCTCTGGTAACGTGCTTGTGATGGACCTGGTAGAGAAGCCGCACAGTGCATGGCTACACACATGATGATTGATTGTGCAGGGAGGGGGGGATTGTGCGGGCTGAGGGGGTGGTGCTCTTGTGGACCGGCCGCCACTAATAAAGTCTATATACACTCCTTTCGCTTTTTCCAACACTAGCTTGCAAAGAACATATTCAGCTAGGTAAATCTCTGGTAAAGCCCTTAGCCAGAATAAAGCAAAAACGCCTTTACAGCCAGGGGTTTCTTTGGTTGTGTAGCAAACTTTAGTGTCTAGCTTACATTCCTGTGGCTACTGATCCCAAGCACTATCTCTTCGGGCACTGCCAACCCGCCTGGCTGCAGCTGCCCCTCTCACTAGCTCTCCTCACTACTTCCCACAGTCCTCCCAGACTGCACACTCATCAGCCCACGCGGCTGACTTCTCCTGCATGTGCTGACCTGCTCCCGCTGTCCTCTCCTTGCTCCCATGCCTCCGGGAAGGATTTCCTCTGTGTGTTGTAGAGGGTCCCTTCTGCACCCCAGCCCCGAGGTCACCCCCCAGACTAGGAGGCACCCTCAAGGGCCACCGACAGCCTCCTCAGCATTCCTTCTCCATCTTCCACTGCCCCTGCTGGCTGGACCCATGAGTATTTGAGGTACCCGCCTCCTGCCAGCCCATTTACAGGGGATTGGCAGGTGCCCTCTTCAATACTCCAGGCAGCTCCTCTTAAACTCCACCCTTTTACTTCTGGAAGATTATCCAAGGTTCTAGAAAACTGGGGAAGTTAGCAGAGATGCGGCCTGCCTCCAGCATTGCTAAGTCACTGAGCCCGGACTCAGATTCAACCCAGGCTTGGCTGCCAGCCAAGTTAAAATTTACCTATTACAACTATATACTCTTTTAGCACACTAGAGGGTGCTACACTCAGCCCCTTCCCCTCCCCCCAAAAAAGCCAGCCTGTCCTCATGGCTGGGAAAAGAGCTCCTTTTATGGGAGAAGGGCATCCCATAAAAATATAATGTGAGAGGAAACAACTATACAAATTAGCCAGAACCACATAACCACAAAACCACATATCTACATTGCTTATTATCAACATACACTATATTACCAAAAGTATTAGGGTGCCTGCCTTTAAAGGCACATGAACTTTATAGGCATCCCAGTTTTAGTCTGTAGGGTTAAATTTCGGTTGACCCACCCTTTGCAGCTACAACAGCTTCAACTCTTCTGGGAAGGCTGTCCACAAGGTTTAGGAGTGGGTCTATGAGAATGTTTGACCATTCTTCTAGAAGCGCATTTGTGAGGTCAGGCACTGATGGGGACGAGAAGGCCTGGCTCGCAGACACCGCTCAAATTAATCCCAAAGGTGTTCTATCAGGTTGAAGTCAGGACTCTGTGCAAGCCAGTCAAGTTCCTCCACCCCAGACTTGCTTATCCATGTCTTTATGGACCTTGCTTTGTGCACTGGTGCTCAGTCCGGGCCCTTTGGTTGTGTAGCAAAGTTCAGTGTCCAGCTTGCATTGCTGTGGCTACTGATCCCAGTACCACCTCTTTAGGCACTGCCAGCCCGCCTGGCTGCAGCTGCCCCTCTCACTAGCCCTCCTGGCTAGTTCTCACAGTCCTTTCAGATTGCACACTCACCAGCCCAGCAAGCTGATTTCTCCTGGAGAGTCCTAAATGTGCTGACCTGCTCCCGGTGTCCTCCTTGCTCCCGTGCCTCCAGGAAAGATATCCTCTGTGTGTTGGTAAGAATCCCTCCAGCACCCGAGTCCCAGGCCAAAGGTCAACTCCCCAGACTAGGAGGCACCCTCAAGGGCCACCAACAGCCTCCTCAGCATTCCTTCTCCATTGTCCACTCGACTACCCCTGCTGTCCTAATCCATAAGTATTTGAGGTACCCACCCACTGCCAGCCTATTTACTGGGGATTGGCTGGGGCCTTCATAAATATTCCAGACAGCTCCTCCTAAACTCCCCACATTACTTCTGGAAGCTTCTCCAAGGTTCCAGAGACCAGGGGGGTTACCAGAGATGCTGCCTGCTGCGCCATCCTGCCTCCCTGAGTCACTCAGCCCTGACCCTGATTCAACCAAGGCTTGGGTGCCAGCCAAGCCAAATTTACCAACTATAACAACTATATACACATAGATACACATACTTCATGCTTGTAAATGGTTGGATCGGACAGCCTTTTTAGGTTGGCTCGGGTGTGCGTCGGGTGTCCTTTGAGTCCTCTGCTATATGCATTCGCAGTTGATCCCTTCATCAGAAGGTTAGAGACTAGACCATTGTGCGGACTGCCTTTGGGCATTCCTGGGGAGCGTTCTTCAAGGGCCATGGCCTATGCTGATGATGAGTCTTTTTTTACATCTCTGGGACAGAGGAGGTGGTCTCAGCAATGAAGCAGTATACTGAGGCCTCTGGTCTCAATCGGAATAAGAGTAAGGTTTTCTGGATGGGAGAGGAAGGCAAAGGCTTTGAGCTTCCAGACATTTTCCCAGAGCCCCGGCAGGAAACAAAAGTTTTTTAAGGCATCAAAATTGGTCCTGGTGATTTTGGTCTTGCATATTGGGTAAGCAGGCTACAAGATGCTGATGCCAAGGTTGCCAGCTGGAAGGAAAGGAAACTCTTTTACAGGAAAAGGATTGACCTGATTAAAACCTACCTGATCCCGGTATTTCTGTAGGTCAGCTTTGTCTGTGTTTAGCCAGTGTCTCTCTATGTGAAGATCTACAGCTGTTTTTTACAGCTGTTATGGGGTAACAAATTGAACCTCATTAGGAGGTCTGTAATCTACCTTTCCAGGTAGATGGTTGGCCTAGGTATGGTCAACCCGGTGGTATTCTTTTCTCTAATAATTTTGCAACATAATTTTGGTAACATGCTGGCAGGGGGGGGGGGGGCTGCCTGGGTGGGTTGGTATTTTTCAGTCCTTGTTTAGACCTTTTCTGAGAACCTGGGAGAATAGTGGATCAGTGAAAAGCCTGGGGGTCCAACATGACAAGCTCCCGCCTTGCATTGCTCCCTTCCTAAAAATGCTTCGGCAGTGGCAAGTGACAGCGGCGAAAATTAAGCCTCTTCTTAGGAAGGTACTGGAGAGAAGGGTTGTTGAATCTGCCTTTAGTGAGCCACTGGCCTTGAGGGATCGCCCAGGCCCTGTTATGAGGCAGGGTCTGTGTTTGATTTATCTGGAGAGACTCCCTTTAACCACTTTCCAACCGCCCGCCGCAGATATACTGCGGCAGTGTCAGGGAAGAAGTACTGGCAAATATGCCAATGCCCAATATGGTCACGCTAATTCGCACATGTGCATTAGCATAAGATGCGCATTGGCGTACGCAGCGTCGTATTGGCGTACACAAAGCATGCTAATTGGCCTATATAAGGACGCCAGTGACTATCATAAATTGCTGGATTATCTTCAGCTTGTATCCTGTGTTCCTGTGCCTTGTGCTCCTGTCTTTTCCAGATTGATATCCTGTGTTTGACCCTGGCTTGTTCTTGACTACGCCGCCTGCCTCTGCTCCTGACTGAGTTGCTGTGTTTGACCCCCCCCCGGCCTGGCTTCTAACCTTGCTCCTGCTTTTTCCTCTATCAAAAATTGCTGGCACCTCCAGAGAACCATTGGCTGTGGCCACCTTCTCTACCCGTGGGTGTCCTTGCATCTGGTTTCATCAGGCAGCTTCACCTGCAGGCAACCCATGCACCTTTGGGCATAGCACCCTCTGTCACCATCTTCAGGGGTACTCTGCACTCAGCCGCAAGGGGAGCCCTCTCGTCACCTCAGCCTCCAGTGAGGTACACGACAGGCAGGCTGGCTCGGCTGCGTGAATCTCCGTACCTGATTTGGTTCAGAACTGATCAGTTATCATAAAAATCATTGGCCTGGACCTGTTCATCAGACCTGGCTGGATGCAGAATGTCCTGTGCCTGTGTGATGTAAACACAGGGACAGGATATGATGTAAGTTTGGAACTTGGTGTCACCCTTATTCGGAAAGGGGTACCGTTTATACGTGGACAACTTCTATACAAGCGTGCCAATTTTTAGATGCCTTTTTGATTTTGGAATTGGCGCATGTGGCACCGTGTGACCTAATCGCTGGGCTTACCCCAACGGCTTGTAGATTCCTGACTAAAGGCTCGTACACCCTTGACCAAAATCGGACGAAATATCCTCTGCTTTTCCTCTCTCACGCTCAGCGGTCATAACAGTTTTTAGTTGACAGTGCATAATGTTCACTAAATTTCTCGTCTTTTTTTTTTTTCTTTTTTGGGACATTGGTTCCTAGACTTCCGGGTCTTCAGATCATGCGCGGTCTTTCGTATCTGATTTTTCGCTGACCTACTGCATACATATTAAACGAAATTGGTCGTCTGGGGACGAACGATTCAAAATTTTGGTGTTTGTCCCTCCGTTTTTTTTAGTTGAAAATGTCGGCATCGGCTGCTGAAAGTTGTGTACACACTAGCCGAAAATCGTACGATTTTACCTCCATTCACACAGATACGACAGTCCAAATTGCATCGGCAACTGGTGGTGTTCAGAAGCCCCTCTGTGTCCACGAATACAACCTTATCATGGGAGGGGTGGACTTAAGCGACCAGATGATGGTGCCATACTTAATTGCCCGTAAGGCCAGACGCTGGTATAAAAAAGTGTCTATATACTTTAGGGATCGACCGATATCGGTTTTTAGTTGCCGATACCGATATTTTGGCCATCGCATATCGGTATCGGCCAATATTTGTCTATTTTTCAAAACTTTAAATGTACAAATTTTTGACACAAATCTGGTACTGAACATGTTAATTTTTGTTTAAGGTTTAATGGCCGGCTGGCTGGCCCTTTGGCACCCGGTGGTGGCTGGCTGGCACCCTGTGGTAGTGGCTGGCTGGCACCCTGTGATGGGTGGCTGGCTGGTACAGGGCCTGTGGGTGGCTGGCTTTCTGGCACCCTGTGGTGGGTGGGAGGCTGGCTGGCTGGTACAGGGCCTGTGGGTGGCTGGCTTGCTTGTACAGTGCCTGTGGCTGGCTGGTACAGGGCCTGTGGTTGTGGCTGGCTGGCACTGGGCTACTGTGGGTGTATGGCTGTGATACGCTCCTGCGAGGCTAGTCCCGACTCCAGACAAGGCTGTCCAAGGCGAGGGAGGCGGCCTAAGAAGGCAAAATGACGTCACGAAAATATCGGTAACTTCCGGTATATCGGGGAAAGTGCAAAGCGGCCCTCGATATATCAGCCTTGCCAATAATCGGTCGATCCCTCGTATACTTTATTCCAGTTGGCTCTGCTGAACGCTTATGTGCTATACAAAGCTTCAGAAGTGGATCCTTCCTAAAATTCCAGGAAGAGATCATCACAGCCCTTCTGTATCCAGAAGGTGCTATGGCCTAAATTCACAATCCAGATGCAGAGAGCCGGCTGCATGAGAGGCATTTTCCAGATCTCCACCTGATATTTTTGTCCCTCCTGTCCTGGCCAACCTGGTTTCTGCATCGGGAACTGTTTCCGTCACTACCACATACTAGTAGATTATTAATGTAGGGCACAGTCTAGGGCACACTTTCTCACAGGGTCTCGAAAGATGTTAGGTGGCTTTCACATTTTGAAAGACTCTAGCCTGGAACAGTTTTTTTTTTTTTTTTTTACAGTTACATAAAAAGTGTAAAGTTACAAAAAAATAGTTTGTCGTTTTTATTGAGTTAATTTTCTGTTCTTTGCTTTTCTACTTTTTACTTTTACTGTACTTTATAATATACTGTTATACTGTAATGTTTTGTTACTGTTTTTCATTGTTAACCATAGTTTTCTTTGCAGATACCACTATTCTACTGTTTTACTGCACTGTATACTATTGTATTGTAATGTTTTATCGTTACTGTGTTTTATTGTTAACTGTTGTTTGCTTTGCAGGTACGCCCATCAGCTGCAGCACTGATTTGTTCTGACAGCAACAGCGATTGCTTTCAGCATATACATAAATCAATGATTGCAGCGCTGTAGGAGGTAATTTCACCACCACAGTTTAAGCATATATGGCGAATCTCCTCTATGCTTCGCCATATATTTTTTTTAACACTTTTCTTGGCAGAGATTTCTTCATCCACATTGATCGATGCGAATGGAGGAATCTGCTATGTTCTTTTTCATGGGCCGAACGAAAAAAAAGAACTTTAAATAAATGCCCATCATTAGAAGTGGGTGGATGCTGGTAGGTCTAATGGTGGGCATTCCACACACTTTCTAATATCGTTTCTTACAGCCAGCGGTCGGCTTTCATGTAAAGGCAATTATAGCCGATAATTACCTGCTAGACTGCTTTAACAAGCAGTGGGAGGGGGATAATTGGAGACCAGAATGACTCCAATCATCTCTATGGCCTAAGATATCGGGAGCATTTCATGACTTTGGTTTCGCCAGATATAAACAGTGCCATTGGGAAAGCATCTTATCGCACCAATCTTGGTGTGGTCAGATGCTTGAAGGGCAGAGGAGAGATCTAGAGTCTAATAGATCCCAATTTTTTTTTTTTTTTTTTAAAACGAGTACCTGTCACTACCTATTGCTATCATAGGGGAAAGAAAGAGGGGAGGGAGAAAGAAAGGAATGGGGAGAGATGGAGGAAGGGTGCCCCTTACATCAAAGTACTCACTGGAAGGAGAAGGGAGTGGATGGATCAGGCGCCATCTTTCCTCTTCTGGTTACTGGTCTGCAATCTTCCCGCCCACACCTTATGTTCTCTGAGGAGAAAAAAACTGTCGGAACAAGCACAGGTGGAGAGGGCGGGAGGAGAAGCAGAAGCAGCACTCTCTCCTCCCCGTCTGTGGGGGAGGGGGAAGTGTCAGCACAGCGGCTCTAGTATCTGGCTGTGATCCGGAGGTGTCAGTGAGCTCCCATTCCCCAGTGAGCTGCTCCTGATCGCAGCCCCAAATTGTAGCAGATTGTACCGCTTACAGAATGGCCGGGACTCGGGACTGTGCTGATGGCAGGGAGATTCCTGATGCCAGCCTCAGAGGCAGCTCTTTACTCGGTAAATTAGGAGGCTGCAAGGCCTTAGGCGACCCCCTAATTTGCCTAATTAAAGAGCCGCCTCTGCTGCCCTGCCATATTAAAACTTCAAGAAATGAGATAGGCAGTCAGTAAAAGTAAAAGCTGCGTAAATTCCAGTATATACACTATAACTTTTGCATAAACAAATAAATATACGCTTATTGAGTTTTGTTTTTTTTTTAATCAAAAACCTGTAGCTAAATACATTTTGGCCAAAATGTATGACAAAAATGTAGTTTATTGGATATTTTTTTATAAGAAAAAGTAGAAAATATAAGAAAAAGTAGAAAATTCAATTTTTTCTAAAAATTTTCGGTCTTTTTTCGTTTATATCGCAAAAAATAAAAACCACAGAGGTGATCAAATACCACCAAAAGGATGCACTATTTGTGGGAAAAGGACATAAATTTTGTTTGGGCACATCATTGCATGACTGTGCAATTGTCAGTTAAAATCACACAGTGCCAAATTGCAAAAAATGGCCTGGCCATTAAGAGGGTAAATCCTTCCTGTCCAGAAGTGGGTTAAAGTTTTGGGATTTGGCCTGGCTCTCGTTCTATGGCAGTCTCTATGGGAAGCAGGGCCAGATTAACGTAGGGGCTATTGGAGCTGCAGCTCCAGGCCCCTACCTTTTATATAGGCCCCGGGTTGGCCATATTCACTGTTACCGCTCTTCTGTCACTTGTAAACACAGAAGTCTGGCTTCTATGCTCGCTTCCCCAGGCAGCTCCCTCAGAACCTCCCCACACAGCACGAAGGCCGGACAAGGAGAGACAGTTGCCGATGCATGGATGTGTTTATGGGCTTCAGAGACAGCATCCCATGTTGAATTAGGCATGCATGGCTGCACCCTTCCTCCTCTGGGTACATGCCAAGGCACGGCCCTTAAGGCCCTTCAAAATCCTCAGCACCAAGCCCATGATGCTCTTAATCAGGCCCTGATGGGAAGGGCAACTTGAATCATTGCTCTACGGAGAACCGTGGTTGTCCATGGTTGGAGTGGAGTGTGGCAGTGTGGAGGAGACAATGGACCATTTCTGGCTTCAGTGCCCCTTTCAATATAGAAGTCTATAAGCGTGTGGGTGGGGCTCTGGGTATCCCTTTCCTTTTCCGCTTGAGTAATGTGGAGTGGTCGTATGGGCCTTTTGAGACTTATTGGGATTTTGAGACACTTTTTCTAGTTAGCTTGTTAGCTTAGTAGTCCATTACTTCACAAGGAATGCACTGTGTCAGGTTTCCACTCGGAAATAATTCCTTCCTGTCGAGTTGGTGGTGCACAACATTCTGGGTGAGGTTGGGAAGATTCGGGGTCTTGAGAGAGACAGGTAGGGGCCTGGACAAAGTCTGTTAGTCTATGGGTGTGCGGCTTTTCTTTCTGTCCTTTCACATCCCCTGGAATTTTATAAGATCAGATTTTTAAAAAAAGGCAGCATGCATCGGTTAAATGTTTAATCGTTTCTTAGCATGAGGGTGTGTTTAGTTGGAGGTTAGGGCTTTGCTGTGGTGCATTATATAAATAATAATAATAATATTAACATACACTATATTGTCAAAAGTATTGGAAAACCTGTCTTTACACACACATGAACTTTATGGCATCCCAGTCTTAGTCCGTAGGGTTCAATATTGAGTTGGCCCACCCTTTGCAGCTATAACCGCTTCATCTCTTCTGGGAAGGTTGGCCACAAGGTTTAGGAGTGTGTCTATGGGACCATTCTTCCAGAAGCGCATTTGTGAGGGTCAGGCACTGATGTAGGACAAGAAGGCCTGACTTTTCATCCTAAAGGTGTTCTATCGGGTTGAGGTCAGCACTCTGTTCAGGCCAGTCAAGTTCCTGCACCCCAAACTCGCTCATTCAGGTCTTTATGGCCCTTGCTTTGTGCACTGGTGTGCAGTCATGTGGAACAGGAAGCGGCCATCCCCACAAAGTTGGAAGCATGAAGTTGTTCAAAATGTCTTGGTATGCTGATACCTTAGGAGATCCCTTCACTGGAACTAAGGGGCCAAGCCCAACCCCTGAAAAACAACCCCAAACTATAATCCCCTCCACCAAATGCAGTAGTTTGTGTCTCTGCCCTTCCCACAAGGCGGTGTGATTAGAACTTTTCCTGGGCAACATTGGTGTCTTTGATTTTAATTTAATCAGAATGCAGATAGTAATCAGTGTAAAGAGTTTTTTTTTTCCTTTTTCTATGCAGATCTGTTTCAGTGATAAGGCTTTCTCCCACAAATCATACAGATACCGGGAGATCAACTGAGTTCTAAAGCTGGCCATTGATGATTTATTATTTTTGATCAGGCAGATGGCTTATCAGAAAAAAATGAATGTATCCCCTCCATCCACACATTCAAGGTGTAAGAAGGAATCCTCCTTGCTGTGGTATTGTATTTTGTGGAGAGAGGGTTTTGTCTCTATATGACCCAGGTAGTTGTTTGCTACTGTCCCGTGTTATAATGCTAAGGAAGTGTTTGGGTGCCTCAAACCCAGAGGTAGGGACTTTAAGGGCAAGGTGAAACGTTTTTGTAAAATAAACACTTTATTTGAACTATGTACAATATAATACAAGTTACAAGTTATATGGGTATTCCCATAAATTACACATTGAAGTGACATGGGTGGAGGCCCATGGTGACAGGTGAAAAAGAGTGACTTAGTCAGACTTTTAGTTTTCTCTGTTGTTCGCTAAATCAGGAACTTGGTTCAGAGAAGGGTCTGTGTTGTTATCCTACGCGTTTCGGCCGAGTATGGCCTTTTTCAAGGATAAGTCACCAATTCTATGAATGACAATAGTAGTAAACATTATATTAGTATTGATGTATACATACAATACTGTTTATAAAGTAGTATTAGTTTTGATGTGTTACATACATCTTATTTTTTTTGTCCGTTCCATGCACCTTAATAGGTAAAAAGGCCATACTCGGCCGAAAACGCGTAGGATAACAACACAGACCCTTCTCTGAACCAAGTTCCTGATTTAGGGAACAACAGAGAAAACTAAAAGTCTGACTAAGTCACTCTTTTTCACCTGTCACATACTTTCATACTTCACCTTGCCCTTAAAGTCCCTACCTCTGGGTTTGAGGCACCCAAACACTTCCTTAGTGGTATTGTATTTTGACAGTGGGATCTCTTTGCTGCCAGCATATACTGATCAGCACTGCAGCCAATTGCTACATGCACTGATCGAACACAGATTTCTCAAACCGTAAATTGATGGATTGAAATTTGACCATTCCCTGTTGAACCAGGCGAATTTCATCCATCTATGGCCAGCTTAACCGCTTCTGGACGGGAAGGATTTTCCCCTTAATGACCAGGCAATTTTTTTGCGATTCGGCACTGTATTCTTTTACCTGACAATTGCGCGGGCGTGCGATGCTGTTCCCAAATACAATTGATGTCCTTTTTCCCCACAAATAGAGCTTTCTTTTGGTGGTATTTGATCACCTCTCTAAACAAAAAAAAAGAGCGACAATTTTGAAAGGAAAAACATTTTTTTTCACTTTCTAATGTTCCCAATAAAAAAAATAAAAAATTATTTTTTTCATCATTTAAGGCCAATTTGTGTTCTCCTACATATTTTTGGTAAAAAATTCCCAATAAGCGTATTTTGGTTGGTTTGCGCAAAAGTTATCGCGTCTACAACTAGGGGAAAGATTTATGTCATTTTTGTTTATTTTTTACTAGTAATGGCAGGGATCAACAATGTTTAGCAGGACTGGGACATTGCAGCAGACAGATCGGACACCTAACTGACATTTTTGACACTTTTGGGGGGACTGTGACGATCGCAGGTATCAGATCCCTGCCCTTCTCCTCACTAACTCGTGACAAAGGACCAACCAATCTCACACCCTGCCGCCACTCTCAACTGCACCCTGCACAAAGATTTTCCAGCTTGTGGGACCACAATCTAGATGCCAGCAGGCTGAGAGCAATTAACCCTTTCACTGCCACCACCTCTACGTTATTATGAGCCCAGAGGACGCTCGTAATATTAGAAATACCAATTATGATTTTAGAATAATCGTATGTAACACTCACTGTCACCACAGACAGGAATGTTCAGAGGATTTATTCTATACAGTAGAACTCTTCAAGAGATAGGTTCGTTGTTAGCTTACATTAAGAGCTTAGGGGCAAGGTTAACACTTTTCAAAATAAAGTTTAAAACATTTTTTAAAATGTTAAAACAGACAGTGTCAGTATTTTTTTTATTTATTTTGTTTTTGTGTTATTTTTTATTATTTTACTTTTAAATAATTTTTTTTAAGTTTAGAAGCCCTTTTGGGGGACTTTGGGGAAATTTCAGCAGGGGAATCTTTACCTCATGGGGTGATTAGGGTGTGCACAGGCACATCCGGCACACCCCCTGGGCACGGCTAAGGGTGTGACTGTGGTGGGACATTAAAGTGTAAGCTCCTCTGATGCAGAAACTGATATGAATGTCTCATGGCCGATTCACACCAGAATGCAGTGCGTAAAAGGCACCATTTGTATGCGTTCCTCCCACAGCGTTTGAATGCGCTGCCCTCACGAATTGCTGTGGGTACCAAAGTAATGTTAACGGGGTGGAAACCAAAGTTGCATAATGCCACAGTACCATCCAACTTGGGTTACATGTTTTTAAAAGTAGTGCATGCGCCCATTTGCTTTTCACTATGGGCTGATTTGCAGCCCATTCAAAAATGGGCTGCAAATTCGCACTGCAGGTTGACTATTGATACCTGAAACGCTCTTCTGAGTGTTAATGGAGGTGAGCAGCCATTGCACTTAATTGTGGATTCGTAGCTCACCAAAGTCCGCGCTGGGATCACCAGAAGTATTCTGGTCACTGCATCGCTTATGAACATTGTTTCTTCACTTTTCAGCATTTTGTGCACGTTTTTTCCGGGACTGATATGTATTATATTTTTTACGCTTATCACAGTCTATTTATTTAGCACTTGGAGTCACATTTATTATCACCACCTATTTTTTCTACAAATTGATTTATATTTTTCGTCGTGCATCTGAAGAGTGTTCACATTTGTGTGGCTGCGGCGATCGCATGTAATTCGGAGCGCACTGCTCCTTCATTACATGCAATCAGATGTGCGGACGCAAATTCAGCCATACACTTTGTATGGCTGAAATTCGCACTGCACCCGCAGCAAAGACGCACAGGACCCTTTTTTCCAGCCGCATCAGGATTGGATCGCACAGTGGTTCATACTTGTGCGATCCGATCCTGTGCAGACTGTCAGATCGCACTGCGATATGCGATCAAACTGGGGGTGTCGTTAACATTTAATTGACACCCCCTGCGTATCGCATATGGCAGTTTGAACTGCCAGATGTGCGTTTGCGATGCGGGAACAGGCTGCGAATTCGCAGCCTTCCCGCATCGCACAAGTGTGAACCGGGACTCATAGGGCACTTATTGAAATTTCAATTTTTTTTCACTTTTTTTCTATTTTTGTTTATCAACACTTGATCAGAAATTTTGTATTTATTCACTTGTGCAACTGAAAAGTCACAGTGGTTCACTTTTCATAGGATACTCACTCAGTTGCAATTAATTTATTTATTTTCTTTTTCGTTCCTATTGATCACCTTTGGATAACCACATAATTGCACTATCATCTACCATCTTTATTAATTTGGCACATGAGCACTTTGTGAATTTTTTATCGTATTTCAGAGGATTGATGAAGATTTTTAGTAATAATTTTATATACACTTTATTTATGGTTCTCCGATTTTAGAATATTTGCACTGATTCTTTTATTCCTTTTCATACCGTTATTGTATGTGGTGACACTACAGAATTAGCTGCAGATTTCTGGTGCTCCATTCATCTTCTGTTCTGCTCTTCACTCCTTCTCTCTATTGGTAGCTCATAGGTTTAGCTCCTATCAATGCTCCATCATTGGTATCAGTGGGAAGAATAGTGACCCATCTTTGGTATCAGTGGAAGGAATAGTGACCCATCTTTGGTATCAGTGGGAGAAATAGTGCCCCCTCATTGGTATCAGTGGGAAGACTAGTGCTCCATCATTGGTATCAGTGGGAAGACTAGTGCCCCATCATTGGTATCAGTGGGAAGACTAGTGCCCCATCATTGGTATCAGTGGGAGTAATAGTGACCTATCATTGGCATGTTTTTTTGCGTTACGGGATGATTTGCAACCCATTCAAATATGGGCTGCAAAATCGCACCATACGGGAACAAGGCATGCGTGGGAGGAACAGTGGCCCATCATTATTATCAGTGGGAGGGATAGTGTCTCATCATTGGTATCAGTGGAAGGAATAATGCCCTATCATTGGTGTCAGTGGGAACAATAGTGACCCATCAATGGTATCAGTGGGAGGAATAGTGCCCCATCATTGGTATCAGTGGGAGGAATAATGACCTATAATTGGTATCAGTGGGAAGAATAGTGACCCATCAGTGGGAGGAATAGTGCCCCATCATTGGTATCAGTGGTAAGAATGGTGACCCATCATTGGTGTCAGTGGGAGGAATAGTGCCCCATCATTGGTATCAGTGGGAAGAATAGTGCCCCATCATTGGTATCAGTGGGAGGAATAGTGCCCCATCATTGGTATCAGTGGGAGGAATAGTGCCCCATCATTGGTATCAGTGGGAAGAATAGTGCCCCATCATTGGTATCAGTGGGAGGAATAGTGCCCCATCATTGGTATCAGTGGGAGGAATAGTGCCCCATCATTGGTATCAGTGGTAAGAATGGTGACCCATCATTGGTATCAGTGGTAAGAATGGTGACCCATCATTGGTGTCAGTGGGAGGAATAGTGCCCCATCATTGGTATCAGTGGGAGGAATAGTGCCCCATCATTGGTATCAGTGGAAGGAATAGTGCCCCATCATTGTTATCAGTGGGAGGAATAGTGCCCCATTATTGGTATCAATGGGAGGAATAGTGCCCGTCATTGGTATCAGTGGGAGGAATAGTGCCCTATCATTTGTATCAGTGGTAAAAATGGTGACCCATCATTGGTATCAGTGGATAGAATAGTGCCCCATCATTGGTATCAATGGGAGGAATAGTGACCCTTCATTGGTATCAGTGGGAGGAATAGTGCCCCATCATTGGTGTCAGTGGGAGGAATAGTGCCCCATCATTGCTGTCAGTGGGAGGAATAGTGCCCCGTCAATGCTGTCAGTGGTAAGAATGGTGACCCAACATTCGGATCAGTGGGAAGAATAATAACCCATCATTGGTATCAGTGGTGAGAATGGTAACCCATCATTGGTATCAGTGGTGAGAATGGTAACCCATCATTGGTATCAGTGGTGAGAATGGTAACCCATCATTGGTATCAGTGGTAAGAATGGAATTTTTTTTTTTTTTTTTTGCATTATGGGGTGATTTGCAGCCCATTCAACAATGCATATGCCAGTGGAAAGAATAGTGCCCCATCATTGGTATCGGGGAGTGGAATTGTGCCCCATCATTGGTGTCAGTGGGTGGAATAATGCTCAGTTGCTGGTATCAGTAGGTGGAATAGTGACCCACCATTGGTGTCAGTGGGTGGCAAAATGCCCAATTGTTGGTGTCAACTGGAGAAATAGTGGCCCATTGTTGATGTCAGTAACAGGAATGATGCCCTATTGTGTGAGAGGAATAGTGTATTGTATTAGTGGGAAGAAATGTTCTCCAGGGGTCGGATAAAGGCTAGCAAAGGGCCGCATCCGGCCCGAGACGTGATTTGGAGACCCCTGCTGTATAGCATTGCGCAATATGTCAGCACTATGTAATGTATAATAATAAGGGGTTGGCATTAGAGTGTAAGCTCCTCTGGCTCGGAGACTGATGAGGGTGGTTGAGTGTTCTCTGTACAGCATTGCGGTATATGTCAGCACTATGTAATGTATAATAATATTAGTGTTTGATAGAGTGTAAGCTCCTCTGGTACAGAGACAGATGTGATTAGCTCAGTGTTCTGTACAGCACTGCGGTATATGTCAGCGCTATGGACATATGGAGAATTAAGCTGTGAGAAATGTGGAGGAAGGCAGTAGACTGGTAGTCAGTTGTGGGTGGAGCTGTGTCAGCGATGAGTCAGGGTAAAGCGGTGTCCTGCCAAGTTCTGCAGAAGTTTCCAGCAGTTACTTGCACCCTCTGCCGCCTCCTCCTCCTCCAGTATACTGGCAGCCTCCCTGCCCGAAGTGCCACTCTACTTCGAGTCTCCGCCCAGAGTGTCACCCACTCTCTAAGTCCCCGCCTGCAACTCCACCCATTCATTGAGTTCTCCGCCCCCAGGGTGCCGCCTCCTCCATAGACTCAGTCGCTCGTATCTCCGCCCAGAATACAGCCCACTCCTTTGTGCCCCCGCCCATATTCCCTGCTGTCTCCACGCAGAGCCCCGCCCCGCTCCCCCCCCCCTGGTGTCGGATGTCCTCGGTTCTTCCAGACATTTCCAGGTCGGTGTCTGGCGTCACCTGAAGTCGGTAGATAAAGTGTGTCGGGGTCAGGATGGCACATCAGCCTCTTACCAGAAGCAGCATGAAGACTCACCTGTCCGGAGACCCGCTGCCACCCGGCTGGGAGATCAAAGTGGATCCCAACACCGGCTGGCCCTTCTTTGTGGATCACAATAACAGGACGACCACCTGGAGCGACCCCAGAATGCGGGACAAGGTGAGACCTGCCGGGACACCATCTGTATCAGACAGGGGCCCCAACGACTGATCAGTCTAACATCCAGGGGCCCCAGACACCATTGTCACCGGTTATTTAGGGGCCCCAGCGACTGATAAATGTAAACCTCCAGGGGCCCCCAGACACTACTGTCATAGGGCCACAGGCACTGCTTTCTTCAGGCTAGCAGGGCCCGCAGGCACAACTGAATTTAAAGGTCCAGGGGCCACAGACACCTTTGTCATCAGGCATGTAGGGCCCCAGGTACTGCTGTGATCGAGCACACAGGGGCCCCAGGCACAGCTTAATTTAAAGGTCCATGGGCCCCAGACACCATTGCCACCAAGCACTGATCTCATCAGACAGACAGGGGCCCCAGGCACTGCTGAATTTAAAGGTCCAGGGGCCCCAGACACCATTGCCACCAAGCACTGATCTCATCAGACACACAGGGACCCCAGACACAGCTCAATTTAAAGGTCCAGGGGCCCCAGACACCATTGCCACCAAGCACTGATCTCATCAGACACACAGGGGCCCCAGGCACAGCTTAATTTAAAGGTCCATGGGCCCCAGACACCATTGCCACCAAGCACTGATCTCATCAGACACACAGGGGCCCCAGGCACAGCTTAATTTAAAGGTCCAGGGGCCCCAGACACCATTGCCACCAAGCACTGATCTCATCAGACACACAGGGGCCCCAGGCACAGCTTAATTTAAAGGTCCATGGGCCCCAGACACCATTGCCACCAAGCACTGATCTCATCAGACAGACAGGGGCCCCAGGCACTGCTGAATTTAAAGGTCCAGGGGCCCCAGACACCATTGCCACCAAGCACTGATCTCATCAGACACACAGGGACCCCAGACACAGCTCAATTTAAAGGTCCAGGGGCCCCATACACTATTTCCATCAAGCACTGGTCTCATCAGACAGACAGAGGCCCCAGGCACTGCTGAATTTAAAGGTCCAGGGGCCCCAGACACCATTGCCATCAGGCATGAAGGAGCCCAAGCCACTGCTAAATTTAAAAGGTCAGGAGCCCCAGATAATGTTCTCATAGGAGCCCCAGGCGCTGCTCTCATCAGACACAAAAACTCCCCAATCACTGCAGACTTTAAATGTCTAAGGTGCTGTTCTCTTCAGATGTGATGGGCCCAGAGCACTGCTGGTATTCCACAAGCAAGGACCCCATTGGCTAAAGATGGTCATATACATTACAATCTAATTGTACACTACCACTGACATCCTCCTACTGCTAGGGCCCGATGGATAAATGGCTCTTTAGCTGGGCTGTCATTTAAATCGTACAATCAGATTGTAACGTGTATGGGCAACTTTATGCAGATCTGTTACATTCACATTTTTGACGCTTGTCTGATTTATTTTCCTGACTTGCATGAACTAGCTGGGCATGTCACCAAATGGCAGGGACTGTCCTGTGACCCCCCCCCCCCCCCCAAATACTAGATCGGTAGTCTATAAGGCAGACATACTATGGGGCTATGACAACATTTACATTGTTTGTGCTGACAGGTTATTTGTAGTGGTAGCAGATACTTTGTGTTTAATGATGAATAATACATTGTAGAAGATACTTTGTTTTTAATGATGAATGATACATTGTAGCTAATGATATGCTGTTATTATTATTCAGTATTTGTATAGCATTAACAGTTACAATACAATTCAATGCAGGAGGGCCCTGCTCATAGGAGCTTACAATCTGTTGACAATGTTTACTTGCAGGGGCCATATCAGTAGTAATGGAATCGCTCCCTCGCTGGCTCAGATTCTCACTGATTAGCGAGAGAGCCACCAAACTCCAGCTATAGCGAGAGAGGTTCTCCATAGTGACTAAGTGGTTGGCACTACCACCTAGCAGCACTAGGGTTGTTGGTTTGAATCTCAACCATGACACTACCTGCCAGGGGTTTGCATGTCCTCCCTGTGCCTGTGTGGGTTTCCTCCAGGTACTCGGGTTTCCTCCCACACTCCAAAGACATGCTGATAGGTTGGCTCCAGACTAAATTGTCCCTAGTATGTGAACGTCAGTTAGGGTCCTTAGATTGTAAGCTCCTTGAGGGCAGGGACTGATGTGAATGTATAATATATAAGCACTGCGTAAATTGGCGGTGCTATACAAGTACCTGTAATAAATAAATAGGAGAAGGTTAGCGACCAATGACCTAATATGACCATATTTGGGTAATGACATTGTCCAGATATGGTCATGTGGCCATATTAGGTCATTGATGTCACCAGCACTCCCACCCATTTGTTATGTGGAGTTGCAGGGTGAAGAATTCCACGGCTGCGGTTCACTGGGCTGGCAGACTGCTATAATGTGACAGTTTCACACAGGTTTGTGTCAAACTGAGTTAATCCTGAGCCCTACGTCGCCCTAATTCTAACCAAAATCTGCTGTCATTGTCTATTGTCAGGAAAGGGGTGCCATATTGTCTATAGGGGTGTTGGGTAAAGCTGCTAAGAGCCATAATCTGGTGTCCATGTGTGTAGGCAGGAAAGGGGTGCCGTACGGTCTATGGGGGTGATCAGTACAGCTGCTTACAGCCATAATCTGGTGTTACCGTCTATTGGCAGGAAGGGGGTGCCATATGGGGGTGTCTAGTACAGCAGCTTCTAGCCGTAATCTGATGTCATTGTTTTATCAGAAAGGGGGTGCCATACTGTCTATGGGGGTGTCTAGGACAGCAGCTTCTAGCCGTAATCCAATGTCATTGTCTATTATCAGTAAGGGGGTGCCATACTGTCTATGGGGGTTGTCTAGTACAGCAGCTTCTAGCTGTAATCCGATGTCATTGTCTATTATCAGGAAGGGGTGCCATACTGTCTATGGGGGTGTTCAATACAGCAGCTTCTAGCCATACTCTAGTGTTACTGTCTATTAGCTGGCAGGAGATGCCATACTGTCGATGGTAGTGTTGGGTACAGCAGTTCTTAGCTATAATCTGATGTCATTGTCTGGGTCAGGAAGGGGATGTCTTACGCTCTATCAAGGTGTTCTAAAGAAAAAGGTGGTCTAAAGAAAAATTGCATGGGAAATTTGCATAATGTATGGCCAGTCTAAAGGACCGTACACACTATAAGAAAATCTGTAGAGAAATTTCGTCCGACGACCGATCTTCCGATTGTTAGTATGGTGCTTTCGACAGCCATCTCCGACTTTTCGGCTGACAAAATCCTGATGTGCAGGCTATATAATTTTTGTCATCCGTTATACAACGTCTGATTTTCGTCTCATTAGTACAGATTTCGACGGAAAAAAATCTTAAGAGCAAGACTAGGCATGCTCAGAGACGAAAGAACACATACAAAGCAATCCAACACATGACATCACTTCTGAAGTAGAATTCTGTCATCTGGGAAAATTCATATGAAAATAACCTCTTCACTTTCCACATCAGACTAGCATGCCACAAAAACCGGACGACAGATCGTTCGATAATCTGATCGTGTGTACGGGCCTTTAGTCTCAGGATGAAGATTAAAGAGACCTGTCAGGATAGAACTATGGGAGCCACCATTGTTAAGCTGGTTATTAAAGGTGTTGGCTCTAGGTGTGTCATCCTGAACCCAGCCTCACCACCCGGACACTCCCTCCCTCTCCTACATGCTTGTCTCAGGCCAGTCATTTCCAGGGATTAGTCTATCATTTGTAAACCAAGTCATGTATGGAAGCGCCAATATTTCAAGCTAAGAACATTTTCAACAAATACAGAACATACCTGTTGATCTTGGCAGAAATACTGTGTCCTTGTCATTTCTTGTGAGCTGCACCGAACAAGAAGTTCCTTCCTAGCTATCGTCTGTAAACTGCATGATATTGCTTGTAATGTCGATGGATAGATACGGACATGTTTGCAGCCTAGGATGACAACCATGACTCCCTTTATAGATGCAGTGAATCTATTGCAACCAGCAATATTACATTTTTGGGTATGGATACACTTTAATTTTAAGGGTTAAAGTGGAGTTCCGGCCTATTTTGCAACTTTAGTGATTCCTGGAGTGCTCGCTATGCTGATCAACAAATGGGCATTTGCAATTTTTTTTTCGGGGGTCCCTTACCTTTATTTTCAGGGCATTTTTGATTGTACTTCTTCCTTCTCCCCCCTCTGTGGCCACGGCCACCGACATCACTTCCGCCTTTGCATTGCATCCTGGGAGCTGTTTGTCCTCACTCCCAGGAGGCTGGAATCAGGAAGAACTCCCAGAACACTCCCTGGAATCAGGAAGAAGGACACAGCAGATTACACTGCGACTTCAGATGCCCACATCCAAGATGGCTGCGCCCAGACAGCTTTTTTAAAAGTAAGATTTTGACTAAAATCCAATACCGTACACCTTGTAAGTATGAGAATAGCGGTTCTGTAAAGGGCGATGGATTAGTATTATAGGGGTATTTTTAGTTAAAAAAGGTATTTGAGGTCGGAACTCCGCTTTAAGTTTGTGTAGGCAGGGCTAATTGATATGGGCGAGGTAAGTCATTAGGGATTGGTTGTAGAGTTGTCTTTTCCTCATTATGGCCTCCTTATTGAGATGAAGATCTGCTTTAACTTTAGGCCCCTTTCACATGGGCCCCCCCTGCTTGCTCAGTGGGGCATATCTCCAGTGGTGTATTTAGGTTTTGTGCTGCCCTAGGCCTAACTAAACTTGTGCACCCCTTAATTGAAACATGACCCACCCCTTCCTGTAAAGGCCACACTCCTTCCTGTTTATGACCGGCCTGTCATCTGTAAAACACAGACCACAACCACAGTCTATCAGTGCCAATCAGTGCAGCCTCATTACTGCCCATCAGTGCAGCCTATCAGTACAGCCCTATCAGTGCCCATCAGTACAGCTTATCAGTGCCGCCTCATCAGTGGCCATGAGTGCAACATATCAGTGCCCATCAGGGCACCATATCAGTGAAATGTATCAGTGCCATCTCATGCCCATCAGTGCAGCCTCATCAATGCCCATCAGTGCAGCATATCAGTGCTGCCTTATCAATGCAGCCTCATTAGTGCCCATCAGTGCAGTTTATCAGTACCCACCATTAGCAGCATATTGGTGCCCATCAGAGCAGCATATTAGTGCTCATCAGTGCAGCATATCAGAGCAAATCAGTGCCCATCAGTGCTGCCATATCAGTGCAGCCCCATCAGTTCTTTTAAGATATGTGGACTTGTGTTTGCTGCCACTAATTGTAATCCTAGGATTATGTCACTTATTTGTATAATAAATAGAAAGTCCAGAGTCATTCTACAAATAAGTGAAATAATCAGTGGCAGCAAACACAAGTCCAAATTTTTTGCTGCGCCCCCCCCCCCTACAAAGTGCTGCCCTAGGCCTGGACCTTGTTGGCCTAGGCCAAGATACAGCACTGGATATCTCCACTGGTTTGGCGAATGACAGGTCCATGTCTCCTCTGCTTTGCAAAGCGGACACGGACACAGCCCTGCTCTCTTCAGTGGGTTAATCGGATGCAAACGTACCACCTGTCTGTTTCCATCTGATCCGCCTGACGGATGGGGAATAGGACCACCATCTCTCTGTTTTTGGCAGACAGGATCGGATGGCAGCGGGTGTCAGCAGACATTTGTAATAGAAGAGACTGGAGGGTCCGATCAGGTCCGCCTGAAAAACTGGTTAGGCCTCTTTCATTTGGGGGATTATATAAAACTGTGTAATCTGAATACCAACCTAAACAATCATTTGAATTGGTATGAATTCAGGGAGGCCTTTGCACTACATAGATTATAGATCTAAGAGATTGTACAATCAGATTGTTTAGTGTATGGTCAGCCCTATGAACCTGGGTTGAGGAGAGGCGCAGATTTTCGTGTTCTAAGGTAGAGCATTGTACAGATTATGAAGTGTGGCTGACGAAGGCCTGAACTGCTGGTGCCTCCTCTTCAGCCGCATACCAGATCCTCGGAATGTCCCGCTATTTATATCGCAGCAGCAGCAGGTTGAACCATTCTGTAGAATATTCTGTGAGCGGCCCCTGGTCTCAGACATAAAGCAGAACATTGGCGAGTCCCATCATGCTCCGCAGCTTGTATACATTGTATGGGCACACCCTGCATCTCTGCCTCTACCAAACCCGAGAATAGCTTTCTATAAAGCAGTGACACCGGGATGTCATGACTGCAGGGTGACAAGTTCTTCCTGATTGTGACCTTCCCTAGGAGAATCCCAGCTGTCTCTGCTCTCCTGTCGCTTGTCAGCCGTTCAGCTGTTGTGTATTTCAGGGTAAGCCACAATCTGGAACACTCTGAGATTTCTCCCAGCATTCACACTATAACAACCATGCACAACATTAGGACACCCCAATGTGAGAAAGAACCCTGAAACAGGACTTCTGAGAATGAAACTGAATGGGGACCGCTATTGCTGGCTTGGTTTTTAAGGCTGGGTTCACACTAGTGCGAATTGGAAGCGGGTTTTCCGGCATTCAATTCGCATGACTGGAGATGTGACCGTCTCTCAATAAAGCCAGTTCACACATATCCGTGGCGGCTGCGGAGCGGATTGCACAAGGGTCCTGTGCGTCTTTGGCTCGGGTTCAGGTCCAAATTCAGGCAAAAATTCGGGCCTGATTCATCCCTGAAATGGAGAACAGGGACACATCAGGCCCCTGCTGTGAGCCACATCCGATTTAAGGCCCCTTTCACACATACGGACCGCTCATTTCATCAGTTCAGTCATGATTTTTTGTCATCAGTTTTTTTCAGTCAACATCCGTTTTTCATCGTTTGTCATCCGTTTTTCATCCGTCGTTCATCCGTTGTTCATCCATTCCGTTTTTCATCCGTCGTTCATTCGTTGTTCATCCATTCCGTTTGTCATCCTTTGTCATTCGGTTTTTATCCGTTGTTCATCCGTTCCGTTTTTCATCCTTTGTCATCCGTTTTTCATCCTTTGTCATCCGTTTTTTATACGTTGTTCATCCGTTCCGTTTTTTATACGTTGTTCATCCGTTCCGTTTTTCATCCTTTGTCATCCGTTTTTTATCCATTGTTCATCCGTTCCGTTTGTCATCCGTTTTTCATCCTTTGTCATCTGTTTTTCATCCTCTGTCATCCGTTTTTCATCCGTTATTTATCCTTTATCAGTTTTTCATCCATTGTGCATCCTTTGGCCCCTTTTCACACAGGCGGACCTTATGTATCTCTATGGGGCATCGGATGTCAGCGGAGACATGGCCGCTGACATCCGATCTAATCCATCAAATCTGGACGGATGGAAACCCTATTTTCCATCCGTTCAGCGGATCGGATGGGATCGGATGAGAACGGAAAGACGGTCTGTTCCCATCCGATTTCCCCATAGAGAACAGTGGGACCTGACAGCTCTGTCTCCACACACAGCACGGAGACAGAGCTGCCATCCGCCTGCTCAGCGGGGGATCCGCAGCTCGATCCCCCGCTGAGAAAAACGGAATCCGTCCGACGGACGGTTAGTGTGAAAGGGGCCTTATCAGTTTTTCACCAGTTGTTCATCTTTTATCAGTTTTTCATCCGTTGTTCATCCTTTATCAGTCTTTTATCAGTTGTTCATCCGTTTTCTGTTTGTCATCCGTTTGTCATCCATCCGTTTTGTTAACGGATGAAAAATAGGGCTTTCATCCATTCAAAAAAACTGGTGTTGACGGAAGCGGATGAAGACAGATGTAAATGAATGATCATCCACTTACATACGTTTTTCAATAGGAATGCATTGATGTCCGTTTTTTTTATCCGTCAACAGATGGATGAAAAACAGACGAGCGGTCCGTATGTGTGAAAGGGGTCTAAGTGTGAACCCACCCTGAAGGTGCAAGCTCCAGAACTGTTAACCTCATCCATGCTTCACTAGCTAGTGTGCCTAGGTTCACACTGGTGGGTGGCAACCACCGCATGTGATTCGCACAGGAATCGCACCACATTCCTGTGCACAGCACATGCGATATCTGTGTGGTGCGATTTGAGCCACCCATTTTGTATGGCTTGCATCGCATCCGCACCAAAATGATACAGGACTCACCCCCCCCCACACCTGAACCACATCACATTGGTGTTCCAATTGTGGCAGTCGCACTGCATTTTGCGATCAGTTTCAGGGTGTCCTTAATCTAACATTGACACCCGCAGAAGATCGCATGGATGCCGTGCATTTGCTTTGGAGTGCGATGCGGAGAAATGCAGCAAATCTTGTGGTTGAGTCACAATCCTGGAACAAACCCAGAGCCTTTCTGAAACCCTGCCTTGCATAGTTGTTGGAGGTCAGTGACTCATTAGGTATTGAAGCCAAGTTAGCCATGCAAGCTCCCGCATTTCTATTTAAGATGTCATAGATCATAATAAGATCTTTCAGTAATAAGGCATGAAAGTAGCCGGCAGAGACTCACGTTTTTTCCTGGGAATACACTTTTCTGCCCATAGCACATGCGGCTGGCTGGAATGTGGAACAGACCATGGCTGTATATATATATATGTATGGAGTAAAAAACAGGCGTATTATAGTGCCTGGGAGCATGCACAGGTGGTGCATACAACCCACTGCTAGCAGCCTTGTTATAATCAATGACAGGCTGAAATGGGTCGTGGCTGTATGCTGCTCTGAGTGGTACAACCACCTAGTATTTCAGCCTGTCATCAATTTTTTTTTCAGCAGGCTCTATGTACCACCTGTGCTTGCCAGATACAGAAATGTTAAGTCATCAGTACTCCAAATAAATGTGTCACGTGTTTGTTGTGAAGACAGCATCACATAAGGCATAAGAAACCAATGTCTTCTATGTCTAGAGCAATCCCCGCTACGCCATGCAGTGTCTCAGATCTATTCGTTTTCGGTGTCCCCGCCACCGACCTTTACAGCCCCATATAACTAAGTGGGAACAAGATTTTGGATTGGGCTTCTCGGATAAACAGGTGAGAAGAATTCTTCTGTTCTCCTACCAAACCTCTTTCTGTGCTAAACACCAGGAATCCAATTTCAAGGTGTTGACATGCTGGTAACCCACAACTGTCAAGAGTAATAAGATGTTCCCTCAATGTACGGACTAAGAGCTCTTTCATACATTATGTCCGTCAAACGGACTCCGTTTTTCTCACCGGGGGAACGAGCCGCCGATCCCCCGCTGAGCAGAAGGAGGACAGCTGTGTCTCCGCGCTGTGTGCGGAGACACAGCTGTCAGTTCCCCATGCATCTTTATGGGGGAAATCGGATGGAAACGGACCGTCGGTCCGTTCTCATCCGATCCCATCCGATCCATTCCGCTGGACGGATGGAAAATAGGGTTTCCATCCGTCCAGATTTGATGGATCGGATCGGGTCGGATGTCAGCGGACATGTCTCCGCTGCCATCCGATGCCCCATAGGAATGCATGGGGGGACCGTTCAGATCCGCCAAAAAAGATAAGCCTTATGCCTATCCCATGCATGCTTAAACTCCTTCACTGTATTTGCAGCTACCACTTCTGCAGGAAGGTTATTCCATGCATCCACTACTCTCTCAGTAAAGTAATACTTCCTCATATTACTTTTAAACCTTTGCCCCTCTAATTTAAAACTGTGTCCTCTTGTGGTAGTTTTTCTTCTTTTAAATATGCTCTCCTCCTTTACCGAGTTGATTCCCTTTATGTATTTAAATGTTTCTATCATATCCCCTCTGTCTCTTCTTTCTTCCAAGCTATACATGTTAAGGCCCTTTAACCTTTCCTGGTAAGTTTTTTCCTGCAATCCATGTACTAGTTTAGTAGCTCTTCTCTGAACTCTCTCTAGAGTATCTATATCCTTCTGGAGATATGGCCTCCTGTACTGCGCACAATACTCCAAGTGAGGTCTCACCAGTGTTCTGTACAGCGGCATAAGCACTTCTCTCTTTCTACTGCTTATACCTCTCCCTATACATCCAAGCATTCTGCTGGCATTTCGTGCTGCTCTATTACATTGTCTTCCCACCTTTAAGTCTTCTGAAATAATTACCCCTAAATCCCTTTCCTCAGATACTGAGGTCAGGACTGTGTCAAATATTCTATATTCTGCCCTTGGGTTTTTACGCCCCAGGTGCATTATCTTGCACTTATCCACATTAAATTTCAGTTGCCAGAGTTCTGACCATTCTTCTAGTTTTCCTAAATCCTTTTCCATTTGGCGTTTCCCTCCAGGAACATCAACCCTGTTACATATCTTTGTGTCATCAGCAAAAAGACAAACCTTACCATCGAGGCCTTTTGCAATATCACTTATGAAGATATTAAACAAAATTGGTCCCAGTACAGATCCCTGAGGTACCCCACTGGTAACATGACCTTGTTCTGAATGTTCTCCATTGACTACAACCCTCTGTTGTCTGTCACTCAGCCACTGCCTAATCCACTCAACAATATGGGAGTCCATGTTCAATGACTGTAGTTTATTGATAAGTCTTCTATGTGGGACAGTGTCAAAAGCCTTACTAAAATCTAGATATGCAATGTCTACTGCACCTCCACCGTCTATTATTTTAGTCACCCAGTCAAAAAAAATCTATAAGATTTGTTTGACATGATCTCCCTGAAGTAAACCCATGTTGTTTTTCATCTTGCAATCCATGGGATTTAAGATGTTCCACAATCCTATCCTTTAAAAGGGTTTCCATTAATTTGCCTACTATAGATGTCAGACTCACTGGTCTATAGTTGCTCGATTCCTCCCTACTACCTTTCTTGTGAATGGGCACGACATTTGCCAATTTCCAATCTCCAATCTTTCGGGACAACTCCTGTTACTAATGATTAGTTAAATAAATCTGTTAATGGTTTTGCCAGCTCACCACTAAGTTCTTTTAATAATTTTGGGTGTATCTCATCAGGACCCTGTGACTTATTTGTCTTCACTGTAGACAGCAATCTTAGAACGTCTTCCTCTGTAAAGACACATGCATCAAACGATTCATTAGTCATCCTTTCAAGTGGAGGTCCTTCTCCTTCTTTTTCTTCTGTAAAAACTGAACAGAAGTATTCATTAAGGCAGTCGGCTAGCCCTTTATTCTCTTCTACATACCTTCCGTCCTTTGTTTTTAATTTAGTTATTCCTTGTTTTAATTTCCTTTTTTCATTTATATATCTGAAGAATGTCTTATCCCCCTTTTTCATAGACTGAGCTAGTTTTTCTTCTGCCTGCGCTTTAGAAGTTCTTATAACTTGCTTGGCCTCTTTCTGCCTAATCTTGTAGAATTCCTTATCTTCATTGCTCTGGTTTTTTTTTAGAATTACAAAATGCTAGCTTTTTATTTTTAATGATTTGGGCCACTTCAGCTGAGTACCGCAGTGGTCTCTTCCTTTTTTTGCTTTTACTGACAAGTCTAATGCAATTTTCTGTTGCCTTCAATAATGCACCTTTTAAGTAGTCCCATTTCTCCTGGACTCCATGTAATCCGTTCGTCTGATAAGGACTCATTTATGACTAATTTCATTTTTGAAAAGTCTGTTTTTCTAAAATCTAAAACTTTTGTTTTTGTGTGACTCTTTCACAGTTCTTATATTAAACCACACTGACTGGTGATCACTAGATCCCAAGGTTTCGCCTACAATGACATCATATACCGAATCCCCATTTGTGAATACCAAATCCAAAATGGCCTCCCTCTGGGTTGGCTCCTCAACCACTTGTTGCAGAGACAACGAATGGAAAACGGCCTAAGGCCCCTTTCACACAAACGGTCCGTTCAGTTCATCAGTTCAGTCACGTCAAAATGTATCTGTTTTCCATTCGTTGTCTTCCGTTTTCCATTCGTTGTCTTCCGTTTTCCATTCGTTGTCTTCCGTTTTCCATTCGTTGTCTTCCGTTTTCCATTCGTTGTCTTCCGTTTTCCATTCGTTGTCTTCCGTTTTCCATTCGTTGTCTTCCGTTTTCCATTCGTTGTCTTCCGTTTTCCATTCGTTGTCTTCCGTTTTCCATTCGTTGTCTTCCGTTTTCCATCCGTTATCTTCCGTTTTTCGTCAGTTGTCTTCCGTTTTTCGTCAGTTATCTGTTTTTCATCCGTTGTCATACGTTTTTCGTCCGATCCGTTTTTTTGATGGATGAAAAATAGGGCATTCATACGTTCAAAAAAATGGACATTGACGGAAGCGGATGAAAACGGATGTTAACTGATGATCATCCTTTGTCATCCATTTTTACATAGAGATACAGTGATGTCCGTTTTTCATCCGTCAACGGATGGATGAAAAACGGACAGCATGTGTGAAAGGGGCCTTATGCTGGAGGTTGGGTGAGGAAACTGGTTCTCTACTCTATATTTTTTGGTCCTGCCACCATCTACAGTCAAACTGGATGGACGTTCACCGTATAACCCAAAAAATTCACTGATTATGATTTGCAGAGAGACCCTGCACTTTTACTTCTGCATCACCACCGCTTCTCTGGTAAGGCCTACAGATGCTCCATCTTGCCATTACTGATCACCGCGGCAAAGAGTTGTATACCCCTCTTTTGTAAACACACAGGCACCTTCTATAGCCATTTGGTTGAAAAGAGTCGCTGAAGTTAATGAAATGGAGATTCTGGTGGCCACAGAGAGGGGCCTCCACACGAATGGTTCTACTGGCACGATTTTGTTTATTGTGAGGGGTACAGGGCCCAGCTGAACTAAATCACTCAACCTAGAGAATACAGGAGGATAGCTTTTTGGCCGTGTGAGATGGCAGAATGACTGGTTCCCTTCCCTTTCTTCTTCCCCAGTTCCCGTCTCCTGTCCCCCCCCTCCCCCCACTCTTTCCCCTCACTTTTTTTTTTTTTTACTCCCCCTCTCCTATCTAGGCGCTTCTTTCTTGCATACTACCTTTTCTGTGTTCTTCTATTCATGGTATTTACCATGCAAAATACCACACAGGGTACAGAGACCCTCTACTGCCTGGCTTTCTGGGTTGCCTTTTCATATGGCTCCAGTCCAGTAATTGTCTTCCAATTGTTAAGTCATGTATGTTTACGTTACCTCTATGCACATATATGTCTTATGGTCTCTGTATTTACCATGTGCAGTCTTAAAAAACAAAGTATTAAAAAAAAAAAAGAAACCAACGTTTCGGGTCTCACAGGTTGCCTTTCTCCCTGCGCTTGCATTAGTTCCTCCAGGTACTTTGACTTCCTCTCGCACTCCAAAGACGTGCTGGTAGGTCATTGGCTCTAGTCCAAATTGGCCCTAGTGTATGTGTCTATGCAAGGGAAATGGGGACCTTGGATTGTAAGCTTTCTGAGAGTGTACAATATGTAAAGAGCTACATAAATTGTTGGTACTGTACAAAAATGTGTAATAAATAAATAGAAGAAAAGGACACTCCTCTGGTGTTAAAGTGGTTGTAAACCCTTCCATATACCCCGTGAAGTGACTGGCTTGAGGTTATACACAGAGATTAAACCACGCCTCCTTCCTAAGTTGTACCTGTTTATCTGCAGTCTTCTTTTTGCTACATCTGTTCAAAGTCCAGAAATAAATAATTATATAAAAATAAACAATTCACAAAAAAAGGAAGGGGAGGAGAGCTGAAATTGCACTATAGCAAACTCAGTAAGGAGAACTCTATGAGCTGATTGGAGGGAAGGGACACACCCCCTCCACACAGCACACTCGAACAGAACTGAGGTGTCAGTCAGCTGGAGCGCCTTCCCCCTGTCACCATTTTTCTCTTAGTGTCAGGGAACCTTGTCAGAAGTTATTCATGCTGATAGCAGAGGAAAGAAGCAGCAGATAGAAATGACACTTAGTGCTCTTAATTGAGACAAGTACACACTATAGTGTCACAATAGTGCCTATAGTTTTGTCTGTATATTCTTACCTCCTTGCTGCAGTGCTTCTGTTTTGCCTCCCTTCACATGTGGTGTTTGGGCTTCTCTGTTTCCTATGGGCGTCGCCTGCTCCACTGTGGGTTATATCCTGTTCCTGTCAATTACTTCCTGGGTCACTTCCCTATATATATATATATATATACATACACATGGTCAGTGCACTGTTCCTTGCTTGAGCAACTTCGCTGTTCTCTGAGCTCCCATTCGTGTATCCCTTGGTTATTGTATCTGAGCTCCTGTGTACCGACCTGACTTTGTTTCTCCGTCTACGTTTGTCTGCTGCCTGTCCTGACCTCGGCTTGTCTCTTGGATCTCCTTATAGTCTCCTGTTTACCCTGCACACGCCAGCGGTCTCCACATTCTCAGCTGGGCCTACCTGGGGGCCGCGACCTGGTTCCAGTCTGCTGCAAGTCCATCCCCACCATCAGCGGCCCTGGTGAAGAAGCAGGCTGAGGCTTAGACTCCACGCCCTGGGGAATCGTGAGCTGGGGATCTATAAGGGCTCACAACCACAGACCTGTTGACATATAGTGGGATAGGCTTTGTTTATATTTCATGTCTGAGGTTTACAACCACTTCAACTATCATGGAGTGGGGGTAGTCTCCTGAGATTTTCTCTCCCTCTGGCACTACAGCCCATGAAAAGCTCTGCATCATGCTTGGTGTTACCCTTATTCCACTGTGTCCTCCCAACTCTTAGACAAGGGGTTCTTAAAAGAGATGTGTAGCACCCTCATAGGTGCTAGTGAGAGAGTATAGTTGTTTGGCTCTGTCTGCCTATCAGAGGAGCAGCAGGCAAATCTATATTGCTTTCTGCCTACTAGAGAGCAGGATCTGTGAGTGAGGTCTGCTCAGTATGTGATTCATCGATTCTAGAGAGTGTTTCACACTGGTCCAATAGGGAGGCATGTTGGACAGTGGAAGGAAACCTGACCAATGGGTACACAGGCTTTGATACAGTCCTGGTGATTGACAGACTGCCTCGGTGCATTCTGGGATACTGTATAAAAGCCAGGAGCACAGGTGCTTCGGGGTCTTTGGCTGGTGAGCAGAGTCCTGGAGGGAGGGTGGTGGCTGCCGCCTCCTCTTTAGCAGTGTCACGTGGCATCAGGGGGTCGTCTTGAGGGCCAGAGGAACGGAGCTGAACCCAGAGGTCCAGGAAAGCTGACTGAGGGGGAGACACTGGAGACCCTAGAAAAACTGTATCATGAGTACAGGGGATCGTGTCTAGGGGCCTGACTTGAGGGAGTAGGATAGTCCGAGGACAGGTGTCTTGAAGATAACATCTGGAAAGAGACTTAATCCTAAATCCACCTAAGTGGCAAGGTGGATCAACAGCCTGGCTGTATCATCAGACAGATGTCCTCCAAACATTGTGCATAGTTAATCTGGAGTATCCCACTATTCCCTTCTCCTATCCATAACTTATAAATAAAACTCAAAACAACTACATACCCCTAGACTAATTATTGACTGAGCCAAGAAGTAAAGTGATAGCCTTGAATGTCAAAGTTGCTAACAGTAACCCAGGGGGGCCCGAAAGTGTAAAAATCCAGCAGTCCTTAGGGGGGCAGTGCTACAGATGTATGGGATTATTATTTTTTTATTTTATACTTCTCTAGGTTGATGCAGCATCAGTTTGATGCTGCATCTGTCCCCTAGAGCAGTGGTCCTCAACTCCGGTCCTCAGGGCCCACTAACAGGCCAGATTTTAAGTATTATCTTGGGGAGATGCAGACTAGAATACTGCAATCACTGAGCAGCAAATGATATCACCTGGGATGTATTTCAGTTATCTTGCAAACCTGGCCTGTTATTTGGCCCTGTAGGCCAGGGTTGAGGACCACTGCCCTAGAGCCTCTACACTGAGAACCGAGCAATAGAACACTGCTGATCCCTCGGTTCTGACAGCTCCCCAAGCAGAGAGCTGCTAACTGACTCTGCCCCCTCCTTACTCACTGGAGGGCCGGGCTGTGGAGGGGGGGAAGCGGCCGGCTCAGCCTCTCAGCGGCTCACTGAGAGGCTGAGCCGGGTGTCAGTCCAAGCTCCTGGCAGATCTCAACTTCCATTGTCGTGATGGCGCGGTGCCTGGACTGACTTCTGTGATGTCAGCAGAGAGTGGACTTCAGCCGGCTCTCTGCTGAAAATGGGTCACAGGAGTGCAGAACAAACTAGTAGATGTACAGTTAAACTAGCTTTAGCTGTACATCTCCTTAAGACCCCGTTCACACTGGGGCAATCCGACTTGCCGGGGCGACCTCACAGGTCGCGGTGCGCAGCTCGCACCGCGACCTCGGAGCGGCCGGCACGGACTTCATAACATTAAAGTCTATGCAGGTCGCTCCAGGTCGCCCCAAAGAAGCTTCGGACCCTTTTTCTAAGTCGGAGCGACTTGTGTCGCTCCTATTAGAACAGGTCCACAGCTTCTCTAAGGCAGGCGACCTGTCAGGCGACCAGGTCGTCTTGACAGGTCGCCCCGGTGTGAACGGGGTCTTAACCTGGAATCCATGGACAACTAAAGTGGTCATGGATGGGTTTCAGGGGGTCAGATAAAAAAAAAAAAATTATATTCACTATACAATCCTTTCCCTTGTCCCAATCAATGGTTTCCTATTGAAGGAAATTTAAGAAGCTGCTTTTAGCAGGGATCGTTAAGTGTCTTTTATGGAGCCCCAGCAGTAGAATGGGTTTGTTTTTGTCTTTCTTCTTTACACTACATTTCTTTCCTTCGTTTGTTTAGAGCAGATGAGGGGGAACAGAGTGTTGGAAATACTGTCCAATGATTACAAGTCTTCTAGTTGTGGCAGAATCAAGTTCATTAATACAAGGTTGGACAAAATAATGAAATTCGGGGGCTAGTCTTTTAAATCCAGAAGCCAGTACCGGTAGGATTTTTTTTGTTTTTTGTTTTAGAAGACCGCTCCTTTGACAACAACTAGAGAGAATCTTGAAAGTTAGGCACCATCTGTAATTTTTAAGGAGTATCGGCTACCTGGCTCATGGAAAGTGGTGTAACTAGAAACTTCAGGGCCCTATTGCAAGAAACCATGAAGGGCTCATCTGAGCCCCAGCCAGGGCCCTTCCCTCTGAGCCCAGTGGAGGAACACCAGGGCCCAGTCTCAAGCACGACCTTTGTGGCCCTGGTAGTTGTGCCACTGATGATAATGTTTTCATTTTTTTATATTTTTTTTTTCTCTTAGCAATTTTTATCTTTTTATTTACAATTAAATTTTTTAATTTTTTATTTTTTTTTACAATTTTTTTTTTTTTAGAAGCCCCGTTGGCAGGCTTTGGTGAAATATCAGGGGTCTAAACAGAACTCTGATGTTTCTTCTTTGAGAAGGAGAAAGGAGATTGAGGACGCATCCCTCAGTCTCCATCTCTGTAGGCTCAGCAGCACAGAATGCGGGGGACGAGGGGGTCCAGGAGAGAACACAGGGGGGGCTAGAGGAGCACACGGGGCTGGGCAGCAGAAACCCCACTTCTTGTCTTCTCCCTCCCATAAGCATTCAGCGGCTGCAAGAGGAAAATGGAGAGTTTGATTCCTCTATATGCTACTGCTCCTCCTATCTAGATGTACAGGGAGGCCGCACGGGACCGGGTTGCAATTGTGACCCCTGTAGGTACACTCCTGCTCATAGGATTTGCCCTGCCTTGATTTAAAGCTGAATTCCAGTTATGGCTACTTTTGCATAATTAAAGTTGTCAAACTTGGACCAATGTAAGTATGTAATTGCCATAGCTGGCCGATCCCCGTGGAAAATAGAAATCACTGTAGCAGGTACTACTATGACTTTAGGGTTCTTTCTTTTCCAAAACAAAAAAAAAAAAGAAAAATGGGCATACTTGATGGACTATTCAGTCTTTTTCTACTGTTACTTTGCAATGTTTCTTTGCTGAATAGCGTCTGTGCTGAGTAAGCAACCTCCTGAGTACACAGAAGGGCATCTTCTTGGCATGTGACCTGGAAGCTAGCGGTGATCAATGTAGTTACGGAGCCTACTACAGTTCCAGCTTCCATGGGGATTACACTGGTATGGCACATATAGTTACACAGGTCCAAGCTGGACTAATATTCCTACGCAATATAGCCATACCTAAATTTCAACTTTAATATTATTCTGCTTTATCCTGAAGAGTGTAGTCAAAAATATTGGAACCAATTTACAAATTTAAAAATGTCCCAAGCAGTGTTAATTTTGTCGACTAAATTAACACAATTTTAGTCGACTAAAATACGACTAAAACAATTCAGATGACTAAAATACGACTAAAACTAAAATGGCATTTTAGTCTTAAGACTAAAATACGACTAAAACTAAAACACTTGCAGAAGACTAAAATGGGACTAAAACTAAAATGGCATTTTAGTCCTAAGACTAAGACTAAATTGAAATTTGCTGCCAAAATTAACACTGGTCCCAAGGCAATCTGCTGTCATCTTTCTTTTCCAATATTTTTTTAAATTATTTTTTCAAACAAAAGGGGTATACAAAACATAGTGAGGTTGAAACCTGAGTACAATTGTACAATTGTCCCCCCATACAAAGAAAAAAAAAAAAAAAAGGAATACATTATATAAGGAGGAAAGAAAAGCAATTACGAATCAAATTTCCCAACTTTGGTTACAGACAATAACATAGAAAGCTTTCACCTTTCAGTTAAATCAAGGAATCAATGGCTCAAATTATGCTCTAGATCAGGGGTCTTCAAACTGTGGTCCAAGGGCCAGATATGGCCCATTGTTAGCCTTTATCCAGGCCTTGGGGCATTATGCTAAATAAATGATATGAGGCAGTATTTCTCCCACTAAAACCAACATTAGGGTATTATTTCCTCCACCAATACCAATGATGGAATACTATTCCTCCTACTAATTGAGGCACTACTCCTCCTCCTATTGGCCACCAACCATGAGGCCATATTTATTCTCACTGAGGCTGGGCCTGCGACATTTTCTGCCCCCGCTGGCCACAATCCAGCCCTCCTAAAGTGTGAAGGACAATAAGCTGGCCCTTTGTTTCAAAAGTCTGGAGACCCCTGCTCTAGATTGTTTATGGCAGACCTCCATTTTGTCCAATCTTGGATAGAAAGTGAAAGGATTAAAAACTGTCAGGATTTTATTGCTCCCAATGTCCCTGTTGAGATTTGCTCGGTTTCTGTGTCCATGTCCACAGGAAGTGAGAAAAATCTCCTCAACCACTTGTCTGCACAGGAAGAGGGAAAAATTTCTTCAAACACTTCACCAATTATTGGAGGTTCTGACAACGCCTCTCCGTACTGCTAATTTCCTTTCAGGGTGACTACACAAGGTGTGGGGTGAAAGCTCACCTATGGGAGCAAAGATATATAAAAAAAAAAAAAAAAAAAACAGGTTCTAACACGTCTACATTTAATGCGGTAATAAACCGCAGTTAAACAAACATAAAAAAAAATTCCCCTGCAAGACAATGTCATAATGTGCTAGTATGCATCGCATACTAGTGCATTATGAGAAACTTACCTTAATCACTTGCCGACCGCTCACATTGAGCGTACTGCGGCAAAGTGGCTCGTTATCGTCCAGCGACGTAGGTCACAGGACTCCTCCCCTTTTGGGCGTCACGCGCGCGCCGCCAGAGGCTCGCTCCCGCTGTATTCAGACACAGCGGGAGTCGGGCCAGGGGAGGAGAGGTGGTGATCACCGCCGCTCTTCCCCGATCATCAGGGATCGAGTGAGGAGATCCGCCCGCTTGTGTAAACAAAGCGGGCGGATCTCCTATGAGACAGACAGTCACAGATTACAGGATTCAGCGTAGCTGAACCTGCGATCTGTGCCTGTGTCACTCAGTTCCCCCCCCCCCCACACACACATGTCAGTAAGCACCAGGCATACATTAACCCCTTAAACACCAATAAAAGTTAACCCCTTCCCTGCCAGTGTCATTTTTACAGTAACAGTGCATATTTATAGCACTGATTACTGTAGTAATGTCACTTGTACCCCCAAAAGTGTCAAAAATGTCAGTCAAGGGTCCGATCTGTCCGCCACAATGTCGCAGTCCCACAAAAAAAAATTGCAGATCGCCGCCATTACTAGTTAAAAACAAAAACTATAAAAATTATATAAATTTTCCGTAGTTAGTAGCTGCGATAACTTTTGCGCAAACCAATCAAAATACGCTTATTGCGATTTTTTTTTTTTTTTTTTTTTTTTTTTTTTTTTTTTTTTTTTTTTTTTACTAAACATATGTAGCAGAAAACAAATTGGCCTAAAATGTTAAAAAGTTTGGATTTTTGCATTTTTTTTGGGGAATTTCATATAAAAAAATGTGAAAAATATTGTTATTTTTTTCAAAATTGTCACTCTTATTTTTTTGTTTATAGCGCAAAAAGTAAAAATCGCACAGGTGATCAAATACCACCAAAAGAAAGCTCTATTTGTGGGGAAAAAAGACCATACATTTAATTTGGGTACAGCATCGCACGACCGCGCAATTGTCCGTTAAAGTAACGCAGTGCTGAATCGCAAAATATGGCCTGGTCAGGAATGGGGTAAAATCTTCCGGTCTTAAAGCGGTTAAAAATACGCTCCATTGAGAATTTTTTTGTCAAAGACATGTAGCTAAATACATTTTGGCCTAAATATATGACAAAAATTGAATATATTGGATATTTTTTAACTGTCAAAGTAGAAAAATATTGTTATTTTTTCAAAATTGTCGCTTTTTTTTATTAATATCACAAAAAAAATGAAAAGCGCAGAGGTGATCAAATACCACCAAAAGAAAGCTCTGTTTGTGGGAAAAAAAGGACGCAAATTTTGTTTGGGTACGGCGTTTCATGACCGCGCAATTGTCAGTTAAAGTCGCACAGTGCCGAATCGCAAAAAGTGGCCTGGACGTAAAGCAGGAAAATCCTCCGGTGGTAAAGTGGTTATTAAAGAAATATAGAAAAGAAATTCCCCTGCAAGACAATGTCATAATGTGCTAGTATGCATGGCATACTAGTACATTATGAGAAACTTACTTTAAACTGAAGCCTTCCAACCGCACGCTGTCACCACTATAAGGGCTTCCATCTTCACCCAGTCTTCCTTCCGGGTTCATAACCTACGGCTACATGAGTGGCCGGGAGCGCAATGACGTCACTCCCACGCATACACACGCAAGTCGCCGTTTATGGCACGGTATTCCGGACCTTCAGAGCGCATTCACAGTAGCTACAGGTAAGCCTTATTATAGTCTTCTCTGTAGGTATAAGTGGTAAAACTGAGTTTGAAGTCAACATTATAAGAAAATGTTTTGGTGGGGTATTACCTCAATCGGTATTATTATGTGTGTGACACCATTGTGATGGTAGGGACTGAGTGCTATAGACTGATGAGAAGGGACGTCAGCCGAGGTGACTCAGACCTAAGACATTTATCCATTGCCTTAGTCACTGTCCGGGCTCTGACCTCAGACACACGGCCTTCTCCCCCATCACCCCGCCGGATCTTTCTCAATGTGTGTCACCGGGGCTATTTTTACCTTCTCTCAGCCTTTTCCGTGACAGCTGCATGACAGCCTCCCCCATGAAATGTCCATTGTAATAAAATGGGGATAAAAGGGCCATCTTTGGCCTCAACCGTGTCCTTCATGAACAGGCTGTCTCTTCTAACGCGGCATAGTAAAGAATGCCAACAGATGCCGTATGTGCCCAGAAGGGAAGATCCAGTTGTAGGTTAATATAACCTATACTGGGAATAGAAAATGCAGGTCTACTGGATTTCTAAGTTAGACACAGCAAAGGCTTTATTATTAAATAATAATAAAACATATATTTTGTTATTAAAACTGTTATTAGCGGAAATTAGCATGCATTGAAGTAACTGGCTTCCAAATGCTAATGCCTTGCTATGGCATTTCTTTGATACCAATCCTATAGAAAGTATGCATGAAGAAAATGTTATAAAAGAAGGTGGATAGGGTAGTTAAGCCCTCCATTTGTTTTATTCACTTAAGAAGAATTTTGGGATTCTTTAAATTGTCATTTTAAGCGCCAGTCCCAACTTTTTTTTTTTTAAGTCTTTTAACCCTTTTGCTGCCAGGCCTTGCGCTCCACCTTTAGGCTCCATCCACGCTAGTGTTTTTTTTTTTTTTTTTTTAAGCTAAAAAAATACTGGATAAAAAACGCTGGTAATAGCTTTTTGTAGTAGCGTTTATGGGCGTTTGCGTTTTTTATTAGCATCTTTGAAGTTCCTTTAAAAAAAGGAAAAAGCTAAAAAAAAAACAAAAAAACACCTTTTAGGAGCGTTTTTGCTGGAAAAAACCCCCTAAGAAACTCTACAAAAACAATTTTTTTTCTGCTCCTCTGAAGCTCAAAAAATGCTTATAGCCTAAAGTAGTGTGCATAGACACTTCTAGGAGCAGAAAAATGCTAATAGCTTCTAGCATCTAAAAAAAAACGTGGGCATGGAGCCTTAAACTTAAACTTGTGGCCAAACAGATTTTTCATTTTTCCCTTACAGCTTTCAGTTTGTGAAAAGAAAACCCGAAACATATATTTTTTTAAAAGCATTGAACAGTAGAAAAAAAAAAAAAGGTACTACTGTGTTTTTTTTTTTTTTTTTTTTTTTTTTTTTTTAGGCCCTTTGATATTTGCCCAAATGTTTATCAAAAACTTAAAATACACTAAAATCATTACTAGTAAATACATAAGTGGCAGAATTTTACAATATCCTTGCCAAATTACTACTAAATATAAAAAGCTAAAATGGTATTGAGTTAATAAATAACAGATATTTGTACATTTGAAATTGTGCCTTTTTGTGAAATTGTTAAAACTGAAGGTGCACAAAAAAAAAACAATTAAAAATCTGGAGATTATTATTTTTCACTTATAGCTTTCAGGATTTTTAAAAGGCTTCCCAAACATTTTCTGAAAACACATTACCTGTAGAACAAAAAAATTAATGTGCTACTGATTTTTTTTAGTCCCCACAATAGTTGCTCAAAATGTCCTTTAAATCAAATTTTTAATAAAAAATACACTAAAGTCATTGTTAGCAGATACAAACATTTTCTAAATTCCTACTAAGGACTCGGTCACATGGGGCATTGTAAAAGTGTATGCCCGTGGAGGGCCATGTTTACCCGCACGGGGATGCTCAGGTGTTCAGGCACTCCCATTCATATTAATTGGGATGCAGTCGCTGGACAGGCGCAGTCGCTGCTCCCAATCTGACATCTGTGTGGGTTCACGGTAATATTTTGTGGCAATCTGCAATATTTTGACTCCAATGGTCCAACACCTGCAAGGTCCCTCGCCGGCACTGGTATATTCTCCCTGGCTTCTTCGGGCTGCCTGGTCTTTGGCAATTTTGATTGTTGCATGGACAGGGGTTCAGTCACCCTGGCACAGTTCTGGAATGTATACTGAACTCCACATTTTAAGGAACACTGACTGTAAGCAGGCAGGTAGGTATATTTTATTGCAGAAGGGACATTGCAGGTTTCGTCTTCAATAAACAGCCTATCTGTTCGGAATTGTGGAGGAGAGAGCAGAGCTGATGACCTACAAGTGTGTTGCTGCTTCCTAAGACTCCATTTACATTTGGCGCTTTGGGATCTCGGGCAGAATCGCTGTGGTTTTGCCCGTGATCTCATATTGCACTACAATCCCAAAACCCATGTTAGGGTGGCATTCATTTTCAATGGCACCTAAATGTGGTGCGGTACTGCTGCAATTATCGCTTGATAAATCCTGGCAAACCGCATCACTCAAAGCTTGTTGCCCTAAAGAAGCTCCTGCTCTTTTTGGGGTGACAAGCTTACGTGTTGCGGTTCGCTGATTTATCACCTGATAATTGCAGCAAAATAGCACCGCATTGAAAATTTTAATGGCACCCGAAAATGCTTTTTGTGATTATAGTGCAATTTGAGATTACGGGCAGGGATCCCAAAACGTCAAATGTGAATGGAGCTTATTGTCCAATCAGCATCTAAGGAAACTGAAACCACTGTATTTCTTCTAACTTGGCGGGACACAATTACAAATTCTTTCTTGTACTTTGTGTATTTCTACTCTGGAATCCAGCTTTAATGATTTGTAATTAATACACCGCATTAGAGCTGCACGGTTAATGGTTAAAAAAATTGCGATCTCGATTCAACCTCCCCTTACGATCTTAAAACAGCATGTCCTAGATTCTTACAGAGCTGTTCTGTGCTCATACACAGCTGTCAAAAAAAAAAAAAGAGCCTCTGGCTGCTAGATAACTATAAACCTAAATAAAATGTTTTACAGTGTATCATTTCGTCCTTTTAGATCAAAGGAATGATCTTCCATCTGTAAGTGAGGGCAGTTTAACCTCTTAAAGACTAAGGCTGGCCATACTTTATACAATTTTTTTCTTTACAATTTTCTTTAGATTTACCTTTAGCTATGTAGTACAAAGGCCTTAAAAGCGGTATTTTTTGCTGGAAAATTACTTGGAACCCCCAAACATTTTATATATATATATAATATTATATATACACACATTTTTTTTTAGCAGAGACCCTAGAGAATAAAATGGTGATCGATGCAATCTTTTATGTTACACTCTATTTGCGCACAAAGTCTTTCAAACGCAGTTTTTTTTTAAAAAAAAATACACTTTTGAATTTTTTTAAAAAAAAACAGTAAAGTTAGCCAAATTTCTTTGTATAATGTAAAAGATGATGATGTTACGCTGATAATTGTGATCTTTATTCTAAGCAAAAAAAATTGATTCTCATTTTATCCAGAATTGTGCAGCTCTACACAGTAGCATTAAACAGTGTTTTTTAATAGCTGCCTGGAGTTTGGTTTTAGAATCTAATCTCAAAAACGACTTTTTCAGTATGTTTGGCATCATGCCTTACGGTGTTCCTTCCCTTCAGTCTGGCACAGTTGTACCGGCTCCTCTCCTCTTGCTTACTCTGATCTCCCCGCACACTGAGTTCCTTACAGTGTACATTAGAAGTTGCAGCAATTGCTTGCATGAGGGCTCTTGAGAGTACTGTGGCAAGGTGCTGTGATGTTTTCAGGGAGCTGTGCTGTCAGTATGCTCTCCCACCCTCTTGAAAGCCCCGCTTTTCTCCCTCTTCTCTGTGCATCGATTTCGGGACAGAGCAGAGCGATTTCTGATTGGTCAACGCCATCACAAAACATCGCTCCGATCTGCCCAAGAAGCGCTGCACAGAGAAGAGGGAGTAGAGCGGGGATTTAAGCATGGGCACTGACTGTACGGCATCCCCAGAGGTAAGTACAGCGGGGGCTGGGCAAGGTGTACCACGTTAGCTTACCTTTTTATGTTATTTCATTTTTACAGAAAAAAAAAAACACTTTAAAGCGATTGTAAAGTCTCTTGTAATTTTTTTTTTTCATTAACCACTTTACCACCGGAGGATTTTGCTGTCTTCCGTCCAGGCCACTTTTTGCGATTCGGCGCTGTGCGACTTCAACTGACAATTGCGCGGTCGTGTGACGCCGTACCCAAACGAAATTTACGTCCTTTTTTTCCCACAAACAGAGCTTTCTTTTGGTGGTATTTGATCACCTGTGCGATTTTTACTTTTTGCACTATAAACAAAAAAAAAGCGTTTATTTTGAAAAAATAACAATATTTTTAACATTTTTTTTATATGAAATTCCCCCCAAAAAAGATGTAAAAACCAATTTTTTTTAAAAATTTGTGGCCAATTTGTTTTCTGCTACCTATGTTTGGTAAAAAAAATCGCAATAAGCGTACTTTGATTGGTTTGCGCAAAAGTTATTGCGTTTACTAACAAAGGGAAAGATTTCTGTCATTTTTGGTGTTTTTTTTTTTAACGCGTAATGGCGGCGATCTGCCATTTTTTTTTTGCGGGACTGCGACATTGCGGCGGACAGATCGGACCCTTGACTGACATTTTTGACACTTTTGGGGGTACCAGTGACATTACGGCGTAATCAGTGCTATATATATGCACTGTTACTGTAAAAATGACACTGGCAGGGAAGGGGTTAATTTTATTGGAGAGGGAGGGGTTAATGTATGCCTGGTGCTTACTGACGTGTGGGGGGGAGGTGACTGAGTGAGTCATGGACAGATCGGATGTCCAGCTATGCTGAACAGTCTGATCTGTCACTCCCTGTCACTATGGAGATCCGCCCGCTGTGTTTACACACAGCGGGCGGATCTCCAGACTCGATCCCCGACGACCGGGTAAGAGCAGCGGCGATCGCCGCTGCTCCTCCCCTGGCCCGACTCCCGCTGTGAATGAAAACAGCGGGAGCGAGTCTCCGGCGGCGCCCAAGCGCCGCCCAGAAGGGGGAGTGTCTGACGACGTAGTACTACGTCGTCAGACGATAACGAGCCACTTTGCCGCAGTAATATTACTGTGAGCGGTCTTAAAGTGGTTAAAATAACATGTTATACTTACCTTCTCTGTCCAGTTGCACAGAGCAGCCCGGATCCTCCTCTTCTCGGGTCTCTCGTTCCTTCTCCTGGCCCCCTCCCTTCTGTCAAGTGCCCCCACAGCAAGCAGCTTGCTATGGGGGCACCCGACCCTAGCTGTAGCTCTGTGTATCTATTCAGACAAGGAGCTGCTGTTCAGCCCCACTCCCTCTCTCTCCTGATTGGCTAACTGACTTTGACAGCAGCAGAAGCCAATGGCGCCATTGCTGTGTCTCAGCCAATCAGGTGCCCGAGGGGCTCGTGGACATCGCTGGATGCAGAGCGGGCTCAGTAAGTATTAGGGGTGCTGGGTAGGCTGCTGCACACAGATTAGCTTAACATATAGAATGCATTAAAATAAAAAAAAACCTTCTGCCTTTACAACTCTTTTAGGAGAAGTGTGAGATATGATGGAGATTTTAGGTTTGCAAACACTTGAACTGTAATGAACACACAACTGCATTACAACGCAATCTTTTACATATGCCTGGAGTTTAGCTTTAGCGCCGGTTCACATTACCGCGACGCTACTTGCAGGAGCGACCTCCGAGATTGCGGTGCGAGCAGCGCGTCGCGACCTCGGAGCGGCCGCCACGGACTTCATAACATTGAAGTCTATGGCGGTCGCCTCCTGGTCGCCCCAAAGAAGCTCCGGACCCTTTTTCTAGGTCGGAGCGACTTGTGTCGCTCCTATTAGAACGGGTCCGCTGCTTCCCTATGGGAGGCGACCTGCGGCGACCTGTGAGGCGACCAGGTCGCCTCACAGGTCGCCCCAGTGTGAACCGGCACTCAAAGTCGGAAAACCTAACAGAAACCATCATTTTTTATTGTAGTTCTGTTTGCTTTTTATTGTAGGCTGAGGCACCAGAAGATGCTCTTTGTTTTATTAAAGCGGTAGGAAACGCCGCTTGGTCATTTTTACCTACAGGTGCACCGTTTAGGAGATATTCACCCTGGATGTAGCCAGTTGCGTCACTGGCGCATTCGCTCTAAAGGTACGGCATACCTAGCCGGCCCTTCGGAGCTTCGTGTCGGGACTGAGGGCTCCTGCGCGCATGCACTAGAGTGATGTCATTGTGGCTCCGGCCAATTACATGGCTGGAGCACACGAACCTGGAAGAAAGAGTCGGGAAAGATGTCAGCCCTCTCAGTGGTGACAGTACAGTGCAGGAGGGCTTCGTTCCAAGGTGAGTATTTCATAATGTGCTAGAAAGCGATGCATACTAGTCTAGCACATTATGCAATTATCTTGCAGGTGGGGTTTTTTTCACCGCTTTAATAGGTTACAAGATCAATTCTAACAAATCAAGTCAGAAAATGTTCCACCCAGATCCTTTGATCTTTCAGTCAAGGGATGTTGGGTGGGAGGCGGCCGACAGGGGCCACTCCCTGAGGAGCCGGCCAAGATTTGTAGTGTTTGGCCAGTTTCACTTCTCTAGTGGATTTGTGTGCCATGACATTACTGGGGCCTTATGGTACAAGCAGCATCTCTCCTATAACGGTTTACAATTTCTGTCTGGCCAAGTGTGATGGTCCCTCATACCACTGAACCAAATGGGCAAAGTCGTGCCAACACAGAGGATATACTTTTTTTTTTTTTAATTCATTGCTCTCACAGAAGTATTTTGGATCATACTTTATTTTTTTATGGATGAACTCTGAGTTTTAGGATAGTGTATAATATGGAGGTTTTTGATTTGTGTTTTATTTTATTTTTTTTATGGGTTGAACTAGATGGACTTGTCTTTTTTTCCAACCAGATTAAAGCCACGTTCCAGCCTGTTAAAAAAAAAAGAACCTTCATGATGATGATTTCTATTTTTTACTACAGATGAACCAGACAATGGCCAATGGTCCACCCCAGGAGAGTCCAAGGCAAAGCAACATCTATTACCCTCAGCTAAGGCCTGGTTACATCCCAATTCCAGTTCATCATGACGGTGTGGACAACCAACAGCAATTTCCATGCTACTATCTACAGCAGCCTGGCAAGCAGAGAGTCAAATGTGAGCCTGCCATGCGGCCACAGTCTCCCCTAACTGGCTTTAACCGCCCTCAGTCTCCCGCCTGGACCTCGCCAGAACCTTTTCAGACCGAGAAACCGAGCAGCCAGCACTCTGGATCTCCACAAGGACAATCGGTAATGCCTCTCATGCACTTATGTAATAGTTTACTTAGGTAAAGGGTAACCCCACTCCAAAAATAGAGCGTATAGAGATTTATAGAGACACGAGTCATATTGCAATTAAATGTTATTAACCACTTGCCGACTGCCGCACGACTATTTACGTCAGCAGTCAGCCCCTCACAGGCAGAGTGACGTAGATCTACGTCGCTAGCCTGTGAGGGTCTAGGGAGCGAGCGAGCGCGCGCGCGCCCCCGGAGGGGCGCTCCCGTGTGGTCACGGACCCCCCCCCCCCCCGCGCGTGTGACTGGCGGACCCGACGATCATCGCTGCAGAGGGACAAAGGCAGGCGGCTAGTGTAAACAAGCCGCCTGTTTAAAAATAAACAGCTTTTTAGAGAAAAATCTACATATGGTTTATACGGCTGGGATTGTACTCTCGTTACCCTTTAGCATGAAATGTAAAACATTTAAGGAAGTACATAAACAATATTGAATTATAATCAAATAATTAGCAAGGCATATTTACCATATTTAAAATAGCTGCTAGCTTAGAATGGTCGTTACCAGAGTCCTTAAGATGGCTGCCTTTTCAAGATGGTGGCCAGGTAGGGAGGAGTTTCGTTTGGCGTCCCTCAAAGTTTCAGATACATGATGGAGCAAAATGGAGTCTGTATAGATGAGTCTATGCATGGCTGTAGTAGCGTGTGTGTTGTATGCGTAATGTATGAAGGGCAATGTGTGTGTGTCGTGATGTGTGTCCTATTACATCTGGGGTTCCTTTTTATATTGTGTTGAACAAAAGGGCAGTAAAAATTACCATAAGCCAAACCCAGTGGGAGGAACATTATCCCCATTGGTTGGGATTACTTAACCATTAACTGCTGAGGTCATTGGGCGACACCTCTACAAGTCATTCGGTATATTGGATATTAAACTATATGATAATTTCTTTATATTTAAGAATATCATAAAAACAACATAATAATGTATCCATACTCTCATCCTCTATACGCGTCCATCTAATATCCACCATGTATCTAAGTAAAGATTGGACCTGGTAACTGGACCTGGTAACACCATTGAATTAAGAATATTACTAATACAATATATATATATAGAAACATAGAATGTGTCGGCAGATAAGAACCATTTGGCCCATCTAGTCTGCCCAATATATCTGAATCCTATGAATAGTCCCTGGCCCTATCTTATATGAAGGATAGCCTTATGCCTATCCCATGCATGCTTAAACTCCTTCACTGTATTTGCAGCTACCACTTCTGCAGGAAGGTTATTCCATGCATCCACTACTCTCTCAGTAAAGTAATACTTCCTCATATTACTTTTAAACCTTTGCCCCTCTAATTTAAAACTGTGTCCTCTTGTGGTAGTCTTTCTTCTTTTAAATATGCTCTCTTCCCTTCCGAGTTGATTCCCTTTATGTATTTAAAAGTTTCTATCATATCCCCTCTGTCTCTTCTTTCTTCCAAGCTATACATTTTAAGGTCCTTTTAACCTTTCCTGGTAAGTTTTTTCCTGCAATCCATGTACTAGTTTAGTAGCTCTTCTCTGAACTCTCTCTAGAGTATCTATATCTTTCTGGAGATATGGCCTCCAGTACTGCGCACAATACTCCAAGTGAGGTCTCACCAGTGTTCTGTACAGCGGCATAAGCACTTCTCTCTTTCTATTTCTATTGGAAATTACTGATTTACCCATATACTTTACATTTAGTAGCAGTAAGAATTGTATAGATCAGGGCTTGACAAATTTGCCTGAAATCTAGGAGCCAGCTAAAAAAGTTAGGAGCCAGTTTTTTTTTTTTTTTTTTTTAAACTAACAACCAAGCTTTATTTAATAAAACGGATACTAAATTTACAAATAAATACGACTAGAACTCCACTCTCTTCTATAGCGCAATTGGATGGAAACAGACTGTCTGTCTCTTTCCATCCGATGCCATCTGATCCGATCCACGGGATGGATAGAAAATAGAACCACCATCCGTCTGTTTTTGGCGGACAGGATCAGATGGCGGCAGATTACTGCTCCATAGAGGAGAATGAAGGGTCCGATCAGGTCTGCCTGAAAAACTGACAGGCGGACCTGATCAGACAGCCCGTGTGAAAGGGGCCTTCGGCTGTGGCACAGCGATGAGGAAAAAAAAAAAAAGATTATATATATATATATATATATATATATATATATATATATATATATATATATATATATATATATATATATATATATATATATATATATATATTTTTAATAATAAGAATTGGAAAAAAAAAAAGAAAAAATTATTATTTATTTTTTTTACATTTAAAAAATAAATTAATAATAATAACCACACTCCCTGTCCACTTACCTTTAACCACTTTACCACTAGAGCATTTTGCTGTCTTACGTCTGGGCCACTTTTTGCGATTCGGCGCTGTGCGACTTTAACTGACAATTGCGCGGTCATGCGACGCCGTACCCAAACGAAATTTACGTCCTTTTTTTCCCACAAACAGAGCTTTCTTTTGGTGGTGTTTGATCACCTGTACGATTTTTACTTTTTGCGCTATAAACAAAAAAAGAGCGTTTATTTTGAAAAAATAACAATATTTTTAACATTTTTTTTATATGAAATTCCCCCCAAAAAAGATGTAAAAACCAATTTTTTTTTTTTAAATTTTTTGTTTTCTGCTACCCATGTTTGGTAAAAAAAAATCGCAATAAGCGTATTTTGATTGGTTTGCGCAAAAGTTATTGCGTTTACTAACTAAGGGAAAGATTTATGTCATTTTTGGTGTTTTTTTTTTTTTTAACGAGTAATGGCGGCGATCTGCGTTTTTTTTTTTTTTTTTTTTTTTTTTTGCGGGACTGCGACATTGCGGCGGACAGATCGGACCCTTGACTGACATTTTTGACACTTTTGGGGGTACCAGTGACATTACTGCAGTAATCAGTGCTATAAATATGCACTGTTACTGTAAAAATGACACTGGCAGGGAAGGGGTTCATTTTATTGGAGAGGGAGGGGTTAATGTATGCCTAGTGCTTACTAACGTGTGGGGGGGTGACTGAGTGAGCCAGGGACAGATCGGATGTTCAGCTATGCTGAACACTCCGATCTGTCACTCCCTGTCACTTAGGAGATCCGCCCGCTCTGTTTACACAGGCGGGCGGATCTCCAAACTGGATTCCCCGACGATCGGGGCAGAGCAGCGGCGATCGCCGCCGCTCCTCCCCTGGCCCGACTCCCGCTATGAATGAAAACAGCGGGAGCGCGCCTCCGGCGGCGCGCGAGCGCCGCCTACAGGGGGAGGAGTCTGGGGACGTAGGTCTACGTCGTCAGACCTACAAGAGCCACTTTGCTGCAGTAGCAGCGCAGTGGCTAGTGTTAAAGTGGTTAAGCAAAGGTAACTGGACAGAGAGATGAAGCCTTAAAAAACTTCCCTCTCATTTCCTCTTTGGAAGGAGATGGGAAGGCATTGAGAACATGCATTACTCCCGGCCACCACAAGAGGGCGAAAGTTCCCCTAGCCTCTCATCTCACAGAAGAAGGCCGAAAAACCGGGGCCTCAATTTTTGGACGGCGCGGAAGTCCGTGCATTCGAGGAGAAGGGGGGGGGGAGAGCGCAAAAGGGACAGGACACCTCCTGCAGGGCACCCCAGGCGCCAGGTCGCTAATTCTAGTCGCAAATGCGACCTGGCGCCCGGGTTTGTCGAGCCCTGATATAGATACATATACAGTTATATATTGCTACACAACAACTTGTATATGTAAACTTTTCTACACATGGGTTATTTCTGATCAGAAAATTATCTGTTAAGGGATTATTATGTTAACAACAATACATTCATGATTTGGGACTGGACATAAATTATGGGAGAAATTCGGACCATTTGACACTACTATATAATAGATATAATGTACTTCTCAATAGAAGATTGTCATAACATCATAAGTTCCACAACCCCCTTTTGTATATGATGGGACAAGGATGTTGTATAAGCTTATGATTATATGAAATTCATTTGAGGATGCAGTTCTCATCAGTCTGTTTCCTTGATACCATTTAGTTTTCAATGGACAATTGTCTGTATGACACAATCTTTACCCCCGTGTGTGTGTAGGTAAATGAATTAAAGACTCTAGTTTTTGTCCAGGCAGTTTTCCGTTTGTTTGTCTTCTCATGGTTGAAACAATAGTTTATCTGCTAGTGGATGGGTGAACACAGGTGTTATCCTGAATTTGAGTTTTGGCCATTGTGTGATAAAACGTTTAATGGCCAGAACATAATGTTTTATGATCCCTCTAGTTTCTCTCTTTCTCTATCGCTCATTGACAGACGTAGTCTTCTTGATTCTCAAGAGCTGGGTTATGTTGTCTCCGCAGGAGTAGGACTAGGCAGAATGACAAAACGTTCTGGCTCCACCCTAGGGGGCAGTCCCTGAGGGTATATCCTCCCTCTCTCTGCTACAGGGAATCAGTTTTTTTCTGTCTAGTCAGGAGTAAGGACCTAAGTTCCTTGCTGGGATCTTTTTGGTCCTGGCAAGACTTTTTTTCTTTAAGAAAAAGACATTTTTTTTAGGTAGTTTTCTCCAGTGTTTTTTTCCTGTGAGATCTTCAAGCAAAAATGCCGGACTGGGCGACACTTGTGGTCACCCCAGCCGGCCTACGAGCGCGTGCAGACCATGGCATTGCGCTTGGTCGGCCGCGACATATTCAAGTAAGTATGCGGGGCCGGGCGACGGGCTGGATGTTGAGATCCAGTGGTCACCCCGGTTTCTGCCTAAAAGCGCGTGCAGACCAGTGCGCTGAGTCGGCCGCGACGGAGTCCCAGTAAGGGGACTGACTTTGCGAGTTAAAAGCTCGCTTGGACGCCAGGACCAGAGAGTCGAGGCGTCCACAAACCCCCACCCCGGTGGAGAGGGTATGGTGAAGAGAGGGTGCCTGTCGGTTCGGTATGGTGAGTAAACGTTCCCTTTTTTCCTCATTTATGAGGCAGTATATATTATGGGCCCCTCCATATATGGTCAGTATATATCTGATACTTACAAGTCCCCCTTGTAATACAGCATGTGTTTGTGGGAAGTGGACTTGGTTCAAGAGCTAACACTCTACCCAGCAGACTGTAACATTACAGCAGACATAGGAGGTATAATCCTACCTTATGTGCAGTGTATCTCTGTAGATCCATATGTCACCTCTCAGCAGAGTGCAGGTGGATGTGCTGGGAAGACGATATCGGCGGTCCGCCGCCATTTTGCCGTAGACCGAATGCATATATGTCCTCAGGTCACGCCGGCCGCCATGTTTTTGGAGTCTTATGTCTCTTCTATGGGGGCGGCCATGTTTTGTGAGCCCAGCTTCCTCGTGGAGGGCTGGGAACGCCGGAAGGCGTACACAGGGGGCGGAGCCACGCCTTCTGCCCGGGAAAAAAGCAAACAGCTCCTTCCAGTCTGTGTAAGACAGACGCTGGCTGCAGTTTGTTGGAAACTGCACTGCATCGGTTGGTGAGCCTTGGGGGTCCCTCTCTCTCTCTCTGGGATCGAGAAGCAGGTACTCTGAGGGGCGCTATTGCGCTAGGGGGAGACACACAAAAAAAAAAAAAAAAAAGAAAAAGTTTTTTGTTTTTGCTGGCAAAAGTGTCCTGTATTAACATGGACCCTGCCACTCATGTATCTCCTCCGGATCCCCTCGAGGGGTCTGCGGGATCCTCCAGCACCCCATTGACAATTGAATCTTTGTCAGCTATTATGGAAACTTTTGTGTCCCGGGTGGAAGTGGCTTGTCAGGGACAGGGCGCAAGAAAGCGACCCCCGCCTAACCCCTTATTATCTGAAACCTCGGATTCAGACTCTGAGCCTATTTCTGCAGTTGCAGGTACTTCATCTGGTATTGGTGTCTCGGGTCCTGTCTCTTCAGACAGTGAGGAGGATGTTTCGGCATCCGCCATAGCCCGAGAGGAAGCGTTGGTAAACGCACTCATTGTATCTGTTCAAGAGACTTTAAGGTTACAGGGTATTCCATCAGAAATAGCTGAAACTGAGATCCCCTTTGGGACTAAAAAGCGCATCAAAGTAGCAAAGGTTTTTCCATTGCCCAAATGTTTTGGCAATCCAATCGATGAAGAATGGCGTCTGCCAAAACGCACTTTTAATATTTCTAAACGCATTGACAGGCGTTATCCGTTTGAGGAAACCCTTATTAAGAAATGGACAGAACCACCTGTGGTGGATTCACCTATTGCTAGATTGAATAAAACCACGGTTATTCCCTTAGAAGACGCTCCGTCTTTTAAAGATCCAGTGGATCGCAAGATAGAAGCTATGTCTCGCACCATGTTTTCCTTGATTGGATCAGCTTTCAGGCCAATAATTGCTATTGGTCTGGTTTCGCAGGCTGTAACTGAATGGACCAAGTGGTTACGCCGGGACTTAGAAGAAGTCCCTCAGGCGGTATCAGATTTGTTGGAACAAATGATACAGGGGTTACAGTTTGTATGTGATGCGGCGTTAGACGCCACTCCATTAATGGCGCGAGCATCAGTCTCAGCAGTGGTTCTCAGGCGTACACTGTGGCTAAAAGGTTGGTTAGCCGACCAAGGTTCCAAAAAAGCATTGGCTAATATCCCCTTTTCAGGAGAGCGTCTATTTGGAGCCAACTTAGATGAGATCATTAAGGATCTCACCGGTGGAAAAAGCACCTTTTTACCGCAAAATTTTAAAGGTAGAGGAACTCGTCAAAGACGAGGGCCTTCTTTTTCTGCTCACAAGAGGTTTTTTTCGTCCAGCGGGTGAAAAAACTAAGTCCTCCAAAGCTCCTGCAGGAGGCGTCAGGGGTCGTTGGTCGGGCAAGCAAAAGCCCGCCCCCTCCAGACCTGAAGATAAACCATCTAAAGCCTGAAGGTGCGCCCCCACCCATAACTGGGGTGGGGGGACGTCTTCGCCGGTTCCCGGATCCATGGCTTTCCAGAATCCCGGACAAATGGGTTTGCGAAGTCATAAAGTCAGGGTACAAGATCGAGTTTCGATCTCTCCCACCGGCGCGATTCTTCCCTTCCAATATCCGACTATCTCCGGATCGTCTAGAAGATCTGCGGAGAGCAGTCACAGATCTACTACAACAAGGAGTGGTAGTCCACGTTCCTTGGACAGAACGGTTTCAAGGGTTTTATTCAAACCTGTTTACAATACCCAGGAAAGAGGGCAAAGTGCGTCCAATTCTGGACTTAAGAGCGCTCAATTCTTTCGTCAACATAAGAAGATTCAGAATGGAGTCCATTCGCACGGTAGCAGCCTTCCTGCATCCAGGGGATGTCCTAGCGTCCATAGACATCAAGGACGCCTATCTTCACATTCCCATTTTCGCAGGACATCAGCGTTTTCTACGCTTTTCCGTAGAGGAGAACCACTATCAGTTTGTGGCGTTACCTTTCGGTCTCGCCACGGCTCCGCGGGTCTTCACAAAGGTGTTGGCCCCAATGTTGGCACTTCTGCGCCAAAGAGGTATATCGATTCTAGGTTACCTAGACGATCTTCTGCTTCATGCAGAGTCTCCTCAGACCTTGCTACAAAACATAGAAATTACTATGATTTCTTTACAGGAATTCGGGTGGCTGGTGAACCAGCAAAAGTCATTTCTGGTTCCCACCCAGAGGCTCGAATATCTGGGTCTAATTCTAGACACAGTCAGGACAAGAGTTTTCCTTCCGGTAGGGAAACTCCGAAAGATTCAATCAGCAGTCCAGTTGTTACTGTCCAACAGCTGGTCTTCCCTTCGGACTTGCATGAGGGTTCTGGGGTTGATGGTGGCTTCATTCGAAGCAGTCCCATTTGCCCAGTCCCATACCCGAATTCTTCAGCAAGAGATTCTTCTCAGATGGAATCGGAATCCGGAATCCCTGGACAATCAGATCCGATTGAGCAAACAGACCAGAGAGTCTCTGGTTTGGTGGCTTCGGTCTCCGATGCTCAGCCAGGGAAAGTCATTTCTGCCAATATATTGGACGATAGTGACCACGGATGCCAGTCTATCCGGATGGGGAGGAATTCTCGGTCAGTTATCTGTCCAGGGACTTTGGTCCCCGGAAGTATCCAGATTACCGATAAATGTATTGGAACTGAGAGCGATCAGACTTTGTCTGATTCACTGGACCGAGCAGCTCCAGGGCAGCCCGGTTCGGATCCAGTCGGACAATGCCACGGCCGTGGCTTATGTCAATCATCAGGGGGGCACCAAGAGTGTCCGAGCGGCCAAAGAAGTGGCTTGCATTCTTCGCTGGGCGGAACGATTTGTTCCAGCAATCTCTGCGGTGTTCATTCCGGGGGTGGAAAATTGGCAGGCAGATTATCTCAGCCGTCAGACCCTGGATCAGGGGGAATGGTCCCTCCATCCAGACGTTTTCCACCAGTTGTGCCTACGGTGGGGCACCCCGGATGTGGATCTGTTGGCATCACGATTCAACAGGAAAGTTCAGAGATTCGTGGCTCGCTCCCGCGACCCTCTAGCAGAAACCGCAGACGCACTGATCGCCCCGTGGGGGCAATACCAGCTAATATATGCCTTCCCTCCTCTCGCGTTACTGCCAAGACTTCTTCGCAGGGTAGAGGAGGAAGGAATCCCAGTAATCCTGGTAGCTCCGGACTGGCCTCGTCGAGCTTGGTACGCCGACATGGTCAGACTGGTGGCGGACGTCCCGTGGAGACTTCCTCTCAGGGAGGACCTACTGTCTCAGGGACCGATCTTCCATCCTGCTTTACGATCGCTGGCTTTAATGGCCTGGCTATTGAGACCCAGGTGCTGAAGGACAAAGGTTTGTCAGCTTCAGTTATTCCTACTCTAGTTGAAGCAAGGAAAGCGACTTCCAGAAAGATTTATCATCGCACATGGAAGTCCTACATTGCATGGTGTGAACCTTTGGGGTTCCGTCCTCGGTCTTATTCGATTAGTCGAATATTAGCTTTTCTGCAACAAGGGGTTGAGCAGGAACTGGCCTTGAGTACTATCAAGGGTCAGGTCTCAGCATTAGCCATCTTCTTTCAGAAGCCTTTGGCTACTCATTCCTTGGTGCGGAATTTCATCCAGGGGTGCGACATCTGGCTCCGCCAGTGCACGCGCCGTTACCCCCCTGGGATCTTAATTTAGTGTTGTCGGTTCTTCAGAAACCTCCCTTTGAAGATATTAGGGAGATTCCTCTACCCACGTTGTCCCAGAAGGTGGCCTTCTTGGTGGCTATTACTTCTGCACGCAGGGTGTCAGAGCTGGCCGCATTATCTTGTCGTTCACCATATCTGGTGGTTCATAGAGATAAGGTGGTTCTTCGTCCGAATCCATCCTTCCTACCAAAAGTGGTTTCAGAATTTCATCTGAATGAAGAGATTGTATTACCTTCCCTGTGTCCTAAGCCCAGTCATCCTCGGGAGTTTGCGTTACACTCCTTGGATGTGGTCCGGGCGATCAGGGTATACTTGAAAACGACAGACTCGTTTCGCAAGACGGATTCACTTTTTTGTGATCCCAGATGGACCCAAAAAGGGGTTGCCTGCATCTGCCGCGACCATTTCCAGATGGATCAGACAGACGGTAGTACAGGCTTATTCTATTAAGGGTCGGGAGCCCCCGTTCCCTGTTAAGGCGCACTCCACTCGGGCACTTAGTGCGTCATGGGCCTTTCGCCATCAGGCGTCAGTGGTCCAGGTGTGCAAGGCGGCTACCTGGTCGTCGGTGCATACCTTCTCTAAAACATTATAAAGTTGATGTAATGGCATCGTCTGGTGCCTCATTTGGCCGCAAGGTTTTGCAGGCCGCAATTTGAGGAGACCAGTGGTCTACCTCGAGGGTTTTTTTCCGTTGGAAATTTTTTTCTTTTAGTCTCATTCTTTGTTTATAATGAGCCTTTAAAACTTCTAGTTTGGCACCGGTTGGGCCTACTAGATTGGATTTGATTTTGTCAATCCCACCCCTCATTTGTGGCACTGCTTCTGGATGTCCCAGCTCTTGAGAATCAAGAAGACTACGTCTGTCAATGAGCGATAGAGAAAAATGGATTTTTGTAAGAACTTACCGTAAAATCCTTTTCTCTTAAGCTCATTGACAGACGTAGTACCCGCCCCTCTATCATTGAGTTGGGTTGGGTTAAATTCTCTGTACTGCTTTAAACAGAACTGATTCCCTGTAGCAGAGAGAGGGAGGATATACCCTCAGGGACTGCCCCCTAGGGTGGAGCCAGAACGTTTTGTCATTCTGCCTAGTCCTACTCCTGCGGAGACAACATAACCCAGCTCTTGAGAATCAAGAAGACTACGTCTGTCAATGAGCTTAAGAGAAAAGGATTTTACGGTAAGTTCTTACAAAAATCCATTTTTTCATGACCAGGGAAAAAAATGGCTTTTTATCCTTTGAGCTCCCCCCAAGGCCGTTCCACCTGGGATAAGCAATTTAGTTGCCTGCCTTCCCAGAGCATTATATTCAAAGTTTATCACACACAATTTCCTTTTGGGGGCAGATGACATAGCTTCTTATCTCAAAGTTCATGTAAATAAAACAATTTCAACAATGGACGCAATGTGTGCTTCAAACTGAAGGGGTTTTGACTCAATCTGTAACAAGGTAATTTGAGGCCTCAAAGTTCACAATTCTTGACCTGTAATAATAAAAATGTATTTCTATTTCGTACTGGAAGTCTAACATCAATGACCAGGCCACTTTTTTCAACTTGGCACTGCGTGAATTTAACTGACAATTGCGCGGTCGTGCAATGCTGTACCCAAACAAAATTTACGTCCTTTTTTTTCCCACAAATAGAGCTTTCTTTTGGTGGTATTTGATCACCTCTGTGCTTTTTTATTTTTTGCGATATTAATAAAAAAAAAAGCAAATATTTTGCGGAAAAATTGACATTTTCTACTTTGACTGTTAAAAAATATCCAATATATTCAATGTTTGTCATATAATTAGGCCAAAATGTATTTAGCTACATGTCTTTGACAAAAAAATTCTCAATGAGCGTATTTTTATCCACTTTAAGACCGGAAGATTTTACCCCCTTCCTGACTAGGCCATATTTTGCGATTCGGCACTGCGTTACTTTAACGGACAATTGCGCGGTCGTGCGATGCTGTACCCCACAAATAGAGCTTTCTTTCGGTGGTATTTGATCGCCTGTGTAATTTTTACATTTTGCGCTATAAACAAAAAAAAGAGCGACAATTTAAAAAAAAAAAAAAAAAAAAACAGTATTTTTCACATTCTGCTATATAACATTCCCCCCCCCCCAAAAATTAAAATCAACATTTTTTTAACATTTTAGGCCAATTTTTTTCTGCTACATATTTTTGGTAAAAAAATTTGCAATAAGCGTATTTTGATTGGTTTGCGCAAAAGTTATCGCGTTTACTAACTACGGGAAAGATTTAGGTAATTTTTTTTTTTTTTTTTTTTACTAGTAATGGCGGCAATCTGTGTTTTTATTTTTTTTATTTTTTTTTTTTGCGGGACTGCGGCAGACAGATCGGACCCCTTACTGACATTGTTGACACTTTTGGGGGGACCAGTGACATTACTACAGTAATCAGTGCTAAAAATATGCACTGTTACTGTAATAATGACACTGGCAGGGAAAGGGGTTAACACTGTTGGTGATCAAGGGGCTAAATGTATGCCTCATGCTTACTGATGTGTGTGTGGGGGGGGTTCTGTGACACACACAGATCGCAGGTTCAGCTGTGCTGAATCCTGTGATCTCCTCCTGTTTGTCACAGAGAAGATCCGCCTGCTTTGTTAACACAAGCATGCGGATCTTCTCCCACTTTCCCCGACGATCGTGGGAAGAGAGGCGGCGATCGTCGCCTCTCCTCCTCCGGCCCGACTCCCGCTGTGTCTAAACACAGCGGGAGTGAGCCTCCGGCGGCGCTCGTGCGCCTCCGAGATCACTAGGAGTCCAGCGACGTAGGTCTATGTCGCTGGACCCAGGGGAGCAGACCTACCGCAGTATTAGTACTGTGAGCAGTCGGCAAGTGGTTAATAAACACTCTGTGGGGTTGATTTACTAAAGACAAATAGACTGTGCACTTTGCAAAAGTGCAGTTGCCCTCTGCAAGTGCAATTGCTCCAATGCTTAGTAAATGAGGTAAGGCTTCACTTTGCAAAGACTACCCAATCATGTGCAAGGAAAAAAAAGCAGAATTTTTGCTTGCACATGATTTGATGATGGAAATCAGCAGAGCTTCTGCTCACTTACTAAGCTCTGGAGCAACTGCACTTTGCAAAGTGCACAGTCTTTTTCCCTTTATTAAATCAACCCCTGTATGTCTGTCAGATTTTTAATATAGAAGGGCTAATAATCGTTATGTCAATTAACCAATCCTTAAGCATGATCTTTATTTTTCAGCCACCTCCTTCTGTCGCAGACTCAAGCAGCCTGTCACAGTCTCCTGGCACTGGCAGGCAGGGACCTGGGAGACCAAATGCTGGAAGTCAACAGTTGCCACGTGGCTATATTCCTATACCGGTGATCCATGAAGGGAATGGGGCCCGCCAGTCTCCTCAGAATGTCCAGCAGGCACAGAAGACTGTCTACCCACAGCCTGAATCCCATTCACACCAGCCAGTGTTCCACAGAGTCCAGGATGAAAGAGACTCCAAGCAACCAGTGAAAGGAAGAACAATGTCTAGTCGAGAGAGTTCTCCTGCCAGAGTGAGCTCCCCATCTCCATCTTCTGCTCGAGTTCAGGTATGTAGAATAACTTCATTATTATAATGTATTAAAGCCATCGTCCCGTAGTAACATACAGAATTAGGTTAATGGGGATTTCCTGGAACTGCCTCCCTCAAAAAAGTTGTACTGTAGCTCTCAGGAACTGTATCATAAAGTATAGCTTCAAATTAATGCACATGGGTAGTAAATTACAACTTGATCCAAAATGTGTACATTTATTAAGCCCTTTAATGAAATATTAGGATGTTTTAATCCTGGCCAAAATTTATTTCTCCTGACCTTGGTCAAATGTTATTAAAATTGCCTAACAGTGCTCTCCAAATTTTAGTGCTGGTTCTTATTGGCCCCCAATTCATTTTCTTGCTGCATTACTTTTCTTTGGATTTTTGTTTATTCTGTAGCCATAGACTATCACTTATTGGTTGCATTAAAAAGGATTCTGGTGGGGTGAAGGAAAGCTGTCACAGACCTCCACTGCGGGGACCTGCAAATAGGAGCTGAGTGGTTTTTGCTGCCTGGTCATGATTCAGGCATTTGGTGAACAATACGAAGAAAAAATATTACAGGCAGGGACAAAAAAATGCCAGTGACTAGTACTTACCAAGGTGAACTATCACCTAGACTGAGGTACTCCTACGTGCCAAAATGAACTGTTAGTTGGACCTGGGTTACTATGCACACCATGGTGAACTATCACCTGGACATAGGTAGTCAGAAAGGCCTAAATAAACTCTCAGCTGGACATAGGCATCAATACATACCAAAGTGAACTGTCATACAGGCCAAGGTGAACTATCATCTGGGCCCAGGTACCAATACACACTAAGGTAAGTACCTTGAACTCTGGGTACTCGTACATGCCAAGGTGTCCTAGGTTCAGGTACTTGTACATGCCAAGGTGAACAATGAGCTGGAGGACTCTAGGACTGATCCATGCAAGGTGAACTATTACTCGTAAATCATTTAAATTGGGTCCTTCATAAATTTACTTTAGATTAGATTTACTACAGGCGAATAGACTGCACTGCAACTGCAGTTGCTCCAGAGCTTAATAAATTAGGTAAAGCTTCACCTTAAAAAGAATACCTAATAACATGCAAGGAGAATTAAAAAAACAAACTGCATTTTCTTTCGTTCATTGACGGACACAGCTTCTTATCTCCTTGACAGTTGGGTTATACTGCCCCTACAGGAGTAGGACACTAGGCAGGAAAAACTTGACTAAGCCTATGGGGCAGTCCCAGGGGCTATACTCCCACTTTCAGCTATAGACATTCAGTTTTTTTCTGCAAAGTAAGGACCTTGCTGGAGTCTCCAGTCCTGCCATTTTTTAATCTTAAATGGATTTTTTTTCCTATCTTTGTTGTTTTGTTCCTGTGAGAATACTATCAACTGCTGAACTGGGCGATGGACTGAATAATCTAGATCCAGAGGGTCCCCCCAGTCTGGCCAGCGAGCGCGCGCAGACCTCAGCTCCGCGCTAGGTCGGCTGCGACATAGCGCCACTAGACGGGGGCTGGACTGCGAGTTAAAGGTCGCGCGAGGACGCATATGACCGGGCCTCAGCCTGAGGCGCAGCATTCCTCCTGGCCGATAACCTCGCCTTTTCTGATGGGGCAGTGGTCTGTCAGGAGCGGTGCCCACCCTGTTCCTGGTATGGTAAGTAGCTGTTCCCCCTCTAAACCTGAAGGTTTTTTGGGGGGGACATGGGCCCCTCCCTGGAAAGGTCAGACCCCCGGGTTCCCCTTCTTCCCATGCAGTGCCCCCCTTCTAGGTGGTCTTTCTGCTGGAAATAGCAGCGGCCATGTTTTTGAAGCTATATGGGCGGTGATTTCAGCAGCGGGAGCCCCTCTTCATCCCCTAGTACTGACTCATGGATCTTTCTCTTCCTGATCGACGCATGGTGTGCAGTTTGTCTGGTGCTGTAAGTGCCTGATCAGTGGTGGTGAGTCTTTTGGTAGGGTTTTCTTTCCCTCTCTCTGCTATAGCAGCGGTAGTGTTGGACCCTGTGGTACCGCCAGCATGGTGGGGGTGCCTCTAGCAGTGTTATACACTTTTTTTTGTGTGGGTCCCCCTCTTCTCTAATGGAGTCCCTGAAGCACATTTTACCACCTGATCTCCTTTTAGAGACTGCTGGGCCCTCCGGGTCCCACCAATCCCAGCTTGCACTGACGGCGGTCCTGGAGTCCTTAGTGTCCAAGGTGGATTTGGTTCTGGGGCAACTGGCTAGCAAAAAGCGTCCCCCGCCTTCCCCTGCTCCTGAATCCTGAATCTGATTCGGCCGCCTCAGATGCGAGTTACCCTTCTGGGTCTGCATCCACGCACCCTGCATGCTCAGATAGTGAGGATGATTCCTCTGCCCCTCTAGCCGCGCATGAAAAGGTGCTGGTGGATGCGCTGATTGTATCAGTGCTTGAAACTTTAAAGACAGGGGATGCAGCTGATGCTGCGTTGGAGGCACCGGTCCCTTTTGGCACCCACAGGCCCTCCAAAGTGTTTTGCTATGAGGTATCCTTATGAGGGTTCCTTGCTTAAAAAGTGGATGGTCCCATCTGTAATGGACTCATTGGTTTCCAGGTTAGAAAGAGTACTCTTCCACAGGCTTCCAAAGGCAAGGAGCCCTGTCATAGACGGGGGGCCATTCTTCTCTGCTCAAGAGGCCTTTTCATCCCTCGGGGTCTCAAGACAAGGGTTCTAAGCCCTTCAGAGCCTCCACCGGAGGTTCCCGAAGGACCTAGTCTGGCAAGTCTCACAAGTGGGTTCTTCCAGACCTGCGGACAAGGCTTCCTCTGCATGAAGGGGCGCCCTCACTTTTATCTGGGGTGGGGGGACATCTTCGTTGGTTTCCGGATCTGTGGACCTCCCTGGTAAAAGACAAGTGGGTTCACAAAGTCTTTCGGTACAGCTACAAGATCGAGTTTCGGTCTTATCCTCCGGAAAGCTTCTTCCCTTCCAAACTGTGCTTGTCCCCAGATCGCATAGGGCAGGGGTCTTCAAACTATGGCCCTCCAGTTATTCAGGAACTACAACTCCCATCATGCCTAGTCATGTCTGTGAATGTCAGGGTTTTACAATGCCTCATGGGATGTGTAGTTCCGCAACAGCTGGAGGGCCGTAGTTTGAGGACCCCTGGCATAGGGGGTCTTTTTGGGGCGGTGCAAGATTTGTTACTTCAAGGGGTGATTGTTCCAGTCCCGACTTCGGAACGTTTTCAGGGGTTTTACTCAAACCTGTTCACAGTTCCAAGGAAGGAAGGCGAGGTACGTTCAATTCTGGACCTCAAGGCGCTGAACTGCTTTGTGCGGGTTCAGAAGTTCCGAATGTAGTCCATTCGCACAGTAGTGGCATCCCTACATCAGGGGGATTCTCTCACTTCTGTCGACATCAAGGATGCTTACCTTTAAATTCCAATATTTGCTGGTCACCAGTGCTTTCTCCCCTTTGCCATGGGCGAGGAGCATTATTAGTTTGTGGCGTTACCCTTTGGTGTCGCCTCCGCTCCTTGGGTCTTCACGAAAGTGTTGGCCCCAGTACTAGCATTGTTGTGTCAGTGGGGGATCGCTGTACTGGGCTACCTGGGCGATCTTCTTTTGCGAGCGAAGTCTCCGACTGCTCTGATAGGCAACTTGAAGATTTCTCTGCAAAGGAGTTCTGTTGGATTCCGAACCTTCAGAAGTCTGCTCTGGTTCCATCCACGAGACTGGACTATCTGGGTCTGACTCTGGATTCAGCCTCAGCCAGAGTGTTTCTTTCTCTGGAAAAACTCCAAAAATTGCGGGAGGCAATTCAGCTTCTGTTGTCGAGCAGACGGTCTTCCCTCTGGGCTTGCATGCGGGTGATGGGCCTGATGGTGTCTACCTTTTGAGGCGGTTCCTTTTGCAGAGTTTCACACGAGATCTCTGCAAAGAGACATTCTGGCAAAATGGGACAATCCTCAGTCTCTAGACAATCTGATCCTGTTGAGCCGGGGTAGAGAGGGTCCCTGATCTGGTGGCTTTGTTCTCTGGCACTTCAATAGGAAAAATAGTTTTTCCCCTTGTACTGGACAGTTGTTGCCACAGATGCCAGCTTGTCTGGGTGAGGAGGAGTCCTCGGCACAGATTGTGGTCAATGGGTCTGGACTCTTCCAGAGTCCAGACTGCCGATCAATGTACTGAAACTCCGAGCGGTCAGATCATTGAACAGTTCTTCTTCAGGGGTGTCCGGTAAGCATTCAATCAGACAATGCCACGACCATGGCTTGTGTCAATCACCAAGGGGGCACAAAAAGTGCCCTGGTGGCTCGAGAGGTAGCCGGTATTCTAAGGTGGGCAGAACGATTCCTTCCAGCCCTCTCCGCCGTACACATTCCAGGGGTGGAAAATTGGCATGCACATTATCTCAGTCGACAGGCGTTGGACCAGGGGAAATGGTCACTTCATCCGGAGGTGTTTCATCAGTTGTGCCTCCGGTGGGGTACTCATGACGTGGACCTGTTGGCCTCTCACCTCAACAGGAAGATACAGAGGTTTGTGGCATGGTCTTGGGATCCTCTAGCCGATGCCACTGACACCTTAGTGGCTCCCTGAAGTCTGATTTTTGCCTTCCCACTCTCAAACTTCTGTCAAGACTCCTGCGTAGGATCGAGGCAGAAGGGATCCTGGTCATTCTAGTGGTTCAAGACTGGCCTCGCCGGTCTTGTTACACCGGTCTGGTATGGCTAAACACCAATGCTCCGGTCGCTGGCTTTAACGGCTTGGCTGTTGAAAGCAAGGGGTGAAGGATAGAGGTTTGTCTGAATCAGTCATTACTATGCTGTTAAAGACTAGAAAATCTACCTCTAGGAAGATCTACCATCGTACTTGGAAGACGTTCATTGCGTGGTAGGAGTCTATTGGGGTTCACCCTCGCTCCTTTTTGGTGGCTTGGATATTGGCTTTCCTCCAATGGGGGGTTTAACAGCGCCTGGCCTTGAGTACCATCAAGGGCCAGGTTTCCGCCTTAGCGGTTTTCCTTTCATCGTCCATTGGCCACACATTCCTTGGTGCGTACCTTTTTATCCAGGGAGTTCGACACTTGGCTTCTTCAGTGTGGTCTCCATTGCTGCCATGGGACCTCAATTTGCTGTGGTCTGTTCTTCAGAAGCCTCCCTTTGAAAGGCTTCGGGAGGTTCCCCTGCTTACGTTGTCTCAGAAGGTGGGCTTTTTTGTGGTTATTACTTCTGCGCGCAGGGTGTTGGAGCTGGCGACGTTGTCTTGTCGTTCACCTTACCTGGTGGTTCAGAGATGAGGTGGTTCTTTGTCCCTGTCTATCGTTCCTTCCAAAGGTTGTCTCTGATTTCCATTTGAATGAAGGCCTTGTGTTGCCTTCCCTATGTCCCAGGCCTAAACATCCTAAGGAAATTGCTTTGCATTCCTTGGATGTGGTTCGGGCAATCAGGGTATACCTGGCAGCTACAGAGTCTTTTCGGAAGGCAGACTCCCTATTTGTACTCACGGATGGACCTCAAAGGGTTGGCTGCTTCTGCTCCGACCATTCCTAGATGGTTTAAACAGACAGGTGATTCAGGCCTATTTACCTAAGGGTCAGGTTCCTCCTTTCCCTGTTAAGACGCAATCTACCCAGGTGATTAGTGCCTCCTTGGCCTTCCATCATTGGGCGTCAGTGCTGCAGGTTTGCAAGGCGGCCACCTGGTCGTCTGTGCACACTTTCACAAAGTTTTCTAAGGTGGATGTGTTGGCATCTGTGGATGCTTCTTTTGGTCGCAAGGTTGCTTTGAGGGTGTATTGTTTTTTTTCAGGTGAGTTCCAGTTGTTTATGGTTGAGCTCCATGTTACCTAGTTAGCTGCGGTTTTAGCCTTGGGAATTTTTCCTTGCTGTTTCCACCCCTCATGTTTGAGACTGCTTTTGGACATCCCAACTGTCAAGAAGATAAGGAGCTGTGTCAGTCAATGACCGAAAGAGAAAATGGGATTTTTAACTTACCGTAAAATCCATTTCTCTGATGTTCATTGATGGACACAGCACCCACCCGTCTGTGGAGTTGGTTTTTCTTCTGACACTGCTTGTAACTTAACAGAATACCTATAGCTGAGAGTGGGAGTATACCCCCTGGGACTGCCCCCCATAGGCGTAGTCAAGTTTTTTTTTTCTGCCTAGTGTCCTACTTCTGTAGGGGGCAGTATGACCCAACTGTCAAGAAGATAAGGAGCTGTGTCCGTCAATGAACATCAGAGAAATGGCTTTACGGTAAGTCAAAAATCCCATTTTTTGCTTGCACATGATTGGGTGATAGAAATCAACACAATTTCCCCTCATTTACTAAGATCTGGAGCAAGTGCACTTGCAGTGCACAATATATTTGCCTTTAGTAAATCAACCCCAGCAGGTGTTAACTTGTTATAGGAGCATCTACCATGAGCCCTTAGAGATTATATTACGGACCCATCAGTTAAAGCGGAATTCCAAATTCCCCAAATTCTATTTTTTTTCTAAATTCTCCCCCGTCATTGTTACCACTTCTGCTTTAACATTTGGATGCTGTCGGTAATGTGTTCCTTCTTGTTTGTTTTAAATCATGAAATTCTAACCTGATCTCGGAAGAAGGCAGGGTCCATCGCGGTTGTGGGCATCTGAAGGCTGCTTGTCTTTATTTCCGGAATTCGATGCACCTCCCGATCTCACGTCTGAGCAGTAATGCCACTGTGCGGCGCTGTTTCTTCACCACAGGTTGCCATAGCAATAGCCTCATTGGTGGAAGTTCCTGCCCCGTTGTTATGGCACCCTGTCAATCAAAGGACAACCCAGAGGATAACATGGCGCCTAACTCCTCCCGATCGTGTAATTTCTGGTCTGGAAATCGTGGGATTTCAGAATTGGGCAATTTCCATGGACTCCTGGGATAGATAATGCTGATATCCTATCCCAGGAGTCCAAGGGAATATTGCCTAGGCGGCCACACCAAAGTGGTGCCTAAAGAAATCACAAAGAAGGTATTTAGGAAACCAAAAAAAAAACCTTGCGTATGGGCATGAGAATAATTGATTGAACATTAAAAAACAAAATGTGTGGAACTCCACTGCAATAGGTGATGGCTACCTTTCAACAATGTTAATCACAAACAATCTTTGTTGCAGACTCTGGGCCAATCAGACTTCATAGCAAAGACCAGAAAAAAATTCATTTAAAAGGGGGTTGGGTGTTAGCAGGGACCATAAAAGATGGTTGAACTCTGCTGGAAGCCCTTCAAGTTGGAAAGTCTTTAATGTTTCCCATAGTAACCTATTCATATTACCGCTCTGTTTTATAGTCTGTGCCGAAGCTGATGTAATTATAATAGGATAAAAGTAAAGGTATTGTGTCTGTATGTTTGGTGGGTCATTAGAGAAATGTAAGTTTATATCTGATGACCAAAATCTTTTTAAAGGGGGCTATTTATAAGAAGAAAGAAAATGGAGACGTAAGGGAGTATTATAACCCCTGTAAGTTTTATTTTTGCCATCTTTGTTCTATTGGGGAGATTTAACTTCACTTTCTGTCTCTGTTCTAATCCATCTCCACTCTATCCAAAACTTAAAAAAAAAAAAGTTTTGTCTTTAGTTAAACTTTTAATAAAAAGTAATAATATTGAATGTTGTATTTACTATTTTAGTCTAATCTTGCCTCTGTCTTCCTACCCAGCAGATCCCTGTTCAACGGATCTCCCCTACAAGAGTTCATATGGATAATTCTTCTACCACAAGCCCTGTGCAGATGGGGTCTCCCCCAACAGTCCCAGTGCAGATGGCCTCTCCCACCACAGCTCCCGTTCAGATGGCCTCTCCCACCACAGTTCCCATTCAGATGGCTTCTCCCACCACAGTGCCTCTGCAGACAAGATCAGCCACCCCAACCTCATCTCAAATGAGATCTGCTACCATTGACTCAACTCACACTACTTTCCCAACTCCCACCCTGAACCAGGTAGGCTCTGCCACCACCACTAGCCCAGTCCAGGCAGAACCTGCCAGTAAAAGCTCAGTTCAGACTGGTCTTGCCACCGATACTCCAAGCCAGTTTTCAAACACTGTGCCAACTCAAACCAGCTCAGCAGAGGTAGAATGCAAACCATCATATGCCCAGAAAGAAGTCAAGGAGGAAAGACCTGACTTCAAGGAGTCTTCCCATGAAAAAGAGGCTGAAGTAGCTGAATCCCAAGAAAAGCATCCTGGAGTGCTGCAGGTGGAGCGGATATTGGGCAGGGTGCAGGCACTGCAGGAGGAGGTTGACAACTTCCGGGGCAGTAAAAATAAAAGGTATCTGATGCTGGAGGAATACCTTACCAAAGAGCTACTGGCCCTAGACTCGGTGGACCCTGAAGGCCGTGCAGATGTTCGCCAAGCAAGGAGGGATGGTGTCAGAAAAGTCCAGAACATTTTGGAGACTCTGGAACAGAAAGCCACTAATAGTCGAGCTATGGACTTGCCTGCAAGCTCTCAGGATTCAGGTGACGGTGACGGCATAACTGGTGCACAGTCCACTTCAAGTGTGCTAAGCAAGACAGCCTCTGATAATCCATGTATGGAGAATACCTCCATACCCACCACTGATGCGCATTAGCTGCTTGAAGTGTGAAAGTTTACAGACTTTACGATCGTTGGTTGGGTTTGAAATTTACAGTCAAAGAAGTGCATGCGCTTTTGTTTCCTTCAGACTGCTCATCTTTTTCTCCACCTGCCAGCATGAATGAATGAAATAAAATTGTTCGAAATCTGTAATAATACTCTTGAACAGAACCTGCAAAAAGGCGTTTAATAAAAAGTTGTGTGTTTTCTTTTTGATGTTTTTTCGCATTCTAGAACTGCTTTCACAAACGTTTTAGTTGTTATGTCCGTTAGCTTTCCTCAAACCTTATGTGGTGAATTGTCATCTACTGAAACAAAATTCATATTGTATTGTTACAGAGGAATTTATGTTTGTGACAAACTGTCAGTAATGGTGCCAGAATATCTGTGATAGATTTTTCCATGTAGTTAAAGGCTCTGGGCAATTATTTGGGGAATGTAAAGATCCTTTGTGGATAACGCACAAACACTATGCACTGAAAGATTTATAACAAATTGCGTTTTGTATTTTGTTTCTCTGATTTGCGTTTTTTCTTTTAGCTGGAGCTCTGACTGGGTTCGCTGCTGATGGGACAGGGCCACAGTTTTGTAAAGGTTCTCCCACATTGCCCAGTCCGACTTGGATTGGCTATAAATGCTTCGGGTACATTGGAATGTTTTTACATATACTTGTATTTAACTTCCACACATTAGGTATTGCAATATCAACCACTAATAATTACAAAAGTAATGGGTGGCAATCTGGCATCAAAGACTGGCTAAAAAAATGTGTATTTACTCTTACCACCCACAGAAGAAGCATGCATTATCTAGAACGTTTTAGGATGTTAAGGCACGTGATGGCGGCATCAGCTAGGAAATGGTTGTGAGAACTCCATGCAGAGCCCAGCCAGGCATTTTACTCTGTGTCAAAGTAAGGGGAAGTGATATTTATTTAGGCTCATATGGTCCTTATTTTATTGGGGGTGAAGTGGCTGATTGTGTCCCCCAAAGGGCCTTTAGGGTATCTTTTTGAGCTTTACATCGGCTAAATTGACTCTAAGTAGCCAGTTGTTGATGATGTGCAGAGTAATGGCAACAATATTAAATGTGACAGTTGCCTGTCCATTGCACCATCCATAGAAAAATTCCAAGAATGCTCTTGGATTGCAAAACATGTCAGCTGTGGTTCATTGATAGTGTACGGCAGGTCCACTAGCATAGAATGCAAATCCATGTGATGCCACTCTACACTGTAATGTGCACCTTATGTAACCCTGTAAAGAGTGTTTAAATACATATATATATTTATATGTGTGAAGAGAGCATTAAATGTATATTTTAAAATAAATATTTGATACAACCAGCAACGGGTTTTATTTTTATGTTTCTGCACAAAAGCTTAAAGAAGAATTCTCATTATTATTGAGTTCCCGGTAGAACAAATTACATATAGTGCTTTGTCCCATCTCCCTATGTGCCCTGTAACACTAGCTCTTATGTTGGCCAGGGCACCCTCTCCCTTGGAGTACAGCCGCCTGACACTGCAACCAGCAAGGAGTTGATTTGTTTTGTAGCACCTGTCTCTGGCTCCCAACACTCGCACCTCAACTCCCTCTGCATTCTGCTTGCCAGTGCTCCCCTTGGGAAGCTGTTGGGAGCCAGAGACCTAGATGCAACTTGTAATTTGTCCTGGGGAACTTAATACTATAAAAAAAAAAAAATAATTCTTATTTTGAAAAGTTGTTTTTTTTTTTTTTTTAATGATACCTTATTACAAGATAAATCCTGCCCTGTACAGTATGTACAAATCTAAATTTTCCTGGTTTACCTCGTGTCAGCTGACTTGTTGACCAACGTCATCTCTTGATCTGCCTGGACAACCCTTGCTCTGGAGAGCGTTAAGTATAGATGTTTTATTTCCCTTCCTTCCCAGGCTTACAACAGCACGAAGGACTCCGATTAGGTGCCTCTATCCTACTCTTTACTTTCCTTTTCTCTATCTGGGGATACACTTCCAGCCCGGAGAGGAAGGGGAGCCCGATCTCCTCCAATTCCCCAGTGTCTTAGGCAGGGGAGGACTGGGAAGGGGGGCAGGGGGGCAATTGCCCCCCGGGCCAATCTGATGCCAGGTAAAAAGGCTGCTGGATTAATGTAGGGGCCAGACACTATACAGCTGCCGGTCGCCGTTACACAATGTTATATTTGCAGAGCTGCAGCGGAGCAGTATGGGTACGCTCCTGCACCCAGCCAGCACAATACTAACACAGTCACTTCCCTGTCATGCAGAGTTATCTCCGCCCAACAGGAGCTTACTAGGCCCTGCCTGGCATGATGTCATGTACTTGTGTTAAACCTCCTTTGTTGCTATTAACATTAAATTATGTTACCACATTGCATCATGTTTGTCTTGCTTCAAAACATTAATATCTATTATAAAACCAGGTGGGCATGGATGGTGAGCTGGTTCAATGGGCCACTTGACTGGAATTGCCCCCCAGGCCTAAGGCTGCCAGCCCTCCCCTGGTCTTAGGGTGGCAAGTCTGCCTTGTGAGACTGCTGCCGCTGGGCCTCTGACTGTCTGCTCACCGCTATATTAGTACCTACCTTTTACCCTTGCTGTGATTCTGTGATTAGGTGTGTTATGATCCTGATGACTGGCCTTTTTCATCTTAGCTGGCTTTCTGCTCTGCTGGTTGCAGGCTTGTGCCTTCATGAGGCTCGTAAGTTGTCATCCCCTGTATTCATTGCTTTCAAAAAGACCGAAAGGCCTTTCATGTTTGTGGTGGGCTATGTTGGGTAATGCTACCCACCAAACTACAATACCAAATATGCCTTAAAGCGGAGTTCCGGGCACAAAAACAGTTTTTCAATAAACATACCCCCGGGCAATCAGGGCTAGTACATTCCACAATGGCTAGCCTCTGATCTGTCCCGGTTCGCACTTACCTGCAAGAAGAAATACTTACTTATAAAATTTCTTCTCCAGCGTTGCCATCTCTGTTGTGGGCAGCTGAAGCCGGCGCGATCCTCTTCTGCGTCCTCTTCCGTGTCTTCTTCTCCCAGAATGCGCCTGCACCGGCCCCTCTCGTCACTTCCGGTGCGGCGCCGCATTCCTCCACAGCTTCTGGGCATGCCCAGAAGCTGTTTAGCAGGGAATGCGGCGTCGCCCCGGAAGTGACGAGCGGGACCGGTGCCGTCGCATTGATTCCTGGGAGCGATGACGTTCAGCTCCCAGGAATCATCGCAAAGAGGAAGTGACGGCGGAGCCGCGGCACAGAGGGAGGAAGTGGAGAATAGGTGAGTATTTTCTATCTACAATTACAAGGTGAGTAGAAAATAAAAAATATACCTAACTATCCAATTCCTTTTCAGGTGAAGAAGAGCCAGCGGATGGGCACAAAATCGATTAGGCCGATTTTGTGCCCGGAACTCCGCTTTAAGGAGGTGGCAGGGGCTAAAGTCTCAGAGCACCTTGAGGTTAAGTCCTTTATTTACCAAGCTGTAGAGGAGAGTATGCAAGATTCAATGAGGAAAGAGGCAACAAAGAGGAAAGCTAGAGAACCACACAAAAAAATAGATAAGAATCCTCAGCAACAGTGTTAATTTTGGCAGCAAATTTCAATTTAGTTTTAGTCTTAGTCTTAGGACTAAAATGGCATTTTAGTTTTAGTCCCATTTTAGTCTTCTACAAGTGTTTTAGTTTTAGTCGTATTTAGTCGACTAAAACTCCAATATATTTTAGTCGACTAAATGTCTTACATTTTAGTCGACTAAAGCTCATTTTAGTCATCTATAATCGAATGGGTGTAGTTCAATTGTAATTTGTAATGCATTATTTAAGCATTTCTCTACAATTTCCAAACATATTATATACTACTGCAGGTCCTGGAGTGAAAAATCTAATATTCAAAATCTAAATTTTCATTTAGTTTTAGTTAAGTCTTTTGACTAAAATGCCATTTTAGTTTTAGTCGTATTTTAGTCTTAAGACTAAAATGCCATTTTAGTTTTAGTCGTATTTTAGTCATCTGAATTATGTTAGTCGACGAAAACGTTTTAGTCGGTTTTAGTCGACGAAATTAACACTGCTCAGCAACACCTTGCTTTTGATTAAAACCAAAGTACAGAAGAGGGGGAGTAATTAATTTTAAAGCATCAGTGGACATTGACTTGTGGCAAGGATTATGTCTTGTTTAGTGATGAGGTGACGTGCTCTCGGGCATAAACATTTCTGCTTTCATACATAGCCTGTGTTCTGTTCCCTTATCTAACAAGATCTTGTTCGGTCAGACACTAGAGGATGCAATTAAGAGAGTCATATGGTACAAGCCATGGCTTGTACTGCAAGACTGAAAAGCAAAGCCTTCCTTTTGATCTTTTAAGATCTCGTGACCAGTACAGAAATACTAGAATCTATTGTTCAGGCTGAGAATTTCTCAAGACACTGGGGAGAGTTTTGAAATCCAACTTACATTTAGCCTTCCAGAGGACGGTCTGTTTCGCAGTCTAAGCTAGCAGAAGAAACTTTATGTAGGCTTGACTACCCAGCGTGTGCCAGTAGGAGCCTGTCTTGCTCTATTAGTTCAGATTTGAGAGGAAAATATCTCATAGACCTGGATGGAGGCAACTATGTGCAGGCATGAGGTCTCCTCTTTAACCCCCCACTTAGGTAGAGCATCTAAGATTATACATCGCAGAATTGTTGCAGACAAATGCCAGAATTCTGGTTCCAGAGAAGGAGAAAGACCATAGAGTGTACTCCCCAAATTTTCTAGTTCTGAAGTCTTCAGGAAAGTAAAGACCTGTCTTAGACTTAACCACTTAAGCCCCAGCCCTATTTCGGACACTTTTTGCTCACGCGTTAAAACCAGTATTTTTTCCTAGAAAACTACTTGGAACCCCCAAACATTATATATATATATATTTTTTTTTAGCAAAGACTCTGGAGAATAAAATGTCGGTCATTGCAATATTTTTTGTCACGCGGTATTTGCGCAGCGGTCTTTAAAGCGCTATTTTTTTGGGAAAAAGTTTGAAAAATCACATTTCACTGCATTTAAAAAATACTAAACCGTAAAGTTAGCCCATTTTTTTTGTATATTGTGAAAGAACATGTCAGGCCGAGTAAATAGATACCCAACATGTTACGGTTTAAAATTGCGCCCCCCCGTGGGATGGCGACAAACTACGGTCAATAGAGATCTCAATCTGCAACGCTTTAAATTTATTTAACGGTTACCAGTTTAGAGTTAGAGTGTAGCTCTTTTTTTTAAATTATTGCTCACGCTCTGGCGATCGCGGCGATACCTCACGTGTGGTTGGAACAGCGATTTCATTTGCGGCTCGACTTCCGTATACGTTTTTTTTTGTGCGCGAGCTAACGGTGACGGGGGCGGCTACATTTTTTTTTTTCCCCATTTATTTTATTTATTTTTTTAACTTTATTAAAGTTTTTTTTAAAAAAAAAAAAAATCTGATCACTTTTATTGCTGTCACAAGCAATGTAAACATCCCTTGTGACACCAATATGTAGTGACAGGTACACTTTATGGAGGGATCGAGGGTCTAAAAGACCCTAGACCCCTCCACTACACTTCCCTGTGTGCAAAACGCCGAAAACGGCATTTTTGCATACAGCCGTTTTTCAAATTTGCCGCCTTTTGCAGCACAGTAACCCGGAAGTGACGTCATGGACGCCGCCTCCGGGTTACGTCATCGGAGACCCGATCAAAGCCGTTTCCGGCTTTGATCGGGACTCCATCCAGCCAGCGGATGTGCCGGCTGGGTGCTCGGGGCTCCCGGTGGGACGGGAGCCCCGGTAACAGCCACGGAAGGCGGCGGGAGGGGGGGACGTCCCCTCCCACCCCCCCCGGGTAACGATCGAGCGGCTCCCGAGCCGCATCGGTCGTTACCGACGGAAAGCCAACTGTCGGCTCTAAACCACGGTACCGGGATGGTGCCTCTAGCTAGAGGCATCAACCCGGTATAACACCGCAAAGTTTACCGACGTAGGTCTACGTCAGTGTGCGGTAAGTGGTTAAAGTGTAACTAAAGGCAAAACTTTTTTTTTTTAGTTTGGATAGAGGAGAGAGGGACTAGAACACCTGCCATGTTTTATTTCTGTCTGTGTCCCTGTTAGTAAGATTCACCCTCTCTATTTGTCCTTTTGTTCCATTATCATCATTAAAAGTGAAAGTAAATGAAAAACCCAAATTTTGTGTTGTCCCCAAAAAGGTAATAATAGAAATATTCCAATGGGGACACTAGTTCTGGTGACCTGGGGGTCCCCAAGAAATTGCCTTAATTTGCAGGGATATCCTCTCACTTCCTGTTTGGCAACGGGACAGGAAGTGAAGATAATTTTCCCCAATGGGACAAAGATGGCAAAAATAAACCTTACAAGGGTTATAACCTCCCTTACTCTATCCAAAATGAAAAAAGCTTTGCCTATAGTTCCACTTTTAAGACTTAAACCTTTAAGACAGTTGAGAGGTTCAGGAAAGATCGGCTACAGATCATTGCTTTCATTGTTTGTGTTTAACTGAAAGTTTACAGTAGACTTGGCTGATGTGTTTTTTTTTTTTTTGTTATTTATTTATTCTTTATCAATAGACATCAATACAACCATATCAGAGAATCAATGGATATCAACAAAATAACAAACAGGGTTCCAGTACAGCAATATAAGGTGTCCATAAACTGGACAACAACATACTCTACAACAAGTATATCATGTGGCATAACCTGTAGTGTGGTGGAAGACCGATATAGAAATATAGTTGTCATGAACATACCGGAGAAAAAAAAAATAGAAAAAACACTAACTAGCAGGTACTGAGCCACTATAAAGAGGGGAGCAAGACGTGGATGTAACACAATATATGGGTTTTAGCCCCATCCTTACAGTAACAGCACCTAATGATTAATGCATACCAAGAAGCTTTTTCTGTGTAATAAAGAAAAAATGATGACACCTTAGATGTCTAGGAAGTAAGTAAGAAGGGGTAGAGGTGGGAAAGGAGGAAGGAGAGCCTTGGCGAAGCCGACAAGATCCCAAGGAGAGCTCTTAAGCATACAGTGCATCTGGCAAATATTCACAGCGCTTCACCCCACAATGACAATGTGCAAGGAATTTGTTTGAGATCTTTAAAAAAAAAAAAAAAAATCCCATGTACATAAGTATTCACAGCCTTTTTCTCAATACTTTGTTGAAGCACCTTTTGGCACCAGTTACAGCCTCAAGTCTTTTCGAGTATGATGCTACAAGCTTGGCACACCTATTTTTGGGTAGTTTCTCCCATTCTTCAATGCAGGACCTCTCCAGCTCCATTGGGTTGGATGGGGAGTGTGAGATGTCCAATCGGGTTCAAGTCTGGACACTGGCTAGGCCACTCAAGGACATTCACAGAGTTGTCTCATAGCCACTCCTTTGTTATCTTGGCTGTGTGCTTTGGGTCGTTGTCCTGTCGGAAGATGAGCCTTCACCCCAGTCTGAAGTCCAGAGTGCTCTGGAGCAGGATTTCATCAAGGATGTCTCTGTACATTGCTGCATTCAGCGTTTCCTCGATCCTGACTCGTCTCCCAGTTCCTGCCACTGAAAAACATCCCCACAGCATGATGCTGCCATGACAATGCCTCACTGTTGGGATGGTATTGGCCTAGTGATGAGCGGTGCCTGGTTTCCTCCAGACATGACGCTTGCCATTCAGGCCAAAGACTTAAATTTTTGTTTTATCAGACCAGAGAATTTTGTTTCTCATGGTCTGAGAGTCCTTCAGGGGCTTTTTGGCAAACTCCATGTGGGCTGTCATGTGCCTTTACTGAGGAGTGGCTTCTGTCTGGCCACTCTACCATACAGGCCTGATTGGTGGAGTACTGCAGAGATGGTTGTTCTTCTGGAAGGTTCTTCTCTCTCCACAGAGAAGTGCTGGAGCTCTGTAAGAGTGACCATGGGGTTCTTGGTCACCTCCCGCCCTTCTCCCCCGATCGCTCAGTTTGGCCGGACAGCCCGCTCTAGGAAGAGTCCTGGTGGTTCCAAACTTCTTCCAGTTATGGATGATGGAGGCGACTATGCTCATTGGACCTTCAATCCTGCAGAAATGTCTCTGTACCCTTCCCCAGATCTGTGCCCCGATACAGTCCTGTCTCTGAGGTCTACAGACAATTCCTTGGACTTCATGGCTTGGTTTGTGCTCTGACATGCACTGTTAACTGTGGGACCGTATATAGATAGGTGTGTACCTTTCCAAATCATGTCTAATCAACTGAATTGACCACAGGTGGACTCCAATCAAGTTGTAAAAACATCTCAAGGATGGTCAGTGGAAACAGGATGCACCTGAGCTCAATTTTGAGTGTCATAGCAAAGGCTGTGAATGCTTATGTACATGGGAGTTTTTTGTTTTTTTATTTTTAATCAATTTGCAAAGATTTTAAACAAACTTCTTTCACATTGTCTTTATATGGTATTGTTTGTAGAATTTTGAGGAAAATAATGAATTTAATATATTTTGGAAAAAGGCTGTAACATAGCAAACGTGGAAAAAGAGAAGCACTCTGAATACTTTCCAGATGCACTGTATGTCAAATATTCTTCAGAGAACTGGAACATGGCCCAGTTTAGCCAGCGTGTGCTATGTTCCTCCGTCCTGTCCCTAATGGCAGCTGTCAGGCAGGGCCGCCATCAGGGGGGTACAAGCAGTACTCCTGTATGGGGCCCCGGGCACATAGGGGGGCCCAGACAGCAGGAAGATCGGTAGGATGACAGCATACCTCCAAACCTGGGCAGGACTGTCCGCTGTCCCGCTGTACAGAGGCTTTGTCCGACATAATTCTGGTGATAAATGTTACCTTCTAGCTCAGGAGGACCTGCAGCAGTGGGAACATTTAGAACAGCCAGGGATTGGCTAACATACCAGCTGGGTGTGCACTAGGCAGCCACAATGAAAGACTGCACCTGTCAAATTCATGCTGTGATGTCGGTAATGGGCGGGACTGCTACTCAGACCCGCCCCCTGTGTCAAGCAACACATGCATAGGGAAGAAGGAGAAGGAAGATATGGCAGCCAGCAACAGAAAGGTATTTTATAAAGGTAATCATGTGGAAGATGGGGGACCTTTGGGGAAGATGAGGGCAGAGGAGAGGTGTGTGTGTTGCAGAGGTTGTAGCAGCTGGGAAGATGTGCAGTACAGAGGCATTTACATACATTCGCTATATTGGACAGCTTGGTATGGCACTGCTTCCAATTTTTAGCTTTGGCCTCAATGAGAAATCTTGGTCACCTTGGTATAGCACTACTCCCGATTTTTAACATTGTCCTCAATGGAGAATCTTGGTCCCCTTGGTATAGCACTGCTCCCGATTTTTAATATTGGCCTCAATGGAGAATCTTGGTCACCTTGGTATAGCACTACTCCCGATTTTTAATATTGGCCTCAATGGAGAATCTTGGTCAACTTTGTATGGCACTGCTCCCTGTCTAACATTTGCATCTATGGGAAATCTTGGTCAGCTTAGTAAGGCACTACTCCCTATCTAGCACTTTCCTGAACCCTGTGCATAATGCACTCCAGAACCCTGCATTCTGTATCTAGCATTCTCCTGAACGTATTCCTAACCCCTGCACTCTGTACGTAATGCATTCCTGACCCCTGCACTCTGTACGTAATGCATTCCTGACCCCTGCACTCTGTACGGGGATGGGGTTGTAAATTTATGGAGGGATTTTGGGGGGTTGCGCTGTGAGTGGTGATTGGGAGGGATTTCTGCTAGGAAGAGGGATTGGGGGAGGGGGTGATAATATAATTTTGATATTTTCGGTGGAAGGTGGGGCCCTGTCAGGTAGGCTGTATGGGGCCCCAGGATTTCTAGCGGCAGCCCTGCTGTCAGGTATTCCATCTGTTGAAAATCATTCAAACAGGAGATTGCTGTTTGCACAAGCTGGGAATGCACGCCCTCTCCTTATTCAAAAGAAGTTTCAGCAGGGATTTACGATATCTCTTACTGGACATTGGGGTCAAGCTTAGAAGCACTGCCGCCGAATTGTCCGAAAGGGAAATGTCTGTAAGACTGTAGACGATCTCTGATCCCAGAATGAGGCCAGTTTCAGACAATCCCAGAAGTTGGGAAGAAGTGTGCCAGTGTGGGTACCACATCTCCAGCATATTGGGCTATGTCATGGGAATATTGATGCTAGTACCGACGGGGTCCTGTACCCTTGCGTCAAGATTTTAAATGTGATCTTCTGCTAATTGCTGCACGAAGAAGACTTGTGAGCAAAGAAATGTATGCGATTCTTTTGATACTCCGAAAACGTAATATTAGGATCTCATTTACGCAACTATGGGTGGTCGTGTTTAGATGTGACTGCAAATAGAATACCATAAGAACAGAATAGATATTTCCATAAGGGCTCATCACCTAGGCAGATGTCTTCAAACAAAGTGGGTCGTCTTCAGAAACAAGCATGGTCTGGGAGGGACCGGAGAAAAATGAGACAATTGAACAATCTTCTATTTGCCTAAAGTAAAGGAATTGAGGGTGGAATAGAAGACAGATGGCATGATCCATTCGGAGGGACCAAGAAAGGTGGAAGCTCTGAGCAGACTCAGGTCTGATTGGAGCTGAAAAGCTACGTCAGAGAAACCCAGCACAAAGTCCGGGTCACCAATAATACAGTGCCTTGAAAAAGTATTCACCCCCTTGACTTTTTACCTATTTTGTTACATTACAGCCTTAAAGTGGCTGTAAACCCACTTTAATGACTTTTACCTATAGGTAAGCCTAATCTAAGGCCAGAGTTGTATAAAGTACTCAAAACCCATACTTGAGTAAAAGTACAAGTGCTCGATCAAAAAGTGACTTGAGTAGAAGTGGAAGTGCTCGATCAAAAAGTGACTTGAGTAGAAGTACTAAAGTATTCAACATTTTTTGTACTTAAGTATTGCAAGTCGTTTTTTAAAAATTTTGCTACTCAAGTACTGAAAGTAAAAGTACCAGTAGTTTTGAAAAAAAAATTTCTACTCAGGTACTGAAAGTAAAAGTACAAGTACTGTGTTATGTAGTTATTAAAGAAAGAAGTCAAAAGTTTGAATATCATATTGTTATTTATTATTTCAAATGCAGCTTTTATACATACAGTAGCATTTATTTTCGTATACACATGTTTTGACCTTTATGAAACCTGCCATCTACTGTTCTGGCAGTGGTAATTTTTATAATAGTAACGAGTAACTATGCAGCACAAAAAAAAAGTATCGGAGTAGAAGTATTGAAATCATTGAAAAAATGTAGTGAAGTAAAAGTGGAAGTAGGAGAAAAAAATTCTACTCCAGGAAAGTACAGATACCACCTTTCCGTACTTAAGTACAGTAGTGAAGTAGATCTACTTAGTTACTATACATCTCTGTCTAAGGCTTACATTTAGGTGCTGTAAATATCTCCTAAACTTGCATTGTTAAGGAGATATTTACCTTGGATGCAGCCGATGATGTAATCGGCGCATGCGCTCTGAAGAAACGGCCACCAGTGCCTTTTCATCAGAGCCCTGTGCCGTGACTGCCGGCTCCTGCACGCATGTACGGGAGTGACGTCCTGTGGCTCCGGCCAGTAATACAGCCGGAGTCCGCAGACCCGGAAGGAAGACGGGTGAACATGGATGTGGCCGGTATCATGGACAACACAGGCTTTGTTGCAGGTAAGTGTCACATAATGTGCTAGTATGCGATGCATTTACTTTGCAGGGAAAAAAAAAAAAGAAAAAAAAAAGTTAAGAGATTACTTCCTCTTTAAGTTCAATGTTTTGTTAATCTGAATTTTATGTGATGTATCAGAACACAATAGTCTAAGTCGGTGAAGTGATATCAGAAAAATATATACATAAAACTATTTTTTAGAAATAGAAAACAGAAAATTGGCACGTGCGTATGTATTCAACCCCTTTGTTTTGAAGTCCATAAAAGCTCTGATGCAACCAATTACCTTCAGAGGTCACATAATTTGTGAAATGATGTCCACCTGTGTGCAATCTAAGGGTCACATGATCTGTCATTACATATACACACCTTTTTGAAAAGCCCCAGAGGCTGCAACACCTAAGCAAGAGGCACCACTAACCAAATACTGCCATGAAGACCAAGGAACTCTCCAAACAAGTAAGGGACAATGTTGTTGAGAAGTACAAGTCAGGGTTAGGTTATAAAAAAATAACCAAATCTTTGATTATTCCCCAGGAGCACCATCAAATCTATCATAACCAAATGGAAAGAACATGGCACAACAGCAAACCTGCCAAGAGATGGCCGTCCACCAAAACTCACGGACCGGGCAAGAAGGGCATGAATCAGAGAGGCAGCACAGAGACCTAAGGTAACCCTGGAGGAAATGCAGAGTTCCACAGCAGAAACTGGAGTATCTGTATATAGGACGAGAATAAGCCGTACGCTCCATAGAGTTTTATGGCAGAGTGGCCAGAAGAAAGCCATTACTTTCAGCAAAAAAAAAAAAAAAATGGCACGTTTTGAGTTTGCGAAAAGGCATGTAGGAGACTCCCAAAATGTATGGAGGAAGGTGCTCTGGTCTGATGAGACTAAAATTGAACTTTTCGGCCATCAAAGAAAATGCTATGTCTGTCGCAAACCCAACACATCACATCACCCAAAGAACACCATGCTGTCGGAATGTTTTTCAGCAGCCGGGACTGGGAAACTGGTCAGAGTTGAGGAAAAGATGGAAGGTGCTAAATACAGGGATATTCTTGAACGGAGGTTCACCTTCCAGCAGGACAATGACCCCAAACACACTGCTAAAGCAACACTTGAGTGGTTTAAGGGGAAACATGTAAATGTGTTGGAATGGCCTAGTCAAAGCCCAGACCTCAATCCAATAGAAAATCTGTGGTCAGACTTTAAGATTGCTGTTTACAAATGCAAACCATCAAACTTAAAGGAGCTGGAGCAGTTTTGCAAGGAGGAACGGGCAAAAATCCCAGTGGTAAGATGGAAGCTCATAGAGACTTATCCAAAGTGACATGGAGCTGTGATTGCAGAAAAAGGTGGCTCTACAAAGTATTGACTTTAGGGGGGTGAATAGTTATGCGCATTGACTTTTTCTGTTATTTTGTCCTTTTTGTTGTTTGCTTTACAATAATATAAAAAAAAAAAAATCTTCAAAGTTGTGGGCATGTTCTGTAAATTAAATGATGCAAATCCTCAAACAATCCTTGTTAATTCCAGGTTGTGAGGCAACAAAACACGAAAAATGCCAAGGGGGTGAATACTTTTGCAAGGCACTGTAGGTGTCAATGGGGAGGGGAATCTGGATATTTCAGCTATCCTGTAGTACCTGCAAAGTTCCAGCAATGTGGGTTTGATCAAAGGGTGTGAAGACGCAAATCGGGAATAAGGAACCCCATTCCATGGTAGGCTGGCTAAAGAGACCAGTACAAATACTTGTTCCAGGGATACCCATAATTTATGTTTGGAATGTCCACACCAGTCGACCACCCTGTTTATATGGACCGCCATGCAATATAGCGCCGGGTCGGGGAGGCCAACCCCTCCTCTAAGCTTTGGTCGCTGTAAGAGTGATTTCTTGAGTCGAGGAGGTTTATCTTGCCAAACATATTTAATGAAGACGGACCAGAGCTTGCAAAAGAAAGTCGGAGGAATCTTAACTGGGAGATCTTGTAAAAGATACAGGAGGTACGGCATGATGTTCATCTTTAAAACATTGCATCTCGATTGGTGAAATTCATTAGAGCAGCAATGCAAAAAGGACATCCATTTAACTGATCTTTTTGTACTTGCCCTTGGTCCTAAACAGACTGGTCCGTTCTCCCTGCCTCTCTACCTCCTCAGGTTCTCTTTGGCATTTTACTCTGGTGACAGTTTTCCTCACAGCTGTTGCCTCTGTCCTTAGAGTTTCGTAGATCCAGGAATTTTGAATTAGGGAGCTCTACAGATAGCTGTTCCCAGATAAGGCCATCCTAAGACCCTGTCCATCTTAGCTTCCCAAAGTAATTGCAGTTTAATTTTAGTTGGGAGAAGGTATTAGTATAATTTCCACCTCTGACTTCTTTATCAGATTCTCTTTTCCTGATGAGACTACAGTTCATGTCCTTGCTATTGGAGTATCTATGGAGAAGGAAATACTTTAGGAAGTCACATATGGCTCGTTTCCACTGAGCGGATCGGTTCAGGTCGGTTCGGTACGGTACGCTAATTTGAGTGTTTCCATTATGAAAGTGGCCCATACAACCGAACCAAACCACACCATTCCTGGTCCTGCTTCAGATGTAGGGCCATAGGAAATGGTACGGTACGGTTAGGGCGGAGCTACTGACGTCACACGATAGATTCCACTGATTGACGGACAGGAAAACCTCAATGCTGACGTCAAATGAAAGAGCAAAACAAACACCTCATTTGGTGTGAACCCCGCATGGTCCCTGGTGGCCCGACTTGCAGTGGAAACGCTCACCTGAATAGACCGGACTATTCTAACCCTTCCAAACTGTACCGACCCGAACCGTTCCGCTCAGTGGAAACGAGGCAATATACTCTTCATCCTACCTATCCAAGAAAGGGATTTCAGATGATTTATACAACTTCAGGCTTTTCCCCAACTCTGGAAATCAGGGCTTATTCAAAAGAGTGTTTTGACTTCAAAGGCATTAGGTGCAAAGGTTTTGGCAGATGTGTACAAGCATCCAGTAGAGCGCTCCTATCACAGTCACTACAAAATAGATGTAGCCTGTGGTCCATCTCAGTCCTTTGGTGCTTCAGTCATTTTATTTTTGTCTAACAATTAACCACTTTACCTCCGCTCACATGGAGGCTACTGCGGCAAAGTGCCGCGATCCCGTCCAGCGACGTAGACCTACGTCGCTGGACTCCGCCCCTTGTGGGCGGCGCTCGCTCCCGCTGTGTTCATTCACAGCGGGAGTCGGGCCAGCGGAGGAGCAGCGGCGATTGCCGCTGCTCTGCCCCGATCGTCGGGGATCGAGTCTGGAGATCCGCCCGCTGTGTGTAAACACAGCGGGCGGATCTCCATAGTGACAGGGACTGACAGATCAGAGTGTTCAGCATAGCTGAACCTGCGATCTGTCCTTCTGTCACTCAGTCACCTCCCCCCCCACACGTCAGTAAGCACCAGGCATACATTAACCCCTCCCTCTCCAATAAAATTAACCCCTTCCCTGCCAGTGTCATTTTTACAGTAACAGTGCATATATATAGCACTGATTACTGTAGAAATGTCACTGGTACCCCCAAAAGTGTCAAAAATGTCAGTCAAGGGTCCGATCTGTCCGCCGCAATGTCGCAGTCCCGCAAAAAAAAATCGCAGATCACCGCCATTACGCGTTAAAAAAAAAACACCAAAAATGACAGAAATCTTTCCCTTAGTTAGTAAACGCAATAACTTTTGCGCAAACCAATCAAAATACGCTTATTGCGATTTTTTTTTACTAAACATAGGTAGCAGAAAACAAATTGGCCAAAAATTTAAAAAAATTTGATTTTTACATTTTTTTGGGGGGGAATTTCATATAAAAAAATGTGAAAAATATTGTTATTTCTTCAAAATAAACGCTCTTTTTTTGTTTATAGCGCAAAAAGTAAAAATCGCACAGGTGATCAAATACCACCAAAAGAAAGCTCTGTTTGTGGGAAAAAAAGGACGTAAATTTTGTTTGGGTACAGCGTCGCACCACCGCGCAATTGTCAGTTAAATTCGCACAGCGCCGAATCGCAAAAAGTGGCCTGGACGGAAGACAGCAAAATCCTCCGGTGGTAAGGTGGTTAAGGATTTTGAGACACTTTGATCTTCTGTGTTCCTCCTTTTTAAATTGCTAGTCAAATTCCACAACTATGCTGAGATGAGGAGAGGCAGGAATAAAGAAAATTGTTGACATACTTACCATCATTTTTCTTTCCTTTTCCTCATAATAGTATAAATCTACTGGAGCAGTTGGAGGCAGATTTATACTTGTGGTCCTTGCTGGTAAAGGGGCAGGGATGACGCACAGCTATGGTGACATGAGGAAAGCCAGCAAAGAGAAGCTATAAAAGGTATTTCAACAATTTTCCAAAATATTGTCTGTCCCAGCTGCTGTAGAGCACTGTCCTTACTTGTGCATTTCTTGTTCAAAAAACGCAGAGTGCATTTACAACACATGGAAAGAGACTCCTCCTGGGGGAGATTTACCAAAACTGGTGCACACATCTAGTAAAGCTGTGCATAGTAACCAGTTTCTAAGTTCAGCATGTTTAATTAAAGTGGTTCTAAGGCCCCTTTCACACTTGTGCGTCCTAAAAATCGCCCTATTGTGCCACGATTTTGACTGGACTTGAAGCAATGCCTGTGTAATAGACCTCAAAACGCATCAAAGTCAGACCAAAGTAGTACAGGGACTACTTTGAAGTTGTTGCGACTTGAAGTCGCACAGATATAAACCGTACTCATTGGAAATCATGGAGTACGACTTGTCATGCGAGTCCTAAGTCGCAGGATAAGTTGCACAAGTGTGAAAGGGGCCTAAAGGCTCAAGGTTTTTTACCTTCATGCATTCTATGCATGAAGGTATAAACCAGGGGTGTCAAACTCCATTTCATCGTGGGCCGCATCAGCATTAGGGTTGCCCTCAAAGGGCCAGTTATATCTGTAGGATTAGATGTCCAGAGCACCCCATGTCCTGGGTGGGGCAAAGACAAGCCTTTCTACAGCTGCACGGAGGAGTGTAGGATCTGGCAAAGGAGTTTGGTCCTCTCTACTGTCGACTACAGAGACAAGGTGGGGGCAGAGACAAGGGGGGTGCTGCAGCTGTAGGAGAGGTGCGAGGGCCACATGAAATGGCCTGGGGGGCGGCATTCGGCCCGCGGGCCTTGTGTTTGACACCTGTGGTATAAACCTTCCCTGTGCAGCAGCCCCCCCAGCCCCCTAATACTTCCCTGGGCCCCATCTCGATCCAGCGATATCCACGAGTTCCTTGGCTCTCCAGAGACTCTCCCTCCTCATTGGCTGAGACAGCAAAGGTAGACAATCACAGCCAGTGAGCCAGTGAGGAGGGAGAAGGGGTGGGGCTGAACTGCGGCTCTGTGTGTAAATGAACATGCAGAGCCGCGACTCAGGAACGAGCCTGCTTTGGTGCCCCCATTGCAAGCTGCTTGCTCTGGGGGTACTCGGCAGGAGGGAGGGGCTAAGAGCGCCGATGAGGGACTTGAGAAGAGGTGGATCGGGGCTGCTCTATTTCCAAACCATTGCACAAAGCAGGCGAGTATGACATGTTTGTAATTAAAAAAGAAAGCCTTACTTACCTCCAGCCCGCCATATAGTCAAATGAAGGGGGGGTGCTCTCTTGCTCAGGGGCAACGATGTTGCCTCAGTCTCAACGTGCTGGCACATCTGTGGAGGCCAGTGGCGAGGTGATCGCAGGCTCACTGTGTCCCTGGGACACGGCGCGGCGACCCCAATCTTGGTTAAGAGCGGATGACGCAGCTCTTCACCCATATGATCAGCTGTGTCCAATCACAGCTGATCGCATGTAAACAAGGAAATGACATTTATCGGCTCTCCTCGGCTTACACTGACAAAATATCAGCGGCATTTCCTCACAGTGGAGACCTGTACAGGTAGGTAATCAGTGCCCCGATTACCAGTGCAGCCCCAACAGTGCCCAGCAGTGATGCAAGTCAATGCTGCCTATCAGTGCCATCTATCAGTGCTGCATAATAGTGCCTCCTCATCAGTGCCCTTTAGTGCAGCCTCATCAGCGCACATCAGTGAAGGAGAAAAATTACTTATTTACAAAAACGTTTTTAGCTATTTTTAGCAAAAAATAAAAAAAACCCAGCATTGATTAAATACCACGAAAAGAAAGCTCTATTTGTGTGAAAAAAAAAGATAAAAAATGTCATTTAGGTACAGCGTTGCAATTGTCATTCAAAGTGGTACAGCACCGGAAGCTGAAAATTGGCCTGGGCAGGAAAGGGGTAAAAGTGCCCTGTATTGATGCGGTTAAGGCCCAGTTCACACTGGATGCGGTGTACGTGATTTGAACAGGAATTGCACCGCATTGCTTTTCAAATCAAGTGATTCTGCAGCAGTGCGATTTGAGCCATTCATTCTGTATCGCTCAAATTGCACCAAAAGCTGTACACAGAATGTGTACTGACCACACCCCAGAAACATCATTTCCTGCTTGTGTGATTGGCTCACCAATTTTCCCAGAAGTCTGCACTAAGATACAAGTCAGATTTCTGGCATCCCCTGCAGAAAACATGTCATTGTTGGTGAGATACTCCCAATAGGAACACGTCTAAAGGGATGCAGGCCCAGCAGATTTAGGCCCCTTTCACACAGGGAGTCCGTTCAGATCCGCCTGTCAGTTTTTTTGGTGGATCTTAACGGTCCCCCCCATGCATTTCTATGGGGCATCAGATGTCAGCGGAGTTCATGTTCGCTGACATACGATCCGATCCGTCAAGTCCGGACAGATGGAAACCCTATTTTCCATCCGTCTGGCGGATCGGATCGGATGAGAATGGACAGTTGGTCCGTTCCCATCCGATTCCCCCATAGAGAAGAATGGGGACCTGACGGCTGTGTTTTCGCACACAGCGCGGAGACACAGCTGTCACCCGCCTGCTCAGCGGGGGATCGGCGGATTGATCCCCCAGCTGAGAAAAACGGAATCCACCTGATGGTGTGTGAAAGGAGCCTAACTCATTAGTGCTCTGCATGTGCCACAGCTGCTTGATAATTATGAAATCACTCCTATTAGCGCCGGTTCACATTACCGCGACGCTACTTGCAGGGGCGACCTCCGAGATCGCGGTGCGAGCAGCGCGCCGCGACCTCGGAGCGGCCGCCACGGACTTCATAACATTGAAGTCTATGGCGGTCGCCTCCTGGTCGCCCCAAAGAAGCTCCGGACCCTTTTTCTAGGTCGGAGCGACTTGTGTCGCTCCTATTAGAACGGGTCCGCATCTTCCCTATGGGAGGCGACCTGTGAGGCGACCAGGTCGCCTCACAGGTCGCCCTAGTGTGAACCGGCACTTAGACTCACTTAGCACAGAGGCACGGATGAACAAACAGTGATGTCTTCAGAATAACAAAAGGTAGGAATCTGCAACAAAGGTTGTTATAACCCTTGCAATGTACAGAGATCACCCAGAGGGGAATGTTTTTTTTTCTCAACAAAAGTGGAGTTACGCTTTAAGCTTTAACAATGAAACCTAGAAGCTGATTGGTTACTATGCACAGCTGCACCAGATTCTGTATGCTCCAGTTTTAGTAAATCTCCAGAGTCTGTCAGTATTAATAACTTTACTCCCTGCTCATTTCAGGTGACAGCTTAGTACATCTGGGAACTGTAAGCTTCCTACGCATTCTTTACATGATCGTATTAGAGGGGAAGCTTTTTGTGCAAGATACAGTATGACATAATGGGAAAAAGTGAAGAACTTATTAGACTCCAGCCATGCTATATGATTGAATGTCACGCCAACTTTCATTTGTGCTCAGAAGTGTAACTCCACGATGACCGTCATGGACTGAGGAACTGTGCAGCAGAACTGACAAATGAGTAATATTTCCAAGCCTGTATCTTCTGTAAATTGGAAGATTCACCATTATGTAACATTGAGGTACCACATTCCTCACCAAAAGGTGTGACTCTGTGACTATCCATGCTACACCACCAGTGCATGCTTTCCTTACATAAACGCACAGTATGCTAACATCTTTGCATGGCTCTGTCTGTCCTAGGGACACCGTGTTGTGTAACATGACACACACATGTAATCCATCTATTTATAGCATTCAGCTGGAGCCGGGGGAGGTGGAAAGATCAGCCTCAGGAGCAAAGATTTGCAGATCGGAAAATAACTAAATAAAAAAAAGAGCTCAGTGAGTAGACACGGCTGTAAAGAGTTTAGAAGGCTGAGAAGGGCCCATTGTAGGGAAGGATCCATGTTGGGTTTACCCATTCACTTAAGCCCATGTTCACATTGAGCCGATTTGACATGCGATTTGACATGTCAAATCACATGCCAAATTAGAACCTATTGCTGGCAATAGCACCGTCTGAATCGACTTTGAAGTGACTTTGCGGCACTGCACCGATTCCCAAAAGTAGTGTAGCACCCTTCAAGGTAGGTACTAGAATAGAGAGTATCGTTTCTGGGTCTTTCTGCCTACCAGAGAGATTGCCAGATAAATGTATATTGTTCTCTGCCTAACAGAGAGCTGGATCCATTGGTTGGGTCTGCTCATGGTGCTCAGGTGCAGCTCAGCTTGTCTGAAATGTTTCACACTGGTCCAATAGGGTGGGATATTGGACAGTGGGAGGAAACCTGACAAGAGAGGGAACAGGCATTTTTTACAGACCTGGAGATTGGCAGAGGAAAGTACCTCGGTGCATGCTGGGTGACTGTAGAAACAGCAAGGGTACATGTGTTCGGCTGGAGAGTTGGGTCCCGGAGGGAGGGGGCAGCTGCCCCACCTCTGTAGAAGCTGCCATGTGGCCTCAGGTGGTCAACCTGAGGGCCTGAATGCTAGAGAGGAGCTGAACTCAGAAGTCCTGCAGAGCTGACTGTAAGGGAGACATTGGAAAGGATCTGATTCTGCCTAAAGTGAGTACAGCTCTGTGTCATGGGGCCTGTCCTGTGAGGACCATCCCTTCAGTGGAATAGTCAGTGGATCATTGTCAGTAAAGGGGATGCTAGAGAGTGTCCTGAAGATAAAGTAGTTGCTTCAAGTCTGCTGCTAGGAAAAGCAAGAAGACCTAATTCCTCCATACAAGTGGCAGTATGGTTAGATCAGTATGAATGATTCCACAAATAACCTGGTGAGGTCAAGTGAGACTTGTCCTTGTCTACTGTGAATAGTTCAGTTGGAGTATTCCACTATTCCCTTCTCCCATCCAAGTTCCACAATAAATATAAAACCCAATACCCTGGACTGTTTTGAGTAAGGAGCAAACGGGAGTAAGGATGGATGTGTGAATAATCCCCTAGTGACAGTCTGCAGGTAATCAGAGGAAGACCCAAGAAGTCATCACACAGCAAGTCCTACAGGGACAGTGCTACAATAGTTTCTGCACTTTTTTTTCCGACTTCCAAGGGTGATTTCAATAGACATCCATGCAGGAACCCACACAGATGTCTGTCAAATTGCCCGCAAAGTCGGACTGAAATGCTAGTTTGAAATCGTAAGAGTTCAACTGAACACAATTTTAAACCCGCCCTCAGTGTGCACCTAGGCTAAAGATGAATTCCAGGTTTAGATATTTTAACATAGTCCAGCTTGAATCAATGTAAGCATGTACTAGTGTTCCCATTGGAAGATTTCCCCTCTATTATTTTTCTGAGGACAAAAAGTTTAGGATTTAGGATTTTCTTTTACTTTCACTTTCAATGATAATGGTAAACAGGACAAATAGAGAGGGCGAATCTCTTTAATCTCCCTGGCGGTATTCCCGAGTGTGGCTCGGGGTTAACTTTCAGTACCAAAAGCGGTAACCCCGAGCCACACTCGGGATTACCCCAGAATGTTACTCACCTACCCTGCGCTCCCCCGCCGTCCTCAATGGCATTCTGGCAGTCTCTGCCCGCTCTGTGCTCGGCCGATTGCCGACACTTGCCTTCTGGTTCCCTTCCCTGCAAGCCTTGCAACGCAGGGGGGTGGAACCAGCGGCAAATTCAAAAGTGTAAATACACAAATGACATGATACAAAGCTGTGATCCTAACGGATTACACTGTATCATGCCATTTCACCACAGGATTGCACCTGGTGACTTTTCCAGTGCCTTGCCTGTGCTTTTCCAGTTCTTTGTGCCTGGAAAATTTTGAACGACCATGGTGTCCAAAAAGCGTTCTTTTTGCGCAAAAGCGCTTTTAGACGAACTGGAAAACAGCGACAGCGAAACTGAGTTACTTGAAGAACTGAGCGATAGCGATTCATGGGAAAATTCATCAACAGGTACGGAAAGTGACGACAGCGACGGTTCTGATGTCTCTTTCTGGCACATCGCTTGTGGAATTTGGGAAGTATATCAAATGATTCTCCAGAATTTCCAACAGAGCAATGTGCCAAAAAGAGACATCAGAATCGTCGCTTTCCGTACCTGATGACGAATTTTCCCACGAATCGCTATCGCTCAGTTCTTCAAGTAACTCAGTTTCACTGTCGCTGTTTTCCAGTTCGTCTAAAAGCGATTTTGGGCAAAAAGAATGCTTTTTGGACGCCATGGTCGTTCTCTATTTTCCAGGCACAAAGCACTGGAAAAGAACAGGCAGGGCACTGGAAAAGTCACCAGGTGCAATCCTGTGCTGAAATGGCATGATACAGTGTAATCCGTTAGCATCACAACTTTGTATCATGTCATTTAGTGTATTTACATTTTTTAAATTGCCGCCGGTTCCACCCCCCTGCGTTGCAACTCTCACAGGGAAGGGAAGCGGAAGACAGGTGCCGGTGTTCCGTGAAAAAACCATACCCGTAAAAAATCCATACCCTATTCACTTCCGGTGCACCTATGTCAGCACCTACGTCATTGAACAGCTGAGGAGCTTACTAGTGCGCATGCTCGGAGGGTATGGATTTTTCACGGTAGTGTGTAACGTTACACCGCCTCAGCTGTTGCGGCGTTTACATTAAAGGTTACATTAAAACAGCTCAGCTGCAATATGAGTCATCTCCGCTCCTATCCCTGTCACTTCCCTGATCTCGGCTAGCAAATGTAAGGCTGCATTCACATGTCAGCTTATAATCGCGGGCAGAACCGCCGCGGTTCCGCCCGCGATTCGGAGATTTATTGCAAATCGCGGGACGCCTAGCGTTTCCCGTTGATTTGCAATAGCCCCCCAAACGCCGAGCGATGTTGCCGCGATTTACGCCCGCCGAATCGCGGCAACATCGCGCAAACAAAATCGCGGGACGCAATACGCTCCAAAAAAGTACAAGAGCTTCTTTGGAGCGTATTGCGTCCCGCGATTTTGTTTGCGCGATGTTGCCGCGATTCGGCGGGCGTAAATCTCGGCAACATCGCTCGGCGTTTGGGGGGCTATTGCAAATCAACGGGAAACGCTAGGCGTCCCGCGATTTGCAATAAATCTCCGAATCGCGGGCGGAACCGCGGCGGTTCTGCCCGCGATTATAAGCTGACCTGTGAATGCAGCCTAAAAGCGGCGGCGGGTGTATGAAAATATAAATAACGGAGCCGAGACCTCCGTCATTTAGATCCTATACTTTAACAAAGAAACCCCCTTCCCATTTCATGCTGTCAGCAATGGCACCACATGTAAGAGAAATGTCACAAGGCTTGAGAAAGAAAATCATTTTTTTACAAAAGAAAGGTGAAGGCTACAAGAAGATCAGCAAAGCTTTACTTATTAGTCAGAATACTGTAGCAAAATCTGCATTTTTGGATGGTAATTTATGCCAAATGCGTGCAAATATACGCGATCACGAACAAATGAATGCATACGAACATACTGTTGATCTGAAAATTGCTAATTTGCATATTTTACAAGAATGCGAGAATACATTTGCGCGAAAAGACACGAATTTGCCCGAAAAGACGTAAATTTGCACGAACGCGAATGCGCGAATTTAACTAAGACAAGTACGCCTGAAATTTATGCCTGAAAAAGGAGATGCTCAAATCAGTGCCGAGACAAAGTCATCCAGCGCTCAGGGCAAGGATGCCAAACTGCACCCCCCCTTCACTTAGGGTTAGGGTCAAGGTGCCCCCCCCATCCCTGCAATTAACCATTGCATTCAGGGCAACCGACCCTCCTGCCCACCCCTTGTCCCGGCTTTGGCTCAGATAGGAGTATTGTGTGTAATTGGCCTAAAAGAGGTAATTCTTGAAGAATGGAAAAAGATAGATGCTGCAAAATGTCGCCAACTTGTTCATTCCATGACTAGAAGACTTGGTGCTGTCCTTACAAATCATGGAGGTCATACAAAATACTAGATGTAGATGTAGTCGTTTTTGTTGTGGGGTGTATTCATTGACACAGGGGAGCCGGATCATGCGACTGGACTGGAGCGCCCTGAAAATAGGTAAGTATACAGATCTTTCCTACACGGGTTAATCAGAATAGGTGTTAGGAGGGGGGAGGGAACATTTTAAGGATTAGTTAGGTGTATCCTGGAATTCTACTTGAAAGCGGTATTAAATCAAAATGGAAAGAATTTTTTTTTTATATATATATATAAAAAAAAAAAAGTTACCATTTTTTTTTTATATGAAATTAATAGATGAATGCTTTTATTCCCTTTACGATGAGCAAACAGACATATACAACATCACTTCATAGGACTCCTGACGCGGGGCCGCATATGTGTTTGTGCTGAGAGCATGGAGACCGCACTGCCACTGACAGCACCGAGTCTCCTACTAAAGATCAGGAGTTGGGAGGACCAGCTTTTGATCACATGATTGCTGTAATAGCCTGTGATCAATAACTATACAAACCACCCCTGTATTCCTTCTCCTCTGGAATAAGGAAAAAGATACATTGTAACCTTTTCTTTTTGCTGGAGATGTATGTCAACAAACAAAATGTGAAAAAAAAAAAAAAAAAAGTGGTTGTAAATCTCAGACATGAAATATGAACAAGGCATATACCTCCATAGGTTGTACTTGTCTCAATTAAAGGATAAGTCCGCCCTAAAACTAAAGTCCCTGCATCTATAGATCTCCATAATCTAACACCAACCTATCTAGCCCTGTAAAGAAGAAATCAGTATACGTACCTTTTTTTGAAGCCAATCCAGTCTCCAGCGGCAGAAGCTCTGCAGAGGACACGGCCGACAACAGCTGTGAAATGAATGGGGAGTGATGTCACCAGGGGAGGACTTGGCAGGGGGGCAATTGCCCCCTGGGCTGCTTTGATGCCTCATAAAAAGGCTGCACAGCTTCTGCCAAAGACATGCCTAAAGGATTCCTGGTGAAGAGAAGTAAAAAGTCCTTGCCGCTGACCTACTGAGTGTGGGTGAAGACAAGGACAGAGCGCAGACCCCCCCCAGCATGGATGGTCTAAACTGTGTCTGAGCAGAGGCCGGTTCCATGCCCCACCGGAGACTCTCCTCCCCCAGACAGCCCCAATCCAGCTGTCCCAGCTCCCCACAACCGCTCCCTGCTGGCCAGATTGGGAAATGGGATTAGGTTGGTGAGTAGAAAGTACCTGGAGTAGAGCTTCAGCCTGAAATGGGGGTCAGTAGGAGGCCTTGAAGTGGGAGGGGGGCCAAGTTGCTGCACCATGGGCCTCTGGTTTGTACTTGCCCCCTGGGCCGAAAGTTGCCAGTCTGCCCCTGGATGTCACCCATAGACTTACTATGGAGCTTTAGTTGTCGGATGTGTCCTCTGTACCAGCCTCCACAGCAAAGCCACGGCTGACAGCTCAGGGTGGGATCGGGTTGGATCGGCTTCAAAAAAGGTATTATACTGATTTCTTCTTTACAGGGCTAGATAGGTTAGTGTTATATTGTGGGGATCTATAGATGAAGGGATAAATGCATAGTTATAGGGTGGACTTATCCTTTAAGAGCACTACGTTTCTGTCTGCTGCTTCATTTCTCTGCTATCAGCATGAATCGCTTCTGACAAGTTTTCCTGATACCAAGAAAAAAAAAAGATGAGTGGAGTGAGCTCCAACACACAGCCTGTGATTGACAGCCAGCTCTGTTCTTGTGTGCTGTGTTAAGCTTGTCCCTTTCCTCCAATCAGCTCCCAGGGCTCTCCACACTGAACCCTCTGACAAGTTTATAAATTCAGCACTTTGAATCAATGTAGAGGAGAGAAGACTGCAGATAAACAGGTAAAACTTATGCATGAGGATTTGTTTAATCTCTGTGTATCTGTGTATCACCTGAGGCCAGTCAATACACTGGGTATATATAAAGGTTTACAACCACTTTAAGATAAAATTACAAGATCAGGGTTTAATCTGGGTCAGGGTCACATTTAGGGTCAAAGGTCAGAATGTATTCGGTAGAATAAAAAAACCAAAATGCGCTCTATTGTTTCTGGGCCCTAGTACGGGTACATACAACAAATAACATACACATATGCAGTATCGCTGCGATTGTCAGGAGAAGGAGACCTTGTTTTGGGTTGTTCTTTGGTAGTGGGTTATGGTAATGACAAGAAATATATACTGTAGCTAGATTTCACAAAATATTTTATAATTTTGGACCAGTTTTATTTTAATAAAATAAATTAGGAGATATCATTTATTATCATTTACCACCAACCTAATGTCCAATTTGTCCTGAAAAAAAAAAAAGGTATATTTCACCTGGATACACTAAGTTGTTGTGATTATATGTACAGTTGTACTAATACATGGCAAAGTTGCAAAACTGGTTTCCAGGATTTAAAGTGGAAGTAAGCTTCCATTCATTGTTTGTACGTATAGGTAAGCCTATAATAAGACTTACCTATAGTTACTGTAAATATCTCCTAAACTTGCACCGTTTAGGAGATATTAACTGTATTTGCAGCCGATGACGACATTGGCGCATGCACTCTGAAGGAATGGCCACCTGTACCGTGACTGGAAGGAAGACGGGTGAAGATGGATGTGGCCTCCTGCGGTGACAGCGATGACTTCGTTTGCAGGTAAGTTTCATACATTGTGCTAGTATGCAATGCAAACTAGCACATTATGTCTTTACTTTGCAGGTCAGAAAAAAAAAAGCAGCTCTTTACTTCCTCTTTAACCACTTGCCGACTGCCTAACGCCGATCTACGTCGGCAGTCAGCCCCTCACAGGCAAAGTGACGTAGGGCTACGTCACTAGCTTGTGAGGGTCTAGGGAGCGAGCGCGCGCCCCCGGAGGCGCGCTCCCGCTCCCGCGTGGTCACGGACCCCCCCGCGCGTGTGACCAGCGGACCCGATGTCCGCCGGTCACTCGGCGATCGGCGGGGGAGAGGGAGAATGTCAGGCAGCTTGTGTAAACAAGCGACCTGTCATTCTCCTCGGTGTAAAGACACTGATCACACGGATCTACTATGTAGAACCGTTGATCAGTGTCCTTACAGCTCAAGCCACAGCCAATCACAGTAGAAAGCACGCCCCTAGGGACACACACAGCCCCTCCCTCCCAAATAAAGTTAACCCCTTCACTACCAGTGTATTTTTACAGTAACAGTGCATATGTATAGCACTGATTACTGTAGAAATGTCACTGGTAACCCCAAAAGTGTCAAAAATGTCAGTCAAGGGTCCGATCTGTCCGCCCCAATGTCGCAGTACCGCAAATAAAATCGCAGATCGCCGCCATTACGCGTTAAAAAAAAAAACAACAAAAATGACAAAAATCTTTCCCTTTGTTAGTAAACGCGATAACTTTTGCGCAAATCAATTTAAAATACGCTTTTTTCCTTTTTTTTTTACCAAACATAGGTAGCATAAAACAAATTGGCCAAAAATGTTAAAAAATTTTGATTTTTACATTTATTTTGGGGGAATTTCATATAAAAAAATGTGAAAAATATTGCTATTTTTGCAAAATTGACGCTCTTTTTTTGTTTATAGCACGTGATCAAAAAATCGCACAGGTGATCAAATACCACCAAAAGAAAGCTCTGTTTGTGGGAAAAAAAGGACGCCAAATTTGTTTAGGTACAGCGTTGCACGACCGCGCAATTGTCCGTTAAAGTCACGCAGTGCCGAATGGCAAAATACCCCCTGGTCGGAATGGGGGTAAAATCTTCCGGGGCTTAAGTGGTTAAGATTTGTTTTACTTTCATCATGCAGGGGTAATAAAGATCTTTGTAAACACATTTATTCCTGTTCTTGGCACTGTTACAGTCCTGGATGGGGGGCAGGAGGTTTTTCCAGTGTTATACTGATGTCTGTCTTCTGTCATCTCTGCCAATGTGAAAGAAGAGAAAATCACAGCATTGCCCATTCCTATATGTGCTAAGTGTAGTACATGAAAGCTACCATCAGATGTCTCACTTGTACCATCATCAGCGGAGTTCTTCCCAATTCCTCCAACAACCCAGTGAAGTCTGTGAGAATAGACAGGACTCTGTTCACTTTGATGTCAGCAGCACAGGAGGTGGAACTAATGGCAACTTGGCTAATATTTCTGTAATAGAGGGAAGATACTGATAGAAGGGGAGAGTTTTTATTATATATATATATATACACACACACAGTATCTCACGAAAGTGAGTACACCCCTCACATTTTTGTAAATATTTTATTATATCTTTTCATGTGACAACACTGAAGAAATTATACTTTGCTACAATGTAAAGTAGTGAGTGTACAGCTTGTATAACAGTGTAAATTTGCTGTCCCCTCAAAATAACTCACCACACAGCCATAAATGTCTAACCCGCCGTCAACAAAATTAATCCCCCCCCTCTAAGTGAAAATGTGCAAATTGGGCCCAATTAGCCATTTTCCCTCCCCGGTGTCATGTGACTCGTTAGTGTTACAAGGTCTCAGGTGTGAATGGGGAGCAGGTGTGTTAAATTTGGTGTTGTCACTCTCACTGGAAGTTCAACATGGCACCTCATGGCAAAGAACTCTCTGAGGATCCGAGAAAAAAAAAATGTTGCTCTACATAAAGATGGCCTAGGCTATAAGAAGATTGCCAAGACCCTGAAACTGAGCTGCAGCATGGTGGCCAAGACCATACAGCGGTTTAACAGGACAGGTTCCACTCAGAATAGGCCTCACCATGGTTGACCAAAGAAGTTGAGTGCTCATGCACAGCATCATATCCAGAGGTTGTTTTGGGAAATAGACGTATGAGTGCAGCCAGCATTGCTGCAGAGGTTGAAGGGGTGGGGGGGTCAGCCTGTCAGTGCTCAGACCATACGCCGCACACTGCATCAAATTGGTCTGCATGGCTGTCATCCCAGAAGGAAGCCTCTTCTAAAGATGATGCACAAGAGAGCCCGCAAACAGTTTGCTGAAGACAAACAGACTAAGGACATGGATTACTGGAACCATGTCCTGTGGTCTGATGAGACCAAGATAAACTTATTTGGTTCAGATGGTGTCAAGCGTGTGTGGCAGCAACCAGGTGAGAAGTACAAAGACAAGTGTGTCTTGCCTACAGTCCAGCATGGTGGTGGGAGTGTCATGGTCTGGGGCTGCATGAGTGCTGCCAGCACTGGGGAGCTACAGTTCATTGAGGGAACCATGAATGCCAACATGTACTGTGACATACTGAAGCAGAGCATGATCCCTTCCCTTCGGAGACTGGGCCGCAGGGCAGTATTCCAACATAACGACCCCAAACACACCTCCAAGATGATCACTGCCTTGCTAAAGAAGCTGAGGGTAAAGGTGATGGACTGGCCAAGCATGTCTCCAGACCTAAACCTTATTGAGCATCTGTGGGGCATCCTCAAACGGAAGGTGGAGGAGCGCAAGGTCTCTAACATCCACCAGCACCATGATGTCGTCATAGAGGAGTGGAAGAGGACTCCAGTGGCAATCTGTGAAGCTCATGCCCAAGAGGGTTAAGGCAGGGCTGGAAAATAATGGTGGCTACACAAAAATATTAACACTTTGGGCCCAATTTGGACATTTTCACTTAGTGGTGTACTCACTTTTGTTGCCGGCGGTTTAGACATTAATGGCTGTGTGTTGAGTTATTTTGAGGGGACAGTAAATTTACACTGTTATACAAGCTGTACACTCACTACTTTACATTGTAGCAAAGTGTCATTTCTTCAGTGTTGTCACATGAAAAGATATAATAAAATATTTACAAAATTGTGAGGGGTGTACTCACTTTTGTGAGATACTGTATATACACATATACATACGTACACACTCACCAAGCCACTTTATTAGGTACA